>NW_016107335.1:8598170-8646471 GCF_001604975.1 Cebus imitator | reverse complement strand
AAGGTGCAAGTCACAGCTCTCAGCAATCTCTCTCTTCCTCTCTTTTTCCCTCTTTCCGTCTTTCTTTGGTTTTTGTCTATATTTTATATGTTGCAGTTCAACTTAGGTCATAAAGTAAACACCAGCTGCTCTTTGTCTTGTCTCTCATGAACGTTATCATTATGTAACAGCAATCCTTGGCTTTGTTTACGGTTCTCGAAGAGACGGGAATTGGCCAGATTCCCGGCTCCTCGGACATAAGCCAGGGTCATCATGAGCTCCTAATGCCCCGGGCTTACTGCCAAAGAAATGATAACTTTAGTTCCCAAGGTCCAAGAAACTTAGAGCAAACACTGGGCATGACTTTTCTTATATTAACCCTACACAAGGCTGTCAAACAAATGACACTAGCAATCACATGCAGATTGGACAGAAATCAAACTTCAAAGACATTAAAGGAAAACAGTAAGAGCTACTGGCAGCTAACATGAATGGCTGCTCAGACTCAGCACTGTTTTGGTTCTGGCGAAAGCCAAGACAAAGGAGCAGAGGCAAGAAGGAAATACATTTCACTCTACAGCTGTCATTTTAAACAGAGGAATTTTTTTTTTTTTTTTTTGTCTGAACAAAATTCAGAAAAGTTCGTCTTTTTTGAGGTGCGAACTTTCGTGGTGATCTTTTGAAGGCCTGCATGGACATCCTGTTAACTCTATCTCCTGGATGCCAAGTGCACCTTATAGGCCAGTGTTCTCACTAAGGCATACTCTGGATGACAATGATAACCATTGTTTACAATCCAGCTAAAATCTCACCTCCTCTAGGGAGTCTTCCCTGATTTCTCCACCCTTTGAATTCTCATAATGGGCATTTAGCTACTTTGATCACAGGGCTCTTAGAAATGAGCTGGCCAGCATTATGATTTTACTGGAATATATCACTCCTCAACTACTTTAGAAAACCCTTGAAGGCTAGGATGGTATTTTATATCTAACATTTTGGTGTCACCCCACACCCGCCTCCAACTTGCATGAATGTTGAAAGGATAGATATGGAGGTCTCAACTAGGGAACAGGGAAGGGCGGATGTGACTGGTTCTTGCTTTCAGAAAACAGCCAGGAGCACACATCGCTGACAGGGCCAGTGCAAGGACAGGCAGATTTCCCTTCTGCATCACGTGGGGGCTGCGCCTTCTCATGTCATTAAGCCAGGGAATATGTGTGGCTGGCTGCTTGGGGTAGCACTTCCTGCTAGAGATGCTGCCTGGAGGCCACTGATCTGTAAAAGGGATCTCTACAGAAGATGGAGATTTTTGATTGCCACAGAAGAAGGTGTTGTAACTGAGTGAGCAAAAAATCACCACCAAGACAAAAGAGGACCAAATCAATTACAGGGTGTTTATTGCGGGCGACCACGGAGGACTCATGTCTCTCCAACCCATGGCCCCGTATTCAGGGGGAGCAGGGTTTTTAAGCTGAAAACCCACATCCTATTTCCAGGAGTGTGGGGGTTATGCAAGCAAGCAGTCTGTACAGAAGCCAAGGTCAGCGGTTTATGGGGAAATAGAAGCAATGGAAAATTACAGTTCTGAGAATTGCAGTTACGCCTAAGTTGTTGTTTCAGGGTCTCATTCTGAGACGACGGCACCTAGGTCACTGCACGATGTCGGTGCCTAGGTCTGTGGCCGTGTGGCACTGTACTGGCTCCTATCTCATTCCCCTCTGTCTTTTCGTACATGAGTCAAATCATTGATTCTTCCACCAGTACTGACTGAGCGGTTTGCTGCAGGGGCTCGTATTGAGTCCTTAGAACCATTAGTTTTACAGAGTTTATTCTGGCCTGTATTAGCTTGAGTAGTTGATTTAAGAGGCAGGGGCCGAACATGAGACCTAGTAGGAGCAGGACCAGGGGCTCTGCCATACCCGTGAGTAGGGAAGCGAGCCATGGTGACCAGGAAAACATTTTCTGATACCAACTTTCTGATGCTTCCCGAAGTTGTTTTCAGGTTTCGAGATTCTGCCTGACCAAGGAAAGGCTTTCTTGAATGAGGCCGACCTATTAGCATAGAAGCTACATTGTTCATTAAGGGCAGCACACAGACCTCCCTGTTTTAGGAACAGCACATCTAATCCCCGCCTGTTTTGAAGAACCATCTCAGCTAGAGACTCAACGTGATCAGTGAGTTGAGATACAGAGTTTTTTAAGTGGCTTAGACCAGCGTCTATGTATTGAGAAAGGGTTTTAAAGTTTTGGTCCCCGGTTGTGAGGGCCGATATTCCCACTGCAGTGGAGCCAGCAATGCCCAATCCCACCAGCAGGGGCATGACAAGGGGTAATCGCTTCCATCGGGTGGTTGTGTCTGAGGGGGCCAGGAGATGGAGCCCCTGCTGACCATCTTAGATGTTTACCCTGGGGAGGATGTGCACTGGAGTACAGAGTATGGTGTGATTAACTTGGAAAGTGGAAATACAGTTGGTGAGGCCAAACATACAGGCTAATCAGGTGGTGTTGGGGGCCTGATAGTAGAGGTTGGTTCTATTATAGCTTATAGTATGGGAGGTGTTACAACACAGCTCATAGGGGGAGTTCTCTGAACTGTAATCAGGGGAGTAGTAACACTCTCTGGATCCCTCCAGATCCCCCAGAGTCAGATGGAACGTGGTCAGGGTGAACGGGGAACTGGACGGGATTGCTGGTAGTCGGGCTGCTAGGCCAGTGAACGG
The DNA here is from genome assembly GCF_001604975.1 of Cebus imitator. Taxonomy (NCBI): domain Eukaryota; kingdom Metazoa; phylum Chordata; class Mammalia; order Primates; family Cebidae; genus Cebus; species Cebus imitator. Next base: position 8,643,772 of record NW_016107335.1, on the reverse strand, counting down.
CCGTTGCGGGTTCAGGCAAAGCCAGCAGTCTGCTCCCAACTCTGGGTCAGACTGATTGAGGAGGTGGTGGGTTGAGGACAAGTTTAACAGGTTCACATCCTCCACGGTCAGGGCTGGGGTGATGAGGGAGGAGGCGAGGGTAGTCGGGTTGTAGGGGAGGTTAGAACTGGGGTTGTGAAGGAGGAGGATCTGTGTTGTTTGGGGGGTGGCTTTGGGAGTGTTGTATGACCCCCGCATTTTGTCCTATAGGGTGGTTGGGTTGGGGCAGGGTTACTCGCTGGATGGTAAAAATGTTTCCCATGTCCCACCCAGACATATATACCCTGAGACCCCAGGTTCGCCCCGTTGTCCATTTACCATCGGGGGTAGTTATGGTTATCTTGAGTGGGTTACAAGACCCGGTGTAGCACGGGGATGGGGGAGAGTCTCGGTTAAAAGAAATGAAGGAGTCTGTGTTTTTGGTGTACCCTGATATAGTGGAGATAGTTTCACAGCCCCAATGGGGGCAAAAAAACTCATTTAAGTTTCCACAGTTCCATCTTTTTTGTGAGGTGGATGCTGGGCACAGATATAATCCCATGGTCTGGAGTTGTTTCTCTGCCCCTGAACTGCCACACCCGGCTACATTTCCACTTGTTCTGAAATTCAGGTTTGGGCCCAGGAGGGCACAGAGGTCTAGGGAGAAGGTAATGGGGGTCTTTGGAATGTCCTTTAGGGTTATGTTGACTAGGGTGGATCCCTTCCCAGTCAAGGAACTAACATATTCTCCAGTGGAGCCCTCGGTGAGGACCCATTGATAGTAGGTGGGTTCTAAGAGGGGTTTGCCATAGGGTTTTACAGCACGGATTAAGGTGGCGAGGGTGGTAACCGCAAAGAGCGCACAAGTCTTAGCTTTAGTGGATCTGAGGATAAGTGGTCGAGGCTCCATCGTTCTTCTGCTGGGGCAGTCTTGACGTGGTTGTGATGAATCCAGGCCGCCAATCCGTCCACTTTGAGTGTGGTGGGAGTGGTCAGGATAACGGTGTACAGTCCCTTCCGGTGGGGGGCCAGGCAGGAGGTGGCGAATCTTTTAACAAGGAAAGAGTTTCCAGACTGGAAGGAGTGTGTCGGCTAGTCTGCGAGGTCCACTGAGGTAGGACGGGTGTCCTTGATGAGCCAGTGCACCTGGGACTGAACAGACTGGCGTGCCTGTAAGGACTTAAGGAGTACATGGTTACGGACTTCAGCATGCACGGTGTCCGTGGGCCTGGGGAGTAAGGGTGGGGGCCTACCAAACATGATTTTGAAAGGAGAGAAGCCTTTCTGATGGTGTGTGCATGGGACACGGAGGAGGATAAAAGGGAGCAGGCTGACCCAGTCTTTGCCCATTTCCAGGATAAACTTTGTCAGGGTTTCTTTTAGGGTCCGGTTCATTCGCTCGACCTGTCCTGAACTCTGGGGACGATAGGCACAGTGTAATTTCCAGGATAAACCCAGAGCCTTGGCTAGGCTCAGAAATTTGTGCAGTAAAGGCTGGCCCATTTTCCAATCCCAGCATTAGGGGGAGGACGAACCGAGGAAAACGATCCTGTAATAGTTTTTTTGCAACCACCAGGGCAGTCTCAGACTTAGTGGGGAAGGCCTCTACACATCCAGAGAATGTATCTACAAACAGAAGGAGGTATCTATAGCCATTTACTGGAGGTTTTATTTCAGTGAAGTCTACTTCCCAGTGCTCTCCAGGGCTAGTCCCTCTGAGTCTTACTCCTACCTGGGTGTATCTGTTCCCTCCCAGGTTTACTCGGGCACACACTTCACATCAAGTGGTGATCTCCCTGACAAGTTCATGCAAATGGGGCATATACTACTTGGCTTTTTGCAGTTCAGTTAGTTTGGTCTGTCCTAAGTGAGTGGCCTGGTGTGTGTCCTTAACCAGGGCCTGTCCTAGAGCCTCGGGGACCACAATCCTTTGGTCTGGCAAAATCCACCACCCTGTGGGGTCCTGTGTGGCATCTTGTTCTTAGCAAAATCGCTGTCACTTGTGGAGTACTTAGGAGTGGGAGGCAGAACTGGGGCTGGTAGAGTTACAAGGAGAGTCAGAGAGCAATACAGAGAAGGCTGAGCCAGTGTCCAGGGGGAGCTTAACTTGGCCCTTTGTGATCAGCATTACCTGGGGCTCTTTGGGGGTGATGGCTTGAGCTGGCGCTTGCCCTGGGCACCTTTAGTCCTGCTATTGGGTCATTTGGTTAGACACCTCAGGCCCTGAGGACCTTTACCCCCTGGGACAGAGTGCTTTCCAGTGATCCTGTTGGCACAGCAGGTACAGATGAGGTATTGGCCCATTCTTCTGGGGACAGTTGATGTCAAGTGTGGCCAGCCCAGCAGATAGCTTGAGCCCATCCCATATTTGAGCCCCTGGGGTCCGCTTGCCTGAAGGCCTTAACTAGGGCAGCAGCCTTTTTCTGATCTCTCCTGTTTCCCTCGTCCTTTCCCTCTTGGTCTTTATTGTAGAACACTGAGGTTGTCTGGTTAGCAGTAAGTTTAAACTCTGTTCCTAGTCCCAAAGCCCACTTCTGAAGCTTCCTCCTGATGTTTGCTGCTGACTGGTTACTAAACTTGTCCCCTAGTACTCACTGACCCTCAATAAAGTCTGGTGACAGGGGAGTGTACCTTCTTAAGACTCCTCACAATTGTTTAAGTCACGGGTCTCCTGGCCACTCCCTTAATCCCTGCTAGAAGATACTGGTGAAAAGTGTTTAGAGCCTGGTGACCTCCCCACCGAGGTATTGAGGTCCCATTAGGGCCGGGAAAAGGGAAAAATCTCTTCACTTTGGTCCCTGGTTCTCCTCTACTGTGCCTCCCCCTGGACCTATGATGGCCTTAAGGAGTTCCTGCCTAATTCTACCCAGCTATCCCAGGTGGGATGATGAGTTTGGAGTTCAGACTTTTTAAGAGCCCTGTCAAAGCCAGGGGCTTTTAGAGAACCAGGGATGTTAAACCCTCCAGTTATATAAATTACTTGAAGAGAAGGGAATGTGGACAAAGAATGGACAACCCCGATTGTCTCCTCCCGCTGGGGGCGCCTCTCGGAGGGGAAGAACTGCCGGTGTGGAGCCCTGCTACAGGTGTGTTGGGGGGACAAAAGCTGGTTACTGATGCTGTCCAGGACGGGATGCTGAGGCCTCAGTTCGGGGAGCCTTGAGTAGGGTGGAGGTTATTATCGATCTTCTGCTGGGGAGTATGGCTGGTGCCGAAGGGGCTTTCTTAGGCATAACTTGTAACCAGCATAACTTGTAACCCAGCATGCTTTATGCAGCGTTTAAGTCAAGAAGGGGGCTGCTGAACTAAGACTAGCCACTGGTCAAGGTATGGAAACTGATCTGGGTAGCCTAGGGGAGCCTGTTACTACACTTTATACAGCCTTTTAGTGTTTTATTTTCATGGACAGAGAACGAACTACACTCGAGTTGCTGAGGACGTAATTTTAGAAGAGGAAGGAGAACAAGGTTATTTCTAGGGGCCAAAACTCGGCCAAAGTCCCCTGAGGCCAATGGTCATTTAACCAGTTAAGAGCATAATCTGGCCCTAGAGAAGCAGGTTTAAACCACTGCAGGTCTGCTAACAAATGTCTTAGGAAACTAGAAAACCCACAAAGAAGACAGGACCACATGAAAGGAGGACATAGAGTGGGTGTCCCCCGTGGGAGACCAGTCTGACGTCTGCCTGGGCACATTCCTGGAGGGATATTTCAGAGCGTCTTGGTGTACCTGTATAAACTCCAGGCCTGGTCACTGTGGAGGGGAATCACTGTTATGCCCTATGGTGTCTCCGTGGAACTGAGGGTGAAGGCCCACACAGGCCCCGTAGCCCTCCGGCCGTGGAACCACACATACACACTTTCACTCTCATACTCACACAGAGGTTATGGAAGACAACCGAAAACTGAATTACCCAAGCCTCCAGTGACATCTCACGGTAGGCTTGCCTAGTCAGAGATTAACGAAAACATCCAGTCTCCTGACCTGGACTCCTGACAGACCTGTCCCCCGATTTCCAGACCTGACTTACCTCCAGAGGTTCCTGGGACCCTGAGGAATTTTGGGTGAATGTCGGCCGAGTAGTCGCCCTTCTGCCACGGGCCAGAACTCTGGGGCCCTGGAACGTCTCAGGGAGCGCCTCCCCTAGACATCCCTGGGGTGGGGACGGTCACTTGGGCGAGACTCCAGGGATTTTGTCTGAGTGGTGATGGAAAATCTCATTGGGGCTGCCAAATGTAACTGAGCAAGCAAGAAATCACCCCAAGACAAAAGAGGTCCAAATCAATTACAGGGTCTTTATTGCGGGCAACCACGGAGGACTCGTGTCTCTCCAACCCGTGGCCCCGTATTCAAGGGGAGCAGGGTTTTTAAGCTGAAAACCCACATCCTGTTTCCAGGAGTGTGGGAGTTATGCAAGCAAGCAGTCTGTACAGATGCCAAGGTCAGGGGTTTATGGGGAAATAGAAGCAATGGAAAATTACAGTTCTGAGAATTGCAGTTACGCCTAAGTTGTTTCAGGGTCTCATTCTGTGATGTCGGTGCCTAGGTCTGCGGCCGTGAGGCCCTGTACTGGCTCCTATCTCAAAGGGATATGTGAGATCCAAACGCCCTAGAAGGAATCCAGGCTCCGAGGTCTCTTCCAGCCCTGATGGCAGAAACTACCGACCCTTATTATGCTAGGTGCTTTCCACATGCCTAGTCACGTAACCCCTCAGCAACCTTGTGAGAACGACCATCCCATTTTTATAGTTAAACAAACTGTAGCTACTGACCCAAGGAGTCAGGGATCTAATCCCAAAGCCTCTGCTGGGTTCGCTGCAGATGGATGTCCGCGAGGACGCCAGCCCTCTTGCCTCCCGCCGGGGCTCCGAACGCCGGCGCGGTCGGCCCAACCTCACTCACTTCCAGCCACCGAGACCCTCCGGTCCGGGGAAGCCCCGCCTTCCCCCAAACGTCTCAGCGCGCTCGCGCCTTTCCGGCTGCGCCGCCCGCCGCCCTGCTTGTCCCCGGTGTGGGGAGAACTCGGGCTGAGGACCCGGCCAGAGAGACGGCGGGGACCGCCCTCCTGCTGCGTCTCCGAGGGCGAGGCCCTTCCTTCCGCGTCCGACCCCCGTGGGGCCGTCAAGTTCCAAGCAGCCCAGGCTGCGGGTCCCCAGGGCGCTTCGGGCCAAGCCGGCGCGGCGCGTGACGAGCAGAGGGCGCCCCAGAGGACCTCTGGGGTGGGACCTCAAGCTCCATGGGCCTTTGAAAATAACGCGGCGGGACAGACCGGGACCACAGAGCAACATAGCAGACCCGCGAAGGCCGCGCCCCTCAATCTCGGCAATTCTGTTGGTCGGTGGCCCAGCTCCACCAATCAGCGAGTGGGCTCCTAGGCAGGCCCTGAGTGACAGCTCTGCGGGCTGGGTCAGGATGTGCGCGTGCGCAGACCGGCCCGACTGACCGCCTTGGGGGCGCGACTCCTGTGGCGCATGCTCAGCGCGCTGCCCAGCCGGGGACCGGAGAATCTGCAGCGCCCGTCGCTCGGCCCTGCATCCCGCCTGGGCATCCCGCACCCGGCCATGACTGCGCACTCCTTCGCCCTCCCGGTCATCATCTTCACCACGTTCTGGGGACTCATCGGCATCGCTGGGCCCTGGTTCGTGCCGAAGGGACCCAACCGCGGGTAAGAAAGGATCGCAGGCCCTGGAGACCTCTCTATCTCCGGCCCCTGGCCGGACTTGCCCCTCCGCCGCGGGGCGCTGGCTTCCTGCCCTGCAGCGAGCCCGAGCGTCCGCAGGAGGGACGCCAGGATCCCGGACGCCTCCTCTGAGATCTCTGCACCTCGGTCTCAGACAGCCGGGAACACGCAGGAGGTGGGGCGAGAGGGCAGATACAGAAGGTAAAGAGGAGAGTGACATTGGAGATGTTGTCACCCCTCCTGCAGCCAGTAAAGGGCATGGGTGGGCACTGACGCCGTTTCTTCACTCCTTGCTAGCTGCATGACCTGGAGCCAATATCAAGCCTCAGTTTTTTCATGGGTTAAAGGAGATAATGTCGACTCCTGCCTTAAAAGGCTGCTATGAGGATGACCTGCGGTAACGCATTTAAAACACCTATGAGTGCACTGCACATAGTTTAGCTGGCGTTATTTCTTGAAGGTCCTCTAGCAGATTGCTACGCTGTTCTTCAGTTTCTGCTTATCGGAGGCTGGAGTTTGTCCAGTTCACCATTGTCTACCCAGTGCCCAGCCAGCACTGGCACAAGCTGCTTAGTAATGTTGAAAAAGGGATCGAGTGCCCCCGTCTCCAGCAGCCGCTTGCAGGGCTTTAGATCAGAGATCAAGGGCCTGGTTTGGATTAGAGTTAGCTTTGCCCAAAGGCTGCTTGGACATATGAGTGCTGCCTTTGTTCTTAAAGACATGCAGGGCTTGGCATCTCACAGCTTCACTTTGTGAGACATTTTCATGTCTTGCCTCTCCTGCTAATTCTGGAAGAGTTCTTGCTTCCGTTTGACTGAAATTTCTCTTGCTGCACTTGAAGCCTCTGTTTCTGGTCTTCTTTGAGTAGACACAAAGTGGCCAGTCCCTGTTCTCTTTGTAACAACTTACTGTGCCTCAGAAGTGGCTCACAGTCTCCCTGCTTTTTGCCCTGTCTTCTAGCCTTTTTTTTTCTCCTTGCCCCATGAATTTTGAATTCCACAGACCACTCCCCGGTGGGTCACCACAAACGCAGCTCTGTGCAGCGCCTTTCTGCTGTACATCTGCTTTAAGATGGAGAAATACTAGGTGGTGGTGAAGGGAGATGAAAGGAAGGACTCTTTTTTTTGAGATGGAGTCTCGCTGTGTCACCAGGCTGGAGTGCAATGGCGTGATCTTGGCTCACTGCAACCTCTGCCTCCCAGGTTCAAGCAATTCTCCTGCCTCAGCCTCCGAGTAGCTGGGATTACAGGTGCGTGCCACCACGCCTGGCTAATTTTTGTATTTTCAGTAGAGACAGGGTTTCACCATGTTGGGCAGAATGGTCTTGATCCCTTGACCTCGTGATCCGCCTGTCTCGGCCTCCCAAAGTGCTGGGATTACAGGCATGAGCCACCACACCCAGTTGAAGGGAAGGACTCTTCAGACAACTTGGATGTAGTCAAGGTTGGCCGCTCCGTGAGTTGACACTTTCAGTTTTTATTTTCTGGCTTGCCATTCTTACCCTGAGTAGAATTCAGCCTCCTGTGTCCAGGAGGCATCAGGAAGGCCAATGGAGAAGAGCTGACTCCAGGAACTCTTGCTCTGGCCCTGGCCAGGCCTTGTGAGGGTGCTGGCAGCATCTGTCCTGACCCGTGTCCTCTTCTGCTGCAGAGTGATCATCACCATGCTGGTCGCCACCGCCGTCTGCTGTTACCTCTTGTAAGTACTACTCTCCCCAGCTCAAAATCAGCCAGTTCCTTTGTCCTCCCTCCTTTCCTCCTCACCGTAGTCTGCTCTTCCATCTGTCCTGATAGTGAACACCTCTTGAAAGGCTGAACCTATAAAACAACAGGAGTGGAGGTGGTATGGAATGGGAAAGAGAGCAGGTCAGCAGTCATGAACCCTGGGCTCTGGATCTGGCTATTACCCGCAGTGTTCTGGCCCCCATGGGCTGCAGCTTTCTCACCTGGGCAAGGAAGGAGTTGGGCCACCTCAGTGCTGTCTGTGCCTGACTGGGTCCCTGAAGTGATTGTTCAAACACAGTTTTCAGGCTGTACCCTAGACCCATGAAATTACAGCTCTTGAGGTCTGCACTTGGAAATTCCTGTTCACGAATGGCCTCAGGTGACTGGAGTGCAGCCAGCTTAGAACCACTAGGTGAGAGGCCGGGTACAGTGGCTCACGCCTGTAATCCCAGCACCTTGGGAAGCCGAGGTGGGTGGATCACGAGGTCAGGAGTTTGAGACCAGCCTGGCCAACATGGTGAAACCCTGTCTCTACTAAAAATACAAAAACTAGCTGGGCGTGGTGGCATGCACTGTAGTCCCAGCTACTCTGGAGGCTGAGGCAGGAGACTCTCTTGAACCCAGGAGGCAGAGGTTGCAGTGAGCCAAGATCGTACCACTGCACTCCAGCCTGGCAACGGAGTGAGACTCCGTCTAAAAAAAAAAAAAAAAAAAAAACTGCCCCCACATCCATCACAATTCTGCTGTCACACTGCTCCATGTTTGGATGATCCTGGCTCCATGTTTGGATGATCCTGGCTGCCACCTGAGAGATAATTTCAAGTTCTAGTTTGTGGGGAGGCCTGTCTCGTGATTAATCAAGCTTCATTAAGGCTGTGGGGTTTCCCAGCTTCCTATGTCTTATACATTATTTTTATGGGTTAAGCTTGGCGTGGTTGGGTGTTCTTAATTCAGAACAATCAAAACAGGCCAGGTAAAGTGATGAGATGCTGATTCTTTAAGAGGTAACAGATTCTTTTGAAAGCAACTGGAATATTTTTTAGAGCTGCCAGATTTTTCAAAATGCATAGACAAAACCCACTTTTAAAAACTTTACTTGATTGATTTCAAATTTGATGCATGTTATAGTTAAAACTGTTTTATCTGATTAGGTCATGGATTCTTTATTCCTATTAATCAATTCTCTTATTTTACCTTATATTTGATTGATTGATTGATTGAAATGGGGTCTTGTGACCAGGCTAGTATGGTTTCAAACTCCTGGGCTCAAATGATCCTCTGCCTCAGCCTCCCCAAGTAGCTGGGATGACAGGTGTATAGAACTGCACCTGGCTGTTAATTAATTAGTGAGTTGACAGGGTCTTGCCGTGTTGCCCAGCCTGGAGTGCAATGGTGGGATCACAGCTCACTGCATCCTCAACCTTCTGGGCTCAAACCATCCTCCCACCTCAGCCTAGCTTTGACCATAGCCGTGTGCGCCACCACGCCTGGCTGATTTTTACATTTTCTGTAGGGACAGGGTCTTGCCATGTTGCTAAGGCTGTACTTGAACTCCTTAGTGTAACCGATCCTTCCACCTCAGCCTCCTGAGTAGCCAGGATTCCAGGCACATGCCACTGCACCCAGAAATGTATAATACCTCCTACTGACAAAAACTAAACGTGTTAGAAATAATGATGACTCTTAACACATGGTTTAACTTAAACACATGGTTTGTTCAAAGTTCTCCCTGGACAGAGCATCTCTAAGGCCCTTTCTCTAATGCTATTTCTTTTTTTTTTTTTTTTGAGACGGAGTTTCACTCTTGTTACCCAGGCTAGAGTGCAATGGCGCGATCTCGGCTCACCGCAACCTCCGCCTCCTGGGTTCAGGCAATTCTCCTGCCTCAACCTCCTCAGTAGCTGGGATTACAGGCACGCGCCACCATGCCCAGCTAATGTTTTTGTATTTTCAGTAGAGACGGGGTTTCACCATGTTGACCAGGATGGTCTCGATCTCTTTACCTCGTGATCCACCCACCTCAGCCTCCCAAAGTGCTGGGATTACAGGCGTGAGCCACCGCGCCCGGCCTCTAATGCTATTTCTAGGTCCTTCAGGGCTTGACAAAATATCCTTATCTGCCCATGGCCGGGCCTCAGAGGGGCTTGGGTTTGGTGGCTGGGAGGGTGGGGGAGACAGGGTCTACACAAGATATGGGGTAATCCCAAATACCAACCGAATCAACATATAGGAAACAGAAAACACACTGCAAATTGGATGCATACAGGTAGAAAGGTGGGGCCATTCTAAGAAAATGTCATGCCTAGAAATTATATTTCCAAAACATAAACTTGGAGAGAATGCTGACGTAAAGCAGGTAGTGATTTCTGATGGCTTCCTGGGCGTTAGGCCCTCCTAGCTACTGTGGGGGATTCAAAGGGAAAAATATCAATCCTTCCTACAGAAACAGACAAAGCAGTGTAAATGTGGTCTTGGGGGCCCTTCCAAATCAGGCACTGTCAGAGCGTGGAGACCTACCAACTACCGTGGTAAATGAGGTTGGGAGGTTTGTCATGAGTGGTGGAGCCAGACAGCCACCCAGACGTCCAGCAGTGATGACAGGGAGGTCAAGTCCCTGAGGGTTTCCTGGCCTGAAGAACAGAGGTGGCCTGGCAGCAGCCTGGGCAGGAGGCCCCTGACCCTTCAGTTCCTCATGTCTTGGAATAGTTCCTTCACCTCCCTCCTAAGAGGAGGTGATTCTGATGTGCTACCTGCCAGGCCCGCCCTGATCACTCCCTGGTTTGTAGAGTCTGGGGACCCAAACAGAGATGTCTGAGGGCATAGCTAGGAGTCGCTCCCAAAGCGCCCCCGAAGCTGCCTCCCCTCTTCCCTGATTCCAGGTCCAGCCTCAGCTCGGGGCTGACCTACAGATTACTGAACATCAAATCAAACCAAACCCACAAGTGCCATACCAACCCCACGCACCTGCCAGAGTGTGGATGATTCCCTGGGCTTGTCTGCCCTGAGAACACAGGCCCCGCCATCCGCTGGGCTGGTCGCGTCCAAAAGAGTGAGACTAAGGCCTCCCCTGTGGGTAAGGGAGGACCCTCCTGTGCCGGCTCACCATGCTTTGCTGTCCCCGGCAGCTGGCTCATTGCCATCCTGGCGCAGCTGAACCCCCTGTTCGGGCCCCAGCTGAAGAATGAGACCATCTGGTATGTCCGCTTCTTGTGGGAGTGACCTGCCACCCCCACCCAGGTACCGTGTGGGTGAGGGGTGTGGGAGGGGAAGAGGGGAAAGACAAGGCTGTGGTGTGAGTTCTTGTTGGGATTCAGGCATCTATTTTGTGGGGAAAAAAGGCAGGGAGGGGACTGAGCATCGACTCCCTTCCTGCTTGGCACTGCGTTGGCTGCCAGGAATGAAATGGGGACCACACTCCCAGAGCCCCCCATCCTCACAGCACTTCACCTCAAGGCAAGGCCATAACCTAGGCCCTAATCTGGACAGAGGGAGAGGGTAAGCTGAGGACTATTCATGCAGGGGCGAGGGTGCTCTCCAGGGAGGGGCGAGGGGAACAGAGTCTCCACTGCGAGGTCAGGACCCTTCCATGTGATGTGCTTTGCAGGTGCAAGCTCTTGGGATGACCATGGCTCCGCTGTCCCTGACTGCCCCTTCGTCTGGACCCTCCCCCGCACCGCTGTGTCTGGTCTTCAGCTCCCTCCTGCTGGCACCCGGCCTGCAGGGCCTGCCTGGTTCGTGGAAGTCTTCCCCGTCTTCCCAGCCAGCCCGGGCCCTGGGGAGCCCTGAGCACAGCAGCGGCTGAGGGGATGTCCTGCTCCAATACCCGCACTGCTCTGGCGTTTGCCCTCTCTCCCGAGGAGATGCTGCTGGGGAGCTGGTAGGGGTGGGGTCTTTCCCTTTACAGATGGGGCAGATGCCAGGACTCAGCCCAGCCTGAGGAGAACATATGTCCTCTTGGAGAGGGTGCTCCAGCCCAGGTCAGGGAGTCATTGCCCAGTCAGCAGCTCTGCCACCAGCCTGCTGGGAACTGGGGGCCTCTACTGGGTTATAGGCAATGCCTTTTCTCTGGCATGGAATTATTTGTTGATTTTCTGACACATCTAGTTGTGAAATTTCTGCAAATGTTGAAGTAGAGAAACATTCGCACACAAAAGCAACATAGTCATGTGGGTCCAGATGGCCTCAGCCCTAGATGTGGCGTCCTTTGCTGCCTCTCCTCAGAATATCCTGTTCCGCCTCCTCCCACCTGGGCCTCCCCTCGGTAGAGCTCTCCCCTCCCCCACCCCAGCCTGTCAGTCTGTGCAGGTTTGGGCTCCGCCTCGGGTTGCAGCGGGGGTAGACTTCAGAGCCTCTCATGGCAGCATCTAAGTGACCAGAGCTGGGATGAGAGACGGGGAAGGGGCAGTGTGAGCAGCTCTGCAGGGCTGCCGAGCCTTGCTCCTGAGCCAGCCCCACCCTCTGCCCCCCACCCCCGGCCCTGGGCTCTGTGCCAGGGATGGTAAAGAATTCCGGCCTGGCAGGAATGGGAAGCAGCACGCAGGGGTCCGGGGCCTCTCCAGCCTTGCCCTCATGCTTACCTGAGGTCCTGGTGTGGTTAACACGGAGTTCACCCACCTTGCCTGGCTCCCAGCCGGGAGCCTGTCCTCACTGCCGCTCCAGGGGAAGAAACACCAGCCTCACTTCTGTATGGACTGCTGATGAGGCCTGCCACCCTGTTTAGCGGGCATTGTCTTTGGAGCAGGAAGAGAATAGGATGCGTTTCACTCATATGCTGGGTCCAGGCTGGCCAGCTGCTCAGGGCTCAGGCTAGGGCCTCCCATTGACATCCTCCCCCAAAACTCCCTCTCCCGGCCTCCGTAGCCACTCCTGTGGGGTGACGGTGCTGAGTGTGACTTGTGCTGATAAACCTGGTTCATGTCTAATAAATAAGGGTGATGAAAAGATTACTGTTTGGTGACAAAGCCCTGGCCTCTGCCTGTGTGCAGGTCCCCCCTCAACCCACCTGATTCTTGTTTCTTCGGTGGGTGGGTCTGGGGAGCAGGAAAGGGCCCCAGCAGCTGCTGTCTACTCTGAGATCTGGAGGAAAATTCGGGCCCCTGCTGACTGCCAGATTTGGCAGAGAACCAACCAGGCCTGGCAGGAAGGCAGAGGACTTGTTCAAGTGCAGCTTGGAGCACCACTCATCTGGGCCCCAGAGGACAGAGTGGAGGACTCCTGGGGCTGAGCAGTGAAGCAGGTCCCCAGTGGCTCCAAGGCCTGCCTCATTAAATATCCTAGGGCTGGGATGTGCCTGCATGGCTTCCTGCAGGGCCAGTGGGGAGGTGGGCAGAGGGAGCCCAGCACTCCAGCCCAGCTTGCAGCTCATGGGCAGAGCTGGAAGAACTTCCCAGGGGGGACAGGAGGTTGGGGCGGGACTGGGAGGTGCACAGTGGAGGCTTCAGATCACTGAGGGCCGAAAGCCAGCTGAGGAGCTTAGATGGATCCCGAGGGCCATGGGGGCCACGAAAGAGATTTAAAGCAGGGCCGTGACATGGCCAGTTGGATTTCTAGCATGATCTCCACAAGCTGCACAGTAGATGGCAGGCTGGTTTGACATCTTTATTAGGGCCCCTGGTGGATGTGGTGAGGACAGAGAAGCGAGGGAGCTGCATGGTGGTGACCCAGAGACCGAGGCTGCGCAGTGGCGGGGAGCGCGGTAGGGCAGGTCCGAGCACGTGCAGGAGCTGTTTCCCTTTGCTTCCTGCTGAGTCGCATGTGTCCAGGGCACCCAGTTGGTAGTGGTTGGATGGGTGGGGTGGATGGTCAGGAGGAAATTGAGGCTGCAGGACGCAGAGTTGGAGCCATTGGCATAAATAACCAGTGATCCCTGAGGGTTGTGGGTTGCTCAGGTTGTTCAAAGTGAGAAAAACCCATAAAAGAACCCCAAGGAGTGTGAAGTCATGGGGTAGGCGGGTGAAGGTGGGCCCATGGAGGATGCCAGGAGGTGGCAGGCAGCCAGAAGACAACCAGGTGAGCGTCGTTCAGGAAGACGAGAGGTTCCACAGGAGAGCGGCTGAGGTAGCACAGATCCCCATTGTCCTCTACCCCCAAGAAGTCAAGGTCCGCTGGCATCTTTGGTGACAGGCAGTGAAGTCAGACTGCAGCGGGCTTGGAGTGAGTGGGCAGGTGGGAGGTGAGCAACACAGTGACCTTAGGGGTGTGGACCCCGTGGGCCCAGTGAAGCTGGGCCTGGAAAGATGAAAAGGAACTAAACAAGGAGGGACCTTCTGCGCCCCTTTTCCCAGGTCGCTGTGGGTCAGCCCTGGGCCTAGGGGAACCACTTTGCCAGCTCCTGCCGCTGCACCTCTGAAGCCATGCCCAGCCCGCCACAGGCCCACCATGAGGGCTTCAGGCTCAGGATGCTGAAGATCCGCATTGGCCCAGGATTAGGGTAGGGGGCATGTCTGCTCTCTGGGTTCTTGGCTTCCATGGTGTTGGATTGGTGGCATCTTTAGACTCTCCTGGAATGTGTGGCTGTGGCTGAATTCTCACTGAGCCCCCTGGGCAGCATCCTCCAGGCCTGGAAGGAGGAGTCCTGGAGAGCTGCTGCCTGCTCTCTGGGCAGCCTCTGGACTGCCGAGGGCTGGCAGCTCCTTCCCTGGCAGGGTGGCCTTTCCCACATTTTCCATCCTTCCTTCCCGTGCAGCCATCTGGGAGAGAGGAGAGGGGCCCAGAGCTCATGTCCACTCCACTCCCTGGCACAATCTGGTCTCCCACACTGTGGTGAGGACCGTGTTCCTCCCAGAGGGTTTCCCTCCTCGCCCGAGGTGGGAACCTGCAAGGTAAGTGGGTCTGTCAAAGATAAACTAAGCTGGGCTATAGTTACAGCTACGAAAACAGATCTTATTCATTAACCACTGACTGTTAGGGGAGAAGCTGAGCTCCGTTCAGATCTGTGCAGGGAACCGGACAGTTTAATGGGAGAATGCAGGAGTCAGGAAGGGGCACTCTGTGGCTCAGGAACCATGGGAATGAAATATTACAAAGGGCTGTCGTGTTGATGTGGCCAGGCCAGCTGTGTGTGCCAGCTGGCAGTGGTGGAAGTTAGGTTCTGTCCTCCCCCAGAGCCTGGGAAATGGGCCCCATCCTTTCTGATGATGCCATTTCAAAGGACTGGCTTTTAGGGTCTTGAGAAAGACACTCCTGGACAGACATGCATGTACATTTCAAAGGGACAAGGGAAGGAGTTACGACTCTAACCCTTTTTAATGTAAGTGCTCTAAGTAATGTAAGTGTTGCGGTGGGGATGGTCAGAGGCCTGTTGTCAGGTGTTGGTAGGAACAAACACTAAATTATTTTGACAGCCTGGAGCTTTTTCAGACAGGAACTCAAAGGGTGGCCAGGTGGCCCCAGGGATGCTGCTTTGGGCTGCCAGAAGCTGTGCTAGGGTTGGTCCATTCTCTTGGTGCCGGGGTTTGGACACAGTCACTATGTACCCAACTTCTTTTATAGTTCTCAGTTTCAAACCCCACCCGCCCCTGATACCACCCCCAATATGGGAGACACATCAGTAAATGTCAGCCTCTGACACAGATGCGCATGAACCTATATGATGCCAAACAGCTCTGGAAATGGGCCGTGGCTGAGAGTAGGGCTGCCCTGAACCATACCAAGTGGCAGAGCGGGAAGTGGCCTTGGAGGCCACCCTGGGACAGAGGACAAAGCCACTGAGAACAAAAAGTGAAGGTAGCCAAGAAAAGTGAAGCTACACACGGAGTGTGGCCGATAGAGGGCAGCACCTGTGTGCAGGATGAAGTCTCCAGCGAGACCTTGTCCAATCTATGCATCGCTGGGGGTGGATGGTGCTGAGGTCAGAGATGGTGGCCCTAGAGCCATAGGCTTGGGCAGGGAGCCACAGTAATTCTCCAGACAATACCACAGACTGGAGGAAACGCCCTTCAGTGATATTTCATAGTGGCAATGGCTATCAGCATTGAGCAATTACAGGTGCCAGGTGCTGCTTCGGAAACCAAAGGGCCATACGAAGAGCCTGGCCATTCTCCACTCCAATCCCAGGCTTCTGGAACCGTCTTCTGGTTCCATCTTCCCGAACTGTTTCCTACCTCAACACCCCTGAGAGATCTGGCACATTCCATTCTATCACAGGGACGCCACAGATTCTTGCTGCAGGGAGTGAGGTGCTGTTCCTGCTGACCATGGGGTCCACACTCCCTGCTGAAGCCCCCAGAAAACAGCCCTCAGTTAATTTTGGCTGCATTGAACAGAAATAGGGTAGCTGATAATTCTGGAAAAGTGAGGAGCCAGAGGTGGAATGAGACGAGTGGCTAATGGCCTTATCTGTGTGCTGGAAGTGACCTGTGGATAAACTTCTGGGCTTCCAGGAACGGAATCAGTTGGTGGCCACCACAGGTTTGCTGGACCTGTAACACCGGAATGTAAGGGCAGATGACCAGAGTCCTGTGTGGATTCAGGCCACATACTGGGTTAGCAAATCTAAATGTGAATCTCTTTGGGGAGAGATATTGGTCAAAAGATAAGAGAATTTCAGTTAGGCAAGAAGAATAAACCCAAGAAATGTAATGTGCAACCCATGGTGACAAAGCACACAACAGTGTGTTTATGCTTGGAAATCAATGAGAGTCAATTTCACAAAATGAAAAGGGAGGTAACGCATCTGTTGTTAGCTTAATTTAGCCATTCCACATACATTTCCAAAATGTGTTATATACCTACATGTATGCAATTTTTGTCAACTTAAAAATAATTGAAAAAAAAAAAAGAATCTCTCAAACCAAACCAAAGAACCCATGGAATACTGGGATGGAAGCCATGTCTATTATGACAGAACCTCCAGGGATGAAGGAGGCGGGGACTTCTGCCAGCTCTCCAGGTGCCTCTCCTGCAGGCAGACCCACCCAGGGCCAGCGTTTGGGCTTCATGCACCGGGTGCAGCCTGCAGTGCTACTTCTCAATGTGGAGTACGGTCTCCTGTAATAGAATAATCTGGAATGCTTGAAAGTATGGGTTCCTGGGTCCCACACTTCACCCAATGGGTTTAGTGTCACATAGGGGGTTCTAGACTTCACATTTTAAACCAGCTCCCAAGGGTTTCGGTGCTAACTGAAGCCCTCAAGGACAGGATTCTGAGCCTTGGCACTGCTGACAATTTGGGCTAGATAATTCTTTGGGGTTTCTGTGGGGGAGGGGGAGCAAGGGAGGGCACTGTTCTGTGCATCCTACGATGCATGGCAGCACCCTTCCCTTTGCCCACCAGATGCTGGCAGAACCCCTCTCCCTGCTCGTGGCCGTGACAACTATAAATGTCTGCAGGCATTTTGAAATGCTCCCTAGGGAAGCACCCCTACCATTGAAACCACTACTCTAGAACCTCAACCCCTCGAGGGATTTCCAAACTTAGTTATCAACCCAGACCCTCAGGAAAGGAGGCTGGGAGGCCCTGAGGGGAGCCAGGAGCCTTCACCTGGCTTCCCCAGCAGGACTGGAACTTCTAACCAGGAGACCACGCCTCAGAAAGAAGGAAGCCTCCAAGCTGCCAGGGACTACCAGGTATCAGAGCAGGCATGAGCTGGTCCCTCTGCGAGCTGGTGCTTCCCAGGAGGCCGGGGACAGGGAGCCCTGGCACTGCCCCGAGCCCAGCTGAACTTTGTGCTTTCCCTCCAGGAGGCTCCCTGAGCAGGGTGGGTGGACATGGTTGGGATGGATATTCTCAGACCCCTGCAGGAACCCCATCTTGGCTCCCTAACCTCAGGATTAAGGGCCATGATAGCAGCAAGGGTCTTCCTCCCTCCTGAAATGTCAGTGTTTCATCCTCTGACAAAGACCTGGGACATACGGGGTGGTGGCTTCATCTTCTCATTCTGTGTCCTGTACAGCAGGAGCCCCCGGCTCTGAATTCCTGTGGATTCTGCAGCTTCAATCAGCAATGCCAGGTGCAAAGGCTTTGCCCTTGGTCAGCAGCAATTGATTGAAAAAAGATATTTCTCTCTGTTTTTCTCTGCCCAGCCTCCCAGAAGCAGATTACCTTCTCTTAGCAGCTCAGCTTAGCTTGGCGGTTCAGAGTGCAGAGTGTACAACTGGATCAAATTCCAGCTCTACTGTTGATTAGTTGAGTGAAAGTGACTTAATCTTTCTGAGCTTCACTTTTATTGATGAATCAGGATAATATTAGTAGCACCTGCCTCCTAGAAGTTGTGACTATGAACTGAGATAACAGACTAAAGTGCTTATCTGGTCGATAAATGCTAGCTATTAATTTCGTTATATTTACATATTAACTATTTAATTCCATGCCACATTTTATTCTGCCAGGATCTCAGCTTCCCCTTTTCTGTTCCTGTCATGGTCACCACACTGATGTACTTTGTGGAAGAGGAGGTGGCAAGTGCCCTGCGTGCTTTTATATGTGAGATAGACCTGACAAATAAGTGTCATGAGAAACACCTGGGGCCTGCTTATGTAGTTTTATTTCTGTTTCCTGTGGAATGTCTTTAATGCGGAAATGTAGCATCTGCTCAGTAAAAACACAAATGCTTTTGGAGGAAGTGGATACTAGAATGGGCATGCTGTTACAAAAGCCCTCTGGGAAAAACAAACATGTAAGAAATAACCAAGATATTCCTGGAAAAGCAGAGCATTGAGAGGGACACTGGCACTTCCAGATACTAAGAAGTCTAAGATAAAGATACAATTTCCAAGGCTAGAGAAATGAAAACAGTGGGGTTGGCACATGAATATACAGACAACTCAGTGGGAAAAAATGAGTACAGAAATAAATTTACAATCAGGAATTAAGAATATGATAAACAGCCAGACACGGCATCTCACACCTGTAATCCCAGCACTTTGGGAGGTCAAGGTGGGTGGATCCCTTGAGCCCAGGAGTTTGAGACCAGGCTGGGTGTCATAGTGGAACTCTGTCTCCACTAAAAATACAAACATTATCCAGGTGTGGAGGTGTGAGCCTGTAGTCCCAGCTACTCAGCAAGGTGAGGTAGGAGGAATACTTGAGCCCAGGAGGTTGAGGCTGCGGTGAGCAGAGATTGTGCTCCTGCACTCTGGCCTGGGAGACAGAGCAAGACTGGCTCAAAAAAAAAAAAAAATTATAAACATGGCAAACCAGATCCATAAGGAAGAGATGAATACGGGAATGAACAGTGTCCAGAGTCCCAGCAACAAAACAAATACAAAATGGAAGCAAACCATAAATGTACTAGAAAAAAAACACTGGAGAATTTTTTAAATTATCATGTTATAGGGAAGGTCTATCTCAGGGGAAGAAAAAAATCCAGAGGCTACGAAGGTAAAGCTTTATACATTTAACTAAGTTAAAATTTGCATTTTCTTCAAGGCAAAAACCACACAAGTAGATAAATAAGCAAATGACACAAAATAATTCACAGAAGACATATGAAAGACTTTTGAGCATCAATAGATGTTAAACATAATTTCATCAAGGAAAGCAAATTAAAACAGCAATGTGGTTGGGCGTGGTGGCTCACACCTGTAATCCCAGCACTTTGGGAGGCTGAGGCAGGTGGATCACCTGAGGTCGGAAGTTCGAGACCAGCCTGACCAACGTGGGGAAACCCCGTAAAAAAATACAAAATTAGCCGGCATGGTGGCACATGCCTGTAGCTCCCCAGCTACTCGGGAGGCTGAGGCAGGAGAATTGTTGAACCTGGGAGGCGGAGGTTGTGGTGAGCTGAGATCACACCATTGCACTGTAGCCTGAGCAACAAGAGCCAGATTCCATCTCAAAACAAAACAAAACAAACAGCAATGTAACCTCCTTGTTACCTACCATATTAACAGAGAGCAAGACTGTGAGAACAGACCATAGTGGGGGAGTCTGTGGTGGCCACTGTGGTGCATCTCCCCATGCTCTTGATGCTCCCATGCACACCAGGTGCCTTCCAGCTGCCAGCACTGGATTCATTCCTGGGCAGCAGGCTGGACAGGCCATCAGGAGTTGGTATATAAACTGGCTCCCAGAGCTGCCTGTAGTGTCGCCAGCTTGCACATGTCCTGGGTGGCCTACTGGCCTCAGAGAAGGTGAAAAATGAGGAGCACAATAATCACAAAATGACCTGAGCCAAGTCAAGCCAACCCTAGGCTAGATTGGCCAAACCCCATGATATGGTTTGGCTGTGTCCCCACTCAAATCTCGAATTGTATTTCCCAGAATTCCCCCATGTTGTGGGAAGGACCCAGGGGGAGGCAACTGAATCATGGGGGCCAGTCTTTCCCATGCTATTCTCATGACAGTGACTAAGTCTCAAGAGAACTGATGGGTTTAACAGGAGCGTCTGCTTTTGCTGCTTCTCTTGCTGCCACCATGTAAGAAGTGCCTTTTGCCTCCTGCCGTTTTTCTCTTGCTGCTGCCATGTAAGAAGTGCCTTTTGCCCCCTGCCATGATTCTGAGGCCTCCCCAACCTTGTGGAACTGTAAGTCCAATAAAATCTCTTTTTTCCCCCCAGTTTCAGGTGTGTTTTTATCAGCAGTGTGAAAAGAGACTAATACATCCCAGCTGATGCAGAGACACACTAGCCAAAATTAAATGCCTGTTGTTGTAAGTCACAGTTTTAGGGTGTTTTGTTATGCAGCATTATTGCAGCATACCTGACTGATACAATGCTGTTACATATAGATCTAGTCCATTAGTCATATACACTTTCTTTTTCTACCTCTCTATTAATGACTCCTGTGTTATCTCCAGATTAACAAATAGTAAATATCTTTTTATGTTTTTGTGCACATTTGCTGGAACTTCTCTAGGAGAAGTTCTTACTGTATCTTACTGTATACTTACTATATCTAGGAGTCAAAGAGCCTTCAACATTGCAAGAGATTGCCAAATTTCTCTCCAAAAGAATTGTTTCAATTTACACTCAACCAACCTTGTGTGAGTTTCTGGACTTCATTTGCTATTCATCGTTTTAAATGTTTTCAGTCAGATGATGTGTGTGAAACGGTAGTTTGTTTTAACTTGCATTTCCCTAATAGCTGGTAAGCTTGACTCTTTACCTGTTGATTGGACATGTCGGTTTCCACTTCTCTAATTTGCCTACTCAATCACTGGCTTCCTTTTCCATTACTTTCTTTGGTCTTTTCCTTATTGATTTACAGAAGTTCTTTATATTTTTTGGCTAAAAGTTCCCCTAATTCTAGTGAACTTAGTGCCAGGAAGAGGGAAAGAAGGAGGAGGTGGGGAGAGAGGGTAAGATCAGACAGCCTCATTTCTCCTTCTGCTCTTCAAAACCATTGTTTAATAAATGAAAAGCAAATCACCAATTGGAAGAAACTATTTGTAGTGCATATGTCTGTCAAAGGACTTGCATCTTGAATATATAAAGAACTCATACTTCAACTATAAGACAAAGTTGTGTT
Organism: Cebus imitator; assembly: GCF_001604975.1. Taxonomy (NCBI): domain Eukaryota; kingdom Metazoa; phylum Chordata; class Mammalia; order Primates; family Cebidae; genus Cebus; species Cebus imitator. The sequence continues at coordinate 8,622,944 of NW_016107335.1, read as the reverse complement.
TTAAAAGTGGGTAAATTTGAACTCTGACTTTACAAAAGAAAGAATGCAACCCTTCCTTAGATCATGCACAGAAATAAAGTTCAGGAAGGTCAAAGACCTAACCCCAAAGAGCAAAATGTCAAAGTGTTTAAAGTAAATCATAAGAGAATGACTTTCTGACATCAGTAAAGGGAATAATTTTCTAAATAAGGCTGGGAAAACATAGCTGTGGTACATATTACTTATGAAAGATTAGCATCCAGATTATATATACAACACTGACAAATTAATCCAAAAAATACAATAGAAAAATTGACATGTATATTCCCAGTAACTCACAAGGAGGAAACTTGAGTGGCCAATCAGTAGGTGAAAAATGTACTTAGCCCCATTAGTAATCAGGGAAATGCACATTAAAGTCACAATGAGACATCATTTCACACTCATCAGATGAGCAAAAGTTATGTCTGCTAGCACGAAAGGCTGGGGAGAATGGGGGAAATGTAAGTAGGGGTGCGAATGGAGGGAACCAGTTTGGAAAAACAATTTAGCCATACCTCACCAAGGTGAACACCTCAGACCCAAAGACAAGCAGTTTCACTTCTAGGTGTCTATCCTAGAAAACTTCTTGTACAGATGTGTGAGGAGACATAGACAATGATATTTGTGAAGCAAAATAAATGAAAACAATATAAGGGCTCCTTCATAGGGAGATGGATGACAAACGGTGGTTTATTCATACAAGGGAGTACTATATTATAAGATAATTAAAATGATGAACTGGAACTACATGTGCCAACATAGTGAAACCTAAAAAAATATAATGCTTAGCTTTTTTTAAATAAAAGCAAAATACTAAAAATACAAAAATTAGCCGAGCACGGTGGTACACACCTGTAATCCCAGCTACTTGGGAGGCTGAGACAGGAGAATTGCTCGAAACCAGAAGGCAGAGGTTGCAATGAGCCGAGATCACACCATTGCACTCCAGCCTGGGCAACGAGCAAAACTCTGTCTCAAAAAAAAAAAAAAAATATAGATGCTCAAGGAGTAAAAAATTATAAGGAAAATATGTTGTACATTTTATATACTAATTCCTTGTTAGCATTCAACATATTTTATTGCAGTTTTTGAATAGGAAGGACATTCCCATGGAATAAAATTCAAAAGGTGCAAAGGAGCTCACAGTGAAAATGCCCTTCTTCCCATCAGCAACACAGTTCCCCTTCCCCTCCCTGGATCATTGTTACAAGTTTTTGTATGCCTTTTCCAGAGAGACTCTAGCATGTAGAAGTAAACATATATATGCTTATGTATATTCATACATACATGTATTCGCCCCTTTTTAAAACACAGACACAAACACTCCCCATATTTTACTCTTTTTTTCCCTCACTTAACAATGTATCTTGAAAAGTCAGCCCCTATCAGTACAGTTTTCTTATTTTTAAAAATGAATGCATAATATTCCATACCATATCATGGATATATACCATGATTTTTTTTTTAGATGGAGTTTCACTCTTGTTGCCCAGGCTGGAGTGCAATGGTACGATCTTGGCTCACTGCAACCTCCACCTCCCAGGTTCAAGCAATTCTCCGGCCTCAGCCTCCCAAGTAGCTGGAATTCCAGGCATGTGCCACCACGCCCAGCTAATTTTGTATTTTTAGTAGAGACGGGGTTTTACCATGTTGGTCAGGCTGTTCTCAAACTCCTGACCTCAGGTGATCTGCCCACCTCAGTCTCCCAAAGTGCTGGGATTACAAGGCGTGAGCCACCGTGCCTGGCCACCATGCTGTCTTTAAGCAATACATTGGTCCTGTTTTTAGACTTTTTATTCCATTCCATTAATCTGGCTGTCAACACAGCACAAATACATAGTGTTTCGACTGTAGTAGCTTTAAATAGATGTTGATCTGTGGCAAGTCTTGTTCCTACCAACACCCAGTCATTACTATTCTTTACCTGAATTTTTCTAGCTATTCTAGCAACCTCTGCCTCCTGGGCCCAAGTGATTCTTGTGTCTCAGCCTCCCAAGTAGCTGGGATTACGGGCACACACCATCATGCCCGGCTAATTTTTTGTATTTTTAGTAGAGACAGGGTTTCTCCATATTGGCCAGGCTGGTCTCAAACTCCTAGGCTCAAGTGATCTGCCTGCCTTGGCCTTCCAAAGTGCTGGGATTACAGGTGTAGGCCACCACACCTGGCCTTCCTTTATATTTTCTAACTGGTTGTTGTTTGCATAGATGGTGGCTTTTTATTTCCATTTATTAATATTAAACCCAGACACCTTACTGAATTATTTTATTATTTGTAGTAATTTTTGTCAGTTAATTATCTTGTTTCTTGTTTCTCATTTATGTAGTCAGGTCACCCGAAATGATAATTTTACCTCTTATTTTCCAGTTAATAAGCCTCTAATTTCTCTCCGTTATCTGGTGGTGTTGACTAAAACCACCAGAACAATGTTAAATGATACTGGTAATTGTATATGTGATTATCTTATTCTTGACTTCAACAGGAATACATTTCATGATTTCCATTTAAGCATTAGACAAGCTTTGAGGCTGAGGTGGCTATATTTGATCATGCTAAGGAAATAGAGATTATTTATGTCTCACTACAATCTAATTATTATCCAGAATGGATACTGAATTTTGTTGAATCCATTCCAGCAGCCAAGGAAATGGATTATGACTTTTCTCCTTAAATCTATGACCACCAAGAATACACCTGCAGTTGAATGGGGTTGGGTTTATTGGTTCCTTGCAAGAGGGAAGAATGTAAACCAAGAGGAACTATGGGGTGTCTCACAAGAGGGTGTTAGGTAGGACTTTTTATGGGACAGGGCTTGTTTTATTAGATTTGGGGGAGGGTGCAAGCAAGTGGGGATTTCCTCTCAATGGGATGATGTCAGCAAGTATGGGTAATTCTGTGATTGTGTACCTTTTCGGTAATTCTTATGGAGAAGACGAGAAGAATAGAGCGAGGCTAAAGCTATGATGTGAAAAGCAGTCGTCATTTGTATCATCCAGGATAGGGAGGTTTCCTTCGGTTTGGATAATATTCTCATTTTGTCTGTGCTCAGACGTCATTATGGAGTGGTCTTATTTCTGTCAAAAGACACAAAAGATTTCTGAGAGCACCACAAGCTCAGACAAAGACACGGAACAGATTCTTTCCTAGAGCTTTCAGAGAGAGTCCAGCCCTGGCAAGACCTCGATTTCAGATTTCTACCCTCCAGAACCATGAGACAATACATTTCTGTTGCTTCAGGCTACACTGTTTGTGGCATTTTCTTACTATAGTCCTGGAAAACTAGTACTAATACAGATGTCAACTTTAAAATGTACAGAGTTTTTCAAGATTCTTTTAGGGGGCCTGTGAGCCCAAAAATTCACTTTAGATCAGTGTTTTTCGTTTCTTTCTTTCTTTTTTTTTTTTGAGATGGAATCTTGCTCTGTCGCCTAGGCTGGAGTGTAGTGGCACGATCTCGGCTGACTGCAAACTCTGCCTCCAGGTTCAAGCAATTATCCTGCCTCAGCCTCCCAAGCAGCTGGAAATACAGGTGCACGCCACCACACCCACCTAACTTTTGTATTATTAGTAGAGACAGGGTTTCGCCATATTGGCCAGGCGGTCTCAAACTTCTGACCTCGTGATCCGCCCACCTCAGTCTCCCATAATGCTGGGATTACAGGTGTGAACCACCACACCTGGCCTAGGTCAGTGTTTTTCAAAAGTGTGCAGACACCATGTGATTCTGATGTATTTCACTCCCTTGGGAGTTTAAGTCATTTTCTGGGCTCCTTCCAGTCCCACAAAATGGGTCCTGTATTCTGCATTTTCAAACAAGTTTCCCAGGTTCTTCTACATCCCAAACCACTGCTGAAGTAGGAAGATACCTGGGCTGTAGACAAAAATTGGATTTAATCTTTACCTGGTCTATTACTGAGCAAGTCTTGTCAATTTAGACAATTTAAGAGTTCAAGTATACACTCTAGTGGGAAAATCTCCAGTTCCAAGTTGAGTGACTCTTGACACTTCTTCACTGCACAGTATTTGTATAATTGGGAGAGTGGAATAGACTTCTTAAGAGTCTGTCCAGGCCAGGTGTGGTGGCTCACACCTGTAATAACAGCACTTTAGGAGCCCCAGGCGGGCAGGTCACCTGAGGTCAGAAGTTCGAGACCAGCCTGACCAACATGAAGAACCCTCGTCTCTACTAAAAATACAAAATTAGCCAGGTGTGGTGGCACATGCCTGTAATCCCAGCTACTCAGGACACTAAGGCAGGAGAATCACTTGAACCTGGGAGGTGAAGGTTGTGGTGAGCTGAGATAGCGCCATTGCACTCCAGCCTGGGCAACACGAGTGAAGCTCTGACATTCCACAAGGCTATGAAGTGGTCCAGGAAGCGTTAGTACAGGAGAGCAAATTCAGATGCCTTTGACTTTGGGGAGATGGAGGCAAAGCACTTTGTCCATCCAATTACTTTACATTTATTGTTTGCTTGTTTGCCCTGACTCCAGTCTTAACAATTACTCTGCATTTTAAAACACTGTTGGGGCTAAAGCCCACCAGTCTCTCCCCTGTACCAAGACAGTTAGCAGCTAATGTAGCTAATTCCCACTTTCTGTCACCCCTGCAAACAAGGCAAACAGGGATGCTGTATCTGGAAGCACTAGGGGCAGGAGCCAGTCCTACTTATCCTTTTGTAAAACACCTACCAAAACGAGAAGATGGTTTTAGGTACAGCCTCCTGAAATTTGGCTTGGCTGCGGGGACAAGTTTTGCACCTACAGGAAGATCAGAATTTCCTTCCATTCTTTCTCTCCCAATCCATCCCTGACTGGTCTTTTGCCCTCTTCTGCGTAAGAAACTCGTTTTGGAGTATTTCTGGATTAACGCTGGAAAGGGACCAGCTCTGAGCCCATAGTGTGGATTCTGTGTAACAATACTATTATCAGAAAAGGGGTATTGTCCCAGACCCCAAGGGCAGGTTCTTGGATCTTGCACAGGAAAGAATTTAGGGTGAGTTGCTGAGTAAAGTTAAAATGGTTTATTAGAAACTAATCTATTAGAGTAGGGTGTCCTCAGAAAGCAAGAGGGGGAACCCCTACTTCAAATGTAATGCTTGCTTGTGTAAGATATTAGAGCTAAGAATAGTATATTTTACTATAAAGGCTTGTGATCAGCTCATGACAAACTATTTGTATTATCATTCTCTTGTGCAACTAATTTCAGCAAGAATTTATGAGTAGTCTATTATCTTTAGAGCAAAACATATTTTAAATTAAGAATACCTTTTTCCAGGCCGGGCGCCATGGCTCACACCTGTAATCACAGCCCTTTGGGAGGCTGAGGTGGGCAGATCACTTGAGGTCAGGAGTTTGAGACCAGCCTGGCCAACATGGCAGAACCCTATCTCTACTAAAAAGAGAAAAATTAGCCAGGTGCAGTGGCGCACACCTGTAATTCCAGCTACTTGGGAAGCTGAGGCACAAGAATCACTTGAATCTGGGAAGCAGAGGTTGCAGTGAGCCAAGATGGTGGCACTGCACTCCAGCCTGGGCAACAGAGCAAGACTCCATCTCCAAAACAAAAACAAGAATATCCTTTTCCATTAACTTGTTTCCTCAACCATAAACATCTTGTGATCAAGAGTGCTAACTTCCTGAGAGTGCAGCCCAGCAGGTCTTGCTTTCTCCAGCCTTTCTTTAAGATGGAGTCACTCTGGTTAGGATGCCTCTGACAATACAACTCAAATCATTGGTGGCTCAAGAAAAGGACTCACTCCTTGACCAAACTTGAGTCAGGCTCCTCTCAGTCCTCTTTTGGACTAGGCTCTGACCCTGGGCTGGTCCTTAGCTTACTTAGTTCAGTTTTAGCAAGAATCCTGCTGAGTCAGTTCAGCAAAAATCCCCTACCCTTGGTATCTGATCATCTTGGCTCGTGCTCAGCAAACATCCCCCTAGCCTTTATGTGTCCTTTAAGTAATTTTCCATCTACTGACCTCCACCCTGTTGCTTAACTATAAATCTCCACCTGTCCTGGTATTTGATGTTAAGCCTGATCTTTTGCCCCTACTGCAAAACCCCCATTGCAGCTGTTATTGAATAAAGTCTCTTACCTTCTTTAATAATTGTTTGAATAATTTTTCTTTTAGTCCCATTTCCCACTATAACATGCTGTGTGAATCTCAATTTTCTCATCTGTATAATGGAAAGACTAATACCTCCATCTCTGAGGCATGAAGAAGATCAAGTGAGATTAAAAATAACTTGGGTATGGCTGGGCAGGGTGGCTCACACCTGTAATCCCAGCACTTTGGGAGGCCAAGGCGGGCAGATCGCTTGAGGTCAGGAGTTCAAGACCATCCTGACCAATATGGTGAAACCCTGTCTCTACTAAAAATACAAAAATTAGCCAGGTGTGGTGGCTTATGCCTGTATTCCCATCTACTTGGGAGGCTGACAGGAGAATCACTTGAATCCAGGAGGAGGAGATTGCAGTGAGCTGAGATCGCACCACTGCACTCCAGCCTGGACAACAGAGTGAGACTCCATCTCAAAACAATAAAAATAGAAAACTTAAAAGTGTAAAGATAAAAATCGCCATTCTTGGGCAGGGGTCCCAGCTGTAGCCCAAGCTGGAGAACTAGATTGGTTTGGAGTTAATTTGCTTGGGGCAGGAGGAGGGTCACCTGAAAGAGATGGGCAAAGCTGAGGCTGCCTCTGGGAAGAATAGGGAAGCCTGCCCCCAGGCCAGGCCCTTGAATATGTCCAACTCAGGAGGTGGAAAGATGCTCAAGGTACCCAGGGAGACAAAAGTTGTTCACTTTGGTGCACATGTGGATCCAACACGGGAGAAAGAGGCATTCTGCGCTCACCTAGGGAACGCGGCTTCTTTGGCTGCTTCACAATTTGTAGTCTGTGGGAGCGGCAGAGCACCCTAGTGGAGGCAGGCCCAGATGTTCTCTGGGTTGGGTGTAAGGACTTCTGGGAGTCATCAGACAGCAGGCATTTGCCCCAGTGTCGGAGGTGTTTAAACCAGAGTTACTCCATCTTGAATAAGGGCTGGCTAAAATAAGGCTGAGACCCACTGGGCTGCATTCACAGGAGGTTAGGCATTCTAAGTCACAGGATGAGATAGAAGGTTGGCACAAGATACAGGTCATTAAGCCCTTGCTGATGAAACAGGTTGCAGTAAAGAAGCTGGCTAAAACCCACCAAAACCAGGATGGCAGTGGGAGGGACCTCTGCTCATCCTCACTGCTTATTATGCACTAATTATAATGCATTAGTGCGCTAAAAGACACTCCCACCAGCACGATGACAGTTTACAGATGCCATGGCAACGTCATGAAACACCCTATATGGTCTAAAAAGGGGAGGAACCCTCAGTTCCGGGAACTGCCCACCCCTTTCTCTAAAACTCATGAATAATCCAATCCTTGTTTAGCATATAATCAAGAAATAACCATAAAAATGGGTAACCCGTAGCCCTAGGGCGGCCCTGCCTATGGAGTAGCCATCCTTTTATTCTTTGCGTTCTTAATAAACTTGCTCTCACTTGACTCTATGGCTTGCCCTGAGTTCTTTCTTGCATGAGATCCAAGAATCCTCTCTTGGGGCCTGCATCGGAATCCCTTTCTGGCAACACCAGGGGCCACCCTGGGTGGGTTTCCTGAACCGATAGAGCCTTCCACGTGGGGAGACCTGGATCCTTATTGTCTGTGGTGCAGATAAGGCCCGGGTCGCACTCGAACTGTCTGCCTGGCACGCGCAGCGCTGGCATGCAAGGGGCCTTGGGTGCCACCGAGTCCGGGAGGAACTCTAGGCCGCCACCTGCCCGGAGGCTGGTACATGTGACCACCACTCAACATGTAATTCAATAAGGACTTGGAAGTCCTTTCTCTAAAGCCACACAGGTAAACGATTACCAACTGTTTACCTCACGGCCCCTCCTCATTGCGCCGCGTGGTCCGCGCCTGCGCACTCAGGCGCTGCCGGCAGGAGGAACGTACCAACTGTGGGGCAGGGGTGCGCGCGGAGACACCCGCGGGCTGCGCTCCCGGAAGTGATCCCTGGTTCGTCCCGGAATCCAGTGCGCCCACCCCGGACTTTTGCCAGCAACTTGGTGCGTTCCGGAAGCTCACCCCGGACTTTTGCCAGCCCCTTGGCCCTGGGAAGCACGTTGGCCTTCTCGGGTGGTGGGCGCTGGGGTCAGGTGCCGGCGGGCGGCGGGGATCTTCCCAGCTTGGCCTGCGTGGTTTCCGCGGGCTACCGGCCCAACCCTCTCAGGTAAGAGGGGACTGGGCCGCAGAGGTTCAGGGGAAGGGGCGGCTACTGGGACCGTGCCGACCCCAGGGGCCCCCTCCTAGGCCAAGCCTCGCCCCCCTACCTGTGCCTCCGCGCCCAAACACACTGGGCGAGGCCGAGATCTTTCGGAACAGCCGGCCCTTAACCATTGCTCCCTCTGTGCCAAGAACTGCCCTGAAATACTGTGATATTAATTAACTCGTTTAACCCTAACAACCTCATGAGGCGGGTGCCGTTACTATTCTCACGGTGTAGACGAGGAAACCGAGCACCATCGCGGCCTTGCGCGGAGGCGGGCCCTGGATGCCATGTTCTGACTCCATTGTTGGCCCTAAGCTTCCAGAAAAGAGCAGAGTGCTGTCGTGTGGTTTGAAACAGATCTCACTTTGCGTCTCTTTTGCACAGTATGAAACCTAATGATGCATGATTATTTAAAACATTCTTGCTTAGGCTTTATAAGAAGGCAAATTTGCATATGGGACAAAACCCCGAAAGATGGGATGGCTTGCTCTCCTCTTTTCCTTTCACACGTTCCTCTTTTCCAATTCCTGTCTCTCACCACCTTTCAATCTTCTCACGGAAGGTTGTAGGGGAAGGTGAGGCTTGTGGCCCCAGCAGGTGCTTAAAATCCCTTACGTGGTGGGGGTGGAGTAGACACTCCCTCTTCCTGCAGTGCTGGAGTGAGAGCAGAGGGGCTGTTGGACCTGGACGGAGTTGGGGTGGGAAAGGCCTGGCTTAATCATGGTATACTCAGGGTGGGGTTCTACTTCTCTTGTAGGCACTAGAGAAGTAGAAAAGTGGCCCCTTTCCTTCTGGGCATGCACTTGGGAAAAGGCCTGATATGAGTAGCGAGAAGAATGTCTCTAATTTCTTGAGCCAGTATAAGTTTGTGCAGAGATGCTTCCCAGCCCAGGCTAAACCAGATCACTCAGCCAGCCGCTGGCTGCCTTTACAGATGTGCGGCTCCCCATGAGGAATCCCCATGAGAGCCTGGCTCTCAAGCATAAGCTGCCTCACTTCCCTCCTGCACTGCACTCTTGGACTTGCCTGCCACCAGACCCATCTTATTCCTCTGCCAGGAAAAATAAGATTCCTTCCTGGTCTCGGAGGCTGATCTCTTCTGCCTCCTGTGCCCTGGATCCCTTTCTCCAGGAAGCTTCTCTTCCCTGTGTAGTTAGCCTCCCCTGTCTTCCAATGGCACCCTCTCTCTGTTTAGGGATGCAGCCACGCCTTTTCCCTCCCATCCCCACCTGGAGCAGTCACCGATCCTGCTTCTCCCCCACTTCCTGCTGTACTGCCCACCGAAGGGACCTTTGACCCCATGAACCACTACTTTCTGGAAGCAGTGATTTCTTGATTTCCCTAACTTCACTTTACTTTGTTTTTTCTTTGTCTCTCCCCTCTGTTTCTCAGTCACCTTTGAGATCTGCTCATCCTTTCACCTCCCCATATTGTCAGCATTACCTGGGCAGCCCCCCTCTGGTGTTTTCCCTCAGTTTCTCTAGAAACTTGCCTGAAGATTTGTCCCAAAATAGCCCAAGTGGACCTGTATGGAGTAAAGAGGATCAGTATGGAGTCTCTATCGTTCCTCCTCTTCCACTGGAGGCTCAGGCATGGGCTACACCCTGAACAGCTCTCTGCACGGTCTCCTCCACCTGCTCTGCCGTTACCTGGCCCTGATCCTCTTTCCCTTTTGCCTCCCAGTTATGTGCCTTTTTCCCGTGTGGCCTGGCTAGGGTACTTTCCCAGCTGCTGCCCACGTGATGGACTGTGGGCAGATGTGCAGCCCAAAAGGCCGTGCCTCGTCTTAGAAGCCCTTGGAATCTTAGCTTGCCATGGTTGTAGGCCTCCAGTTTGTGTTGTTAGCTGTGGCGATGTGTGCCACAAGTAATTTCTCTTTTTTTTGAGACAGAGTCTTACTCTGTCACTCAGGCTGGTGTGCAGTGGTGCATTCTCAGCTCACTGCAGCCTCCTCTTCCCTGCTCAAGCCATCTTCCAGCCTCAGCCTGCCAAGAAGCTGGGACCACAGGCACGAACCATCATACCCGGCTGATTTTTTGTATTTTTTGTAGAGACAAGATTTCGCCGTGTTGCCCAGGCTGGTTGGTCTCAACCTCCTGAGTTCAAAGCAATCTACCCACCTTGGCTTTCCAGAGTGCTAGAATTATAGGTGTGAGCCACCACACCCGGCCACAAGTAACTTCTTACTAATAAAGTACTACAGCTTGTCAATGACTTTCTTTTTAAAATTTACATTTTAGATTCATTTGGATTCAAAGTTGGCTCTCAACAGTGCCAGCTGCACTGTCATCCTGAAGTACTCCTGTGGAAGAGAACATGGTGGTGTTACTGTTGTGCCAGTGATAACACAAGATCCCAGACCTACCTGACGGGGTCTGACAGGGACCGAAGATCATGAAGCAATAGCCTAAGGTAAACAACCCCTTGAAAGACAGGTCGAAGCTCTTCAATGTAATAGACCTTGTTTCTCAGTAGGTCAGCCTGGGGGCCCCCCCAGGGATACCTCCCCACCTCATAGCATCATACCCACTTTCCCCTGGTCTAGTGATAAGCCCTTTTCTAGGCTGTCATCTCATCCTGAGTCCTATGTGCCAGCCAGGCAGCTACTGCCCTCTATTCATATCTTGAAGGCACAATGCTGGCTCATAGTAGACATTTGATGAATTCCTGTTAAATGAGTGAATCAAGAGTATCTACAGAGTATAACATTTATGATAAGACAGGGCTAATTGGGAAACAGAACAAGATTGGTGTCCTGGAGTAACTGGGTAGGTCTTAAGATGAAGATTTTGCGTCATCTGCTGGGTGCAGTGGCTCACACCTGTAATCCCAGCACTTTGGGAGGCTGAGGCAGGGGGATCACTTGAGCCCAGGAGTTCAAGACCAGCTTGGGCAATATGGCAAAATCCCGTCTCTACAAAAAACACAAAAGTTAGCTGGGTATGGTGGTGCATGCCTGTAGTCCCAGCTACTTGGGTAGCTGAGGTGGGAGGATTACTTGAGCGCAGGAGGCAGAGGTTGCCACAAGCTAAGATCATGCCACTGCACTCCAGCCTGGGTGACAGAGCAAGACTAGATCTAAAAAAAAAAAAAAAAAGATTTTGGAGTGTGACCCTGTTCTGCAGACAGCCTGTGGAGGCCTGGATATTCATACTCTGGGATTGCAGATTCCTCAGTCATGAAGTGAAAGCTGAGTTAAGTCCCCTCCAGTGTGACATCCGAGAGCCGTTGTGGGCCCAAGACAGTAGCCTGTGTTTCATCTGCAGCTTTACCGAGCCCCTCCTCTCGCAATGGGCCTTCAGTTCTTGGATTTATTAGTGGCTGAAAGTTCTTGCGAGATGGGCTTAAAGCTGTTGCCACTTAACCTTTCTGAGGCTCTTCTGGCTGGAAGGAGCTCCGCTTTCTGGCCAGAGTCTTGCTTGAGCCCCCTTAGCTATCTTGTCACCTGTTAGAGGCAGCCCTGCTATCTCTGGTGACCCTTTTGAAACATTAGCCTGGTGAGTAATGTTTAACATCACTCATTGTCAGATCTTTTTTAATCTTCTTTTTTTTTTTTTTTTTTTTTTGTTTCAATACCAGTAAGTCTTCATTTATTTATTTGTCTCTTTCCAGGGAAAGGAGAAGGGAAATGAAAAGGGTCAGCATGTGTGTTACAAAGGGAAAAGGAAGTACCTGGTACAGAAAAATCAACCATCCAATAGATGCACTGCAGAGGGGGGTCACCAAAGCCCAAGGGGCCTTGGCCTCCTACAATTCAGGGATGAGGGGAAGGGATCAGGGAAGATATAAGCCTTTCTATCCTCCCTCCCTGCCCCTACATTCAAGATTTCACATACAGCTTTGGTTTCTAGCAGTAAACATGGAGGTTACATTCATCTGTCTCCTTTTAAACAATCTTGTGGCCACTTTGGCATAAGTTGTTGCACTGGGCCAGACATGGTGGCTCACGCCTGTAATCCCAGCACTTTAGGAGGCCAGGGGAAGAAGATTGCTTGAGCCCAGGAGTTTGAGACCAGCCTGGGCAACATAGTGAGACCTTGTCTCTACACAAAAATAAAAAGAATTAGTCAGGCGTGTTGGTGCACACCTGTAGTTCCAATTACTTGAGAGGCTGAGGTGGGAGGATCGCTTAAGCCTGGAGGGTTGAGGCTGCAGTGAGCCAAGATTATACCCCTCCACTCCAGTCTGGGCGACAGAGAAAGACCTTGTCTCAAAAAAAAAAGTTTCTTGCACCTGCATAAAAGTTCCTAAGTGACTTGTATATATACTCATATTCCTTTGCCTGGTCTCCTGACCCCACTTGTAGGTAGAAGGCCCCCAGTTGCTTCTCTTTCCTTTGAGATTATAGATTAAATCAGTTTGATCCATCCACATAAAGCAGTGTCATAAGTGTTTGGGGTGAACCAGGTTGACTCTGGTTGGGAACAAAAGGTGGAGGGCTCTGAACTTCTTCAGGGCGTTTGCATAAATCATTTAAGAGTTGCAGAGACAGCACAAGAATTAAATATATGTGTTTGTGGGTATGTAGGTTTTCTTTTGGGGGAGGTGAATGGAGAAGAGGGGAGGATAGAAGTCAAGTTTTAGAAGATCTGATCCAAAATAGGAAATAGAGGTAGGGGAACACAAAGAAAGGATAGTTCAAGATGCCTCCTTCAAGAAGAGGTCCCCAAACTAATGTTTCAGATCCCTTTTGCCTGATTCAGAACCTTCTGTAAAGATGCTTTGGCCATTTTTCTCAATACAAAAAAGTTTGTAAACAGTGAAACCCCAAGAGAACGTGGAGAAAGACCAACACATTATATTTACACAAATTAGGCCACCTAGCAGTCACCAACTGAGACGCGGTAAAGTCCTACAAAGGCCAGACAAATAACAGGAATTAAGGGGGCAGCATCAGGGGAAACAAACCCAGGGTCAGACGTGTACCCCAAACACGTTCTGTCGCGCTTGTCTCAGTCCAGCAAGGGAGGTTTGTGGTGATCTTACAGCATGTAAATTAAGCTCCCTTATCCCCTGAGTTACTGTCATACTGAATTCATGCTGCAGCAGGGCGGGACGCTGGCTATGCATACCACATGGGGAGGCCCTCCCTTGAACCCAAGAGTTTAGAAAGGTTAAGAATGTTAGTCCTTGCCTCATTTATCCTCCGGACAGCACAGGATGAGTACAAGGCACTGGTCTTAAAACTTAGCCTTATAAGTCACATGTTTACAAATACACATGCATACCCCCTGTTACGGATGGTAGGCCCAGCCCAATCCAATGAAGGATGGATCTGGTGTGTGAAGCAAGTCCCATGCCCTAGGATTAGGAAACCGTTGTCTAAGCTTGGTGTCCCTTGGTGTCTCTGTACCTTAGTCTAATTTTCAATCTTCCAGTAGCCAGAGATCAAGTCTTGGGCAATCCAGTTGAAACCTAGTCTCCCGTGAAACATTTTCAAGGTGGAGGGGGTTTCAGGAGGACACTGTGGCAGGAAAGCCGACTCTCATTGGCAGAAATGAGGTAGTTCAATAGGCTGGGTTCTCCACATAGTTGCTCTTCGTGGTGAGAAAAATAACCAAAAGTATTCCAGCTGTGGAGACATGGAGCTGCTGCTGACTTATCCCTGACGTTGCTCAGTACCTGAGAACAGTACAGGAATGAGAGTCCTAGATTAAAACAGACAACAATAGCAACAGAACATTAAGGGGAATAGACTCTAAGATGCACAGGATACATTAGTAGCACAGCTAGTGCTCTGGGCACCCAGGAGATGGGACCGAGGTACAGCATCCAAAGGAGTGAATCAGTCCCAACGCACTGGCCCGGAGCGGGATGGGGTGAGTGTGGGAGCAGCAGGTCTGCGATGGGTCCCCCAGCCACCCTGTCTGCCTATCTCTGCCACCCATTGCTTGGGACCGTTCCCAGGACCCTTTCCCAAGAGTGGGCTGTGAGGAAACAAGATATGAATAAAACCCTGCCTGCCATGAGGGAGTTCCTCCCTCAGAAGGTAGTGGCTGTGGGTTGGGTCCATTAATTGATTAATTAATCTGGTCTCATGCTTAATCATTTCACTCCGGCATGGGAAATATTATGATTACCCATCCTTCTTTTTTTTTTTGAGATGGAGTTTAGCTCTTGTTACCCAGGCTGGAGTGCAATGGCGTGATCTCAGCTCACTGCAACCTCTGCCTCCTGGGTTCAAGCAGTTGAACTTGAACTCTCCTGCCTCAGCCTCGCGAGTAGCTGGGACTACAGGCGCGTGCCACCATGCCCAGCTAATTTTTTTGTATATTTAGTAGAGATGGGGTTTCATCATGTTAACCAGGATGGTCTCGATCTCTTGACCTCGTGATCCATCCACCTCGGGCTTCCAAAGTGCTGGGATTATAGACGGGAGCCCCTGTTCCCAGCCTAGCCATCCTTCTTAAAAGGGAAAACAACTTCCCTGACCAGGCCACTTTTGAAAGCTGGAGATTGTAGGGGTGGTACCTCAGACAAAGCATGTAGGCTCCAGATCGATTTCCCCTAGCTCCCCTCTTTTGCATTTGGATAGAGCTTGGTTGGAGTTCCTTTGCCTTCCCTATTCCCCCACCAAGAGGGTAGAAGGGCTGGTGCTGTGAACCCTGGCCTGAGATACATGGTAGATCATGCCAGCCACCCCCAACCCACCCCAGCCCCACTTTCTCCACTCTACTGACAGATGCCTGCTCCTTGAAACTTCATGGTAGCAGAGAAATAGCCCACAGCCCTGTGACTCAAGTCTTGGCCTCCGGGAGCGGGACAGGGCTGCGGATCTCTTCTTCCAAAAATGGGTTGGCTTTTCCTGTGCACTGGGGACTGCCTGGGCCTTCAGTGGACATGAGGCCACCATGTGGCTGAGACTCTGGCAGAAGGGGAGCTTCTAGGGCTGGGATGGCAGCTTGTGACAGTCTAGGCCTTTCCAGCTGTAGCGCTGTCTCCCCGTAATCTGCACTCCTGCATGTTCTTTCCCTGTGACTGCCTCTCACTGTCAGTGCAGAACACCCTGCCAGGCCCTGGGTAGACTTCTTCAAGGTGCGCCCCACTGCCTCACCCTCCATCAGGTTCTGGAAGCCCTCTGTGTGCAGCTTGCTCTGGTGCACAAAGACATCCATCAGGTGTGAGTGCAGCCCCGGTGCTGGCAGTCATGGGCAGGATGCCGAACCGTACGCACACATTGAACCCCGTGCAGATGCCAGCATTGTGCCGCAGCTGCAGCTCGCTTGCTGCCTGTCCTCTGCTGCCTTGGCACAGCCACCTGCAAACTGCTGGTGGGACCCAGAGCCCATGTTCTTGGGCGGAGCCTGCAGCCCCGGACCTCTGGTCAACAGCTGTTGGCCACACAGAAGTGCAGAGGCAGAAGGGCCAGGTTTTCCATCTGCATCTTCCTGATTTGAAGGGTTGAAGCCTGCTTACTTTCAGATGTTCGTGGAAGGATTATTAAGTTATCTTCCTCTGAGTCTTCTCTGCCAAGGAAGCACATCCTAGTTCACTGGATTTTTCCTTTCCTATCATTTTCTTTTCTTCCCTCTATCTATGTCTCTCAGGCTTCTCTGTGTCTCTTTTCTCTTTAGAGTCCTGAACTTAACCTAATCTCTGGGAAATGAATTATGGGGAAAGGAATTAAGGGTTATCCTAGGTTTGGGGCTTGAGCATCTGGGTGCAAGGGCATCCCACTTCCCCAGCTTGCGTTGACTGGGAAGAACAGGTGGGAGAGCCACCTGTAGAAGAGGTGAGCCGAATGTGGCCTGGCCATGGTCAGGATGCAGGTGGTGATCAAGCCGAGGGAGAAGGGAAGTCATCGGAGACTGGGTTGGATGAGGGCAAAGGGCCTTGGGAAGGCAGCCCAAGGAGCATCAGTTGAGGGGCAGGCAGGGTGAAAGGGGCCAGAAGAGACTAGAAAGGAGCAGAGGTGAGAGGAGATCCGGGCAAGTGGCATCCTGGCCGGGGAAGACAACTCTCAAAGGGAGGGAGAGGCAGGGCCTTCAGGTGATGGAGAGAAGTCTATCTGAGTGACAGAGCGGATACTGGGTGCCTTTGCAGGAGCCATAGAAGAGTGAGTTTCGTGGGGAATGGGAGGTGAGAACATCTAAGCCCTTCCAAGAATTTCTCTGTGCCACAGAATGGAGAGTGAGAAGACCCTGGGAGCCTTTGGGGATGCAGTTAGGGGCTGCCCCTTCCTGTGTTCTCTGAAAGCAGCTGACAGGTGCCAGGTACAGCCCAGGTGCTCAGGACACAGCGATGGAGATGCTTCACTCCCTCCCGGCCAGCACCCACAGCAGCCAGCACTGGCCTCTCTCTTGGGGAAACCTTGGTGACAACTTGGTGAGGTCAGTTCCCTCCCTGCAGTGTCACTGTGGCTCTAGTTCTTTGTGTCAATGTGGATCCTTTATTCTCATCTGTCTCCCACCGCCCAAGGCCATGTGGACACAGGGTCCTTGCCTACTTGGCAGTGACATCCATGACACATAGAAAAGTTGCCACATGTCCTAGGTTTCCAATAAACCTTGAAAGAGAAAAAGAGGAAAATCAGCCAGTTTGGCAAAGAAGACAGCCGCAGAAACTACTCCTGTGCAGAGGGCTGTGGGGATCCTGTTGGGGGCTGCCCCATTCAGCTGTGGGAGTGAAAGGTACTGCCAGGGAGATTGGATCTGGAGAGCTCTGTCCTGGAGCTGACTTTGTTATCTTGCTGCACCTTAAACCTCCTCTCTCCTTTCCCAGCTTGTCCTCCCCTTCCCCTCCGTGTTCCACAGAGCTCAGTAGGGCAGCTGAGAGCCATTCTTTTCATCTTCCTTTGCAGCGTGGGTCCATCTCATTTCCCCAAGTTTCCAAGCATGATGGAAGTAGAAGAAATAAAAAAGACCCCCAAAAGACTGCCTCCCTCAGGATCAGTGGGCCAGGAGCCCCTTGTGTGTGCCGACTCCCCTGTGACGAGGCCCAAGAGTTCAGCTGCCACCCTGGCTTGTCCCGCCCCTGAGCTCAGCACCAAAGCTACCAGCACCTCTCAAGGACTTGACTGGGTGACCAGGGAGGGACTGCTAAAGACAGGCCAAACTTAAGCTTGTAGACAGAAAGAAGATTGGTAGTGGCCGTAGGAGGAAAATCAGACCTCTGGCTCCCAAAAGGAGCTGAAAAGGGTCCTGTCCCTGCAAAGGAGCAGCCCCTGCCCCCTGCCCAGTGGCACATCAATCCTTTCGCCTAACCTGGACCAAGTTTTCCTGGAAAAGCAGGTAGAAAGTGTTCTTGGCCCACCTGTTTGCAGTGAAAAGAGAAAAACCCGCTCCGTGGGGAGGCTTAGGCGTCACCCGCCCACCTCCCATGCAGAGCGCTGGTCCATCCCTGGGCCACATAAGCCAAGCCGAGACCCTGGAGTCTGTGGCCTCAAACCTGTGTGTGAGCAGGAGCCCCCTGTGCCGCCCGAGAAGAAGGTACCCCGGCAGAAGCCACGGGGATGGAGAAAGGAAGGGAAGCAGACAGAAAAGAAGCTGAGGTCCTTGTCACTCCGCTCTGGCCAGGCCCCTTCTCTTCCAGCCCTGGTTCAGACCCTCTCGGGCCCCTGCCAGATGCCCAGTCCTGACAGGTTGGGGGGGAACCAGTCCAGGGAGAGTGAGAGAGTAAAACAGGTAGACATCCTGACAGCTTGTTTGGCCAGAGAGGCGCGACACCTCTAGAAGTGGAAGAAAAAGCATTTGCTTCCAGGTGTGTGGGAGAAGTCGGGGCCCCAGCCCAGCCTCCGGAAGTCCCCCTGGTTGGAAAAGTTGGCCAGAGCTGTAAAGGCCGAGCCCCAAGGCCCGGGTCCTGCCCAGTGTTTCCCAGGCTCTCTGCATGCTGCAGAATCACAGGCCCCGCAGGACATGGGGCAGTTCTTTACCATTGACTGCAAGAACATGGGCCGTGCCATCTGCACTTTGTGTCATGCCAGTGTCAGACAGGGCAAAACTAAGCGGCGGTCCCAAACCTTGGGCCTCATCCGCCACTTGGCAAGTAAGCATGGGCTGGAGTGGGTGAGAAGGGCAACCCCTGCCAGCCAAGGGGAGGGCACGAGGAGGGCACAGGAGATGGAGCCGAAGGGCTTGTCCATGGGTCCCACCAGCCTTGCCCTGGGGGGCCTCCCCTCTCCAAGACATTGCCCAGAAGGCAGTGACAGGGAGCCAGCCCCGGGCAGACCAGAGCAGCTGTTGCTGGCCCCGCCGCCCCTGCCTGCTTCTCCCACAGCAGTCGGGCACAACGGAGGTGGCACCTGTACCCCCAGGCAGCCCGGTGCACAGGCCTGCAACCACAGCATCACAGAGTTGCTCTGCAGCCTGGCCTTGCCGCTCTCCATTGTTTCGTTCCGGCCCTTCAGGAGGTTTATGGCCCAGGTGTATCCTTGCTACTGCCTGCCCTCTCCAGCTTTCTTCTGCAAAGCCTTGCCTCTGCTGCACAAAGCTGTGGGCGAGCAGGTGCTTCAGGAGATGCAGTGGGCCGAGGGGGGCTGTGTGTACCTCGCTGTCACCATGGCGGCCCGTGACTCCCTTGTGAAGTACGTGGCCATCACTGCCCATTGAGGGGTAGCATCACCGGGCGGTGGGCAGGCAGGGGGACTGCGGACGCAAGCCGTGCTCTTGGTGCGAGGCCTGTCCCTGGAGGGAACCGTGGAGGACCAGCAGCTGGAGGTGCTGGAGCAGGCCGGCCTGTGGCTTGGCCGTGGCTCCCTGCGGGCGGGCTTCCTGGTATCGAATAGCTGCCCCAGCCTGGAGCGGGCGGCCAAGGACGAGGGCTATACTCACATCCCTTGTTTCGCCCACTGCCTCGACTCCCTGGTGAGAAACTTGCTGCGTCACCACCACAGTGTCCAGATCATCCTGGACACTGCCAGGACCATCTGCAGCCATTTCCAGGGCTCCGCAGAGGCCCAGGGGCTCCTCACCCAGCTCCAGCGTCTGTGGCCTCCCAGCCCACCAGCCCTTTGAGGAGCTCTTGGACCACTGGGTCTCGGCCTGCCACCTGCTGGAGTGGCTGGTGGAGCAGCAGCAGCCCCTTCAAGAGTACAAGGGCAGGCACCAGCTAGGGAAGGCTGGTACCGCCTTGTCAGCCACATTCTGGGGCCTGGCAGACAGTCTCGTCAAGCTCCTGCAGCCCTTCCAGATGGTGGTCCACGAGGCGAGTGCGGTGCAGGCCTCTCTGAGCCAGGTGCTGCCCCAGCTGCGCTACCTGCACATCTTCCTGGAGCAGGTTCACGGACACTTTCAAGAGCAGAGCGTTGGAGAGGCGGGCGCAGCTGTCCGGCTGGCTGAGGCGTTGGCCCTGCAGCTCTGCACTGACTGTCAGCTCAATGAACTCTTCTACCGCGAGGAGTTCGTGCTGGCCACCTTGCTGGATCCCCGCTTCAAGGGCAAGATTGAGGCCATCCTGCCCGTGGGGGCCGACATTGACCACTGGAAGCAAGTCTTCGTGTACAAGGTGAAGGAGATTATGGTGTCTGAATACTCTTTGACCACCCCAAGCCCCTTGCAAAGCCGCAGAGTAGCCAAGAGCCCCAAGGTGGCAGGGAAGAACCAGGGAGAGCATCTACAGAGCAGTGGCCACTCTGGGGTCTTTCTGCTTGCCCAGAGGGAGAAGTGCTTGCTGGAGCGACTGGAGAGTGTGGGGCTGCTGGCCTCCAAGAGCAGCGGGGGCTCGCTGTCCACTGAGAACCACTTGGCCAGCATCATCGTCAAGAAGTACCTGCGGGAGAATGAGACCATCGGAGCCCAGGATGACCCCCTGGCTTACTGG
Source organism: Cebus imitator (assembly GCF_001604975.1). Taxonomy (NCBI): domain Eukaryota; kingdom Metazoa; phylum Chordata; class Mammalia; order Primates; family Cebidae; genus Cebus; species Cebus imitator. The sequence goes on along the minus strand of NW_016107335.1, from coordinate 8,602,860 downwards.
GAGAAGAAGCGAGAAGCCTGGCCAGACTGGCCACTATCTATCTGTCTTGCCCCCCAACGGGAACCTTCTCTGAAAGTGTCTTTGCCTCCTTGAACAGCCCCACCCTTGTAGAATAAAACTCTTCTCTTGAGGTGGAGGCCATTGAGCATCTCCTCTTCCTGAAGACCAACCTGGAACACTTCCCAAACTACACCCCGCCTCCCCTTGTCTGCTACAATGGTGACCTGGCCAAGGGAGAACAGAGCCTGCAGTCTGCTCAGGGTGGGAAGGCAGACATGGCAGGTGCCAGTGCCCACCCTGCCGTGAACTAGAGATCCCCTGCCTGTAGTAGGTCAGAGCAGAGAGCAGGGTGTTGCATCCTGAGTGTCACATGCTCATGGCCAGAATCTTTAACCTATTTGGTAAGAATGGGTCAGTTTCTCACTTCTTGACAGATAGCCATATTTTTTTCCTAGGAGATGTCATTTTCCATCTCCCCATTGCCTCCTTTATGTCTAGTGGTATGTGCCGAGAAGAGGCTTACTCTTCGTAGGTGACTGAATTTTGTACGGCATGGCTTTGTACATGTGATGCTATGTTAAAACATAAGTAGGTGTGAAGGACCTTGCATACACCTTGCCTGTGCAGATAAGTGGATACGTGCCCTTGAGAGGCTTGCTTTCTCAGAGTGGCCAAGGACATGGAATGGGCATTTGCTGGCAGGTGGGATATATCCTCAGCCTCTGGGGACCCGGGTAAGCTATTGCAGCACTTTCTGAGGCTTTCACTGTAGGGGAAGGAAATCCCAGGGTAGAATAGCCATTTCTAGAGGGAAGTGCACACATACCCCCACAAACCAGTCTTTCTGGGGATTTCAGAGTGGCCAGCTAGCCAGGAGAGCTGAGACACCAGTCTTCAAATGGCCTGCTTACCAATAGTCTGTTTCCAGACTACTGGAAACCTTGGGGTTTCTCCCTCCAGTGACAGCAGCCTCAGTCGCTCTCCTGGGCTCCTGGTGGCTGTACACTCTGCCAGCCATCACTCTTGCCCCTGCTTGTCCTGGGCCATTTTTAAAGGGGAAGTCCCTTATTGGAGAAGAGAAAGGATGTGTGTAGTACACACTCATCCTGGCTTGCTCAGAGTTCCTTTAGGGTAGAGTTGAGGGCCTGGGATCCAGGGACCAGTGGGATTGGACAGGAGAATGAAGAAGGGGAGAGGCTCGTTACCCCCACAAGACTTGCATCCAGGTAGCCTGAGGGTTCCTGGTCACTGGGCACGGTGGCTGCTGAGATGCAGGTTGGAAGAGGCAGGGGAAGGCTCCAGGCCTAACTTGGAGCATGTCACTGGCCATGGAGTGAGGGGACAGACTCTCCCCTCACTGGCTGGCAGCCCCAGGAGCCTGTTCCCTCACCTCTCCTGGATGGGTTATTAGCCCTGTGTTTCACTGTGACCAATTCATTGTGACATTTGCATATTGCTGAAGATGTAAACACAGGAAACATTACATTCCTTTCATTCAGAGATGGCCTCTGTCAATAGTTTGACATTTTTCCCTTTTTTACATTGAGATGATACCTTAGGCACTGTTTAGTATGCAGTATTTTCATTTTCCCAGCATAATAATTGCACCTTTTAAATAAAGCTTTGTAAACATCATTTTTTAATGTCTGGAGTAGCATGATTTGGATGAAAGTCTGGCCTCCAAATTGCTTAGATCACTCCACTGCCTGTAGCACTAGGTGTGGGAGTGGGATTGTGAGGACACATTCCTGGCTCCTGGGAGGCCAGGTTTGTCTGGGAGGGGCCTCACTGCTGTCCCTGGCTCTGAAATCAGCGTTTGGATAGTAGGGGCAGGGCTTGCTGGATCTCCCCGCAGTGTCCTGCACCTCGCTCCCAGGATCCTGATTCACATGTCGGAGCAGGGAGGATCCGGGAGTGTGACGCATCCTCACGTTGGCTGGCATGTCTGTGCTGCCATCCTCGAGCAGTCTGAGCTGTTCTTGGAAATAGTGTCATCCCTCTGCTGTCGGCATCACCGAGCGGGCTTGTGTTCCGGGAAAGAACTGGGAGGCCTAGGATGGTGAGGCAGCGAGGCTTGGGGGAAACACGTGAGAAGACTGGGTGGGGGGTGAAAGGAAGAGGGGGAAAGAGCTTGATGGCACTGAGCTACGGGGCTTGGACTCTAGAGCTTTCACTGTGATCTAGGGGCAGTGGGTCCCGCAGTGGACACTGACAATGTCTGGAGGTGTTTGTAGCTGTTCCAAATGGGGTAAGGGGAGTGGTTCTGTTGGTGTCTAGTGGACAAAGGCCAGGGTTGCTGCTCAGCACGCTCCAATGCACAGGACGGCCTCCACACCAAGGCTCAGCCCGCCCAGATGGCAGTAACACCAGGGTTGGGAAGGCCTCTTCCGGAGCACTAGTTAGAGCCCCTAAACTTAGCTCTGCCCTGCAGTCATCATTTCCCAGGTAGATGACACTCTCCAAGGCCTGGGACCATCTTCCCTGGTTCTCAGCCTCCCTCCGAAGGGGCCCAAGTGTCATCCTTGCCAGCCAACTTGAGGATGTCATCCTTGTCACCAGGCCTCTTTCCAGACTCTTGCTGGGCCAGGAAGTCTCTGCTCCCTTCATTTCCATAGTTAGGACAACGATGGCTCCCACTGTAGAGGAGTGCTGAAGCAGGTGGAGGTGCGGAAAGCCATCCTCCATGTATCTGTGGGCAGCCTGATGTTAGTTGATTCTGCGCAGGTGGGCACCAGCTGGTTCTCAGTCCTCCCAGGCCACCTGCTTGCAGTGTGCAGATGATGGACCAGGAACACAGCAGAGGTCACTGACCCCCAAGAGAATGAGGGTGTTGCATGACCCATTACCAAGACTCAGGTGGCCTGCATCGTGGTGAGGGCAGGACGGGGCCACATTGGTGCAGGGCTGTGTGCTGGAGGGCAGCAGGAAAGGGCCAATTTCTATCCCGGTGGGGTCTTTCCGCTCTGTTTCCTCTTCTGTAAACCATGTTCCTGATGTGAGCATGCACAGTTGCCTGCCTGTCTCTCCCTTTGCTGAGCCATCATCTCCATCTAAAAAGCCACTGACCCTTAGAGCATTCACTTCTTAACCTCTGCCGTCCTGCTCTGGCCTCACCTGTGCCCAGGACTGCTCATCCAGTGGCTGTGTCTGAGGCCTCATCTCATCTGAGTCCAGTGGGGTGTCCTAGCAGTGTTCTCCCTCTGGCTGCTTGGCAGGATCCTTCATGGACTCATTCGTTCAGCCTCATAGGTCAGCCCCCACCTCTGCTGCTCACTGTGCACAGGGCACCTTCCACATTCAGTCCTGAAGTAGCAGGTATGTGGGAGGGGTGCCTGCTCCTAGAGAGAGGCCTTTGGGTTCTTAGTTTTGTATCTCCAGCACGGTTGGCCCTGTGTGCTGCATGCCCTTCTTGATGCCAGCTGCCATCTCCCTGCTGATGGTGCCTGCATCCCTCTAGCCTAGAGCTCCAGCTGCCTCCGGAGCCCGGTACCACACTGTCGCTCAAGCTCAGTGCTGTGTAGCAAGATGTCTTCTTGTCTCCAATCTGTCCCACCTGCATTTCACATATCTGAGAAGGGAGCCCCAGGCCGGGCACAGTGGCTTACACCTGTAATCCCGGCACTTTGGGAGGCCGAGGCGGGCAGATCACCTGAGGTCAGGAGTTCCAGATCAGCCTGACCAACATAGTGAAACCCTGTCTCCACTAAAAATACAAAAATTAGCCGGGCGTGGTGGCGCATGCCTACAATCCCAGCTACTTGGGAGGCTGAGGCAGGAGAATTGCTTGAACCCGGGAGGCAGAAGTTGCGGTGAGCTGAGATCACTCCATTGCACTCCAGCCGGGGGAGCAAGAGTGAAACTCTGTTTCAATAAAAAAAAAAAAAAAGCGGGGGAGCCTCTTGCATACGGTCACCCAGCCCCATCCCCAGTTGTCCTAGGCTCTGTTTCCTCCTCCCCGTCACTTCCTGCCCTCCTTAGGGCCTGTATCTTTGCTTGTTTTCATAGCAGACAGGTGTCTAGTGCCTGGTGCTCCTCCTGCACCCGCTCCCCCGCCAACTCTAGGGGCCAAAGCAGCTTTAATTAAAGGCAAAGTTGATTTCATCACTCCCTGTTTACAAACCCCAGAAGATTCCATTCCCATTGAGGGAATCCACGCGTCTCAGCAGATGCTTCCAGTCCCTTTTGGAAAGAAATGAGGTATAAAGAGAATGAACTGGAGTCTTGCAGACTAGAGGGGAGCTAGATAAGGAAATGGGGACCACAAGCACAAGGACCCTCTTCCTAGGTGGGGTGGAGAGGGCATAAGGATGGCAAGACCTATTTACATCCTTGCCAGCTCCCTGGCTGGGAACATAGTAAATATCTTTGTTGATGGGGTGTGAGGAGGAGCTAAGTAGACCAGGCTCTGGGCCTGGTTTCCTTGGAGAGGGGAAAATGAAAGTGCTGACACGTAAACTCCCGACTCCGGAGTCTCCGACACCCTGCATCCATGGATCTGCAGGGCAGGCATCACCCCACCAGCCTGGGTGAGCCTCCTGGGGCTGGGCTTGGCCAAAGGCTGCCAGGTTGGAAAGCTGAGCTTGGAAGACGTCTGTTGTTTTCCTTTCTGTCAAATGCAGAGTAGGGGCAAAACATCATTATTTTACTTTTTCAGTAACCACTCACAATCTGTCCTTATTAATTTTGGGGT
>NW_016107335.1:8584542-8598054 GCF_001604975.1 Cebus imitator | reverse complement strand
GAGTAGCTGGGATTACAGGCACGCGCCACCATGCCCAGCTAATTTTTTGTATTTTTAGTAGAGACGGGGTTTCACCATGTTGCCCAGGATGGTCTTGATCTCTTGACCTCGTGATCCACCTGCCTCGGCCTCCCAAAGTGCTGAGATTACAGGCTTGAGCCACCGCGCCCGGCCAGGGGTGTTTCTTTTTTAAACAGTTATTTTAAATTCTTTTTTATTTTAATTCTTTTTTAAACAGCAAGCTGGCACCATGCTGTTTGGCACATTTACCGGTGCTGTTTGTTGATCTCTGTCCAGTTGAGGCCAGAGCAGAAGAGCTTGCTTTGGCGGGCAGTGAGGTGGTGGGGGGCAAGGGTGTGGGGCCTGACCAGGCCACTTACCCCAGCCTTCCCTGTCCATTTGCTACCTTGACCTCAGTTTCGTCCTTTAGGACAAAAGGTCAACTTCTTAGGGTCTACAGCTCCAACAAGAGGCACCAGTTGGCCCAAATCTGGAAATAAGTTTGAATTAATTGCTCTTAGAAAGAATCGTAGTAATACTGAGTGACGCAGACAAGGCACTGTCTACTTCTATTTGCGTGCATATACATTGGTTATCCCAGGAAGAAAACAAAAGAAACTCGTGATGGTGGTTACCTATTGTCTATTCAAAAATAACTGCTTAAAAAAGAAACACCCCAAAATTAATAAGGACAGATTGTGAGTGGTTACTGAAAAAGTAAAATAATGATGTTTTGCCACTACTCTGCATTTGACAGAAAGAACTGGTAACATTAGGCCCAAATCCATCCAGCATGGCCCTGACCAGCTGGTGCCAGTCTGGGCTGACCCCCTTGGGTTGGCTTTTGTGGTCTGTGTCCCAGACTTTGGTCTTTAGGTCTTGCCTGGCCGAGATTGTTGGTTCTCATGGTAAAAACGGGGTCACTCCCTGCGGTCACCTGCTGCATGGGACACAAACTGCTGCCTGCTGACTATTTGTCTCTCTTCAGGGACTGGCTGGCTTTGAGCAGGGCATCAGAACCAGGTCTCCTGGCACTGGCCCCGGGGAGAGTGGAAGGTGCCTGCTTCGGGGCGAGCACCGGCTGATCCCCAGTGGAACCCTGTGACAGTCCTGCCAGGGCCCAGGCCATCCCAACCGACTTCCATCTCATGGAGCCTTCAGGTGAGAAGCCAGGAGAGGCTGGTGGGCTGCGAATCACACCCCAGCTGCTGAAGTCACGCACAGGCGAGTTCTCCCTGGAGTCCATCCTGCTGCTGAAGCTGCGTGGCTTGGGGCTGGCCGACCTGGGCTGCCTGGGAGAGTGCCTGGGCCTGGAGTGGCTGGACCTATCCGGGAACGCGCTCACCCACCTGGGCCCACTGGCCTCCTTGCGCCAGCTGGCCGTGCTCAATGTCTCCAACAATCGGCTGACGGGCCTGGAGCCACTGGCCGCCTGTGAGAACCTGCAGAGTCTCAATGCCTCGGGCAACCTACTGGCCACCCCGGGCCAACTGCAGTGTCTGGCTGGGCTGCCGTGCCTTGAGTACCTGCGGCTCCGAGACCCTTTGACCCGGCTCAGCAACCCACTCTGTGCCAGCCCCTCCTACTGGGCTGCAGTCCGGGAGCTGCTGCCTGGCCTGAAAGTCATCGATGGTGAGCGTGTGATGGGGCGGGGTAGTGAGTTCTACCAGCTGTGCCGGGACCTGGACAGCTCCTTACGTCCCAGTTCCAGTCCAGGCCCCAGAGCCACTGAGGCCCAGCCCTGGGTGGAGCCGGGCTACTGGGAGTCCTGGCCCAGCCGGAGTGGCTCCATCCTGGAGGAGGCCTGCAGGCAGTTCCAGGACACGCTGCAGGAGTGCCGGGACCTGGACCGCCAGGCCAGCGACAGCCTGGCCCAGGCCGAGCAGGCACTCGGCTCCGTGGGCCCCACCTCTTCCTTTGTCTTCTGAATGCAGCTGTGGCCCAGGACAGCCAGGTGACCTTGCTGCCCACAGCTCCCCTCCCTGCCTCCACACTCGTCGTGGTTTCTTCACACTGGCCACTGGCCCTGCCTGCTGGGCTATTCCTTTATCCCTGTCCTGAGGGACGCCCCTCCCCACCCTCCCTCCACGTGCTGCAAGGACGCACTGAGGGGCCTTGAAAGGTGTAAAGGCCCCTACCACCTGTGAGCCTGTGTCCACAGCTGCTGCCACTTCGGGCTGCTCCAGCCTGAGACTTAGTGGAAGGAATTACTTCCTCCTGAGGCTACAGGTGAGAAAGGTAGGGATGGGCCAGCCTCCACTCCCAGCTGCTGGGAGAGTAGGCAGGCTGAGTGGCCAGCGCACTCCTGGAAGCAGAGCTCTCCCGCCTTGCAAATGTGCCTCTCCAGGCTGGTCCTGTATTTCCTGGGCACCTTCTCTGCCTGTTCTCGCCTGCACATCTATTAAATGCTCCTGTTTTCATTTGCATCCCTGCCTGGCATTTCATGGGGACATCTCTGCCTCTGGAGCACAGGCCCTCCTCACCCTGCCCGTGGCTTCCTGGGGTCTCACAGGAAGGGTCCTGTCCCCCTGCCTTCTCTGGCCGCCTCCAAGGAGGAAGGCATGCAATGCAAGGAGCCAAGAGGCAGCTGGGAGAGCAGCTTTATTATCATGGCTGGGGATAGAATGGGGTCTTCTCTCTGGGAGCTGGGGTCTTCCACTGGTTAGCACTGGCAGTGGTCCTGTAGGCGCCACGCAGCTCTAGACAAAAGGGGAAGCGGGTTTGAGGGTGAGGGAGGCTGCTTTGGCCCCAGTCCCAGCTTTCCTCCCAGGCTCCCGAAGCCCAGCCCAGCCCCCTAGCATTCCCAGGGCTAGCCCCATCCACACAGTGCCCCTTGCCCCTGGTGCCTACCAGTGCTGGGCAGGCCCACGGAGAAGAGCAGCATTTCCAGGGAAGCCGAAGCTGTTGGGGTCCTCGCCAGCCCGCTGCACCTTGATGCACTGGTTCTCCTGGTATTCCTTAGGCTCCTGCCAGTACCCACAACTGTTCAGGCAGTGTGGGAGGGGTGGGCAGTGTCCAGGAGAGTGGGGCAGGCAGTGCTGGTGGAGGGTTGCCAGCATCCTGGGCAGGGACCAGCTCTATATCCCCTGGAGAATGTCCGGACCAGGCATAGCACCTTCTAGCCTCCACTTCCCTCTCTCCCCATCCGGCCAAACTTCCGTCTTGTAACTGGCCCGTAGTCTGAGATTCCATCCATCTTCCCAGACCCGTCCCAACCTCTCTGCAGCTTTGCCCCTTCTTACCCGCAGAACCTGTGTCTTTGTGGGGCAGTGGATCATCCGGCCCAGAACCTCATTCTCAAAGCCCAGTTTGATGCAGGCCAGGCATTTCCGCTTCCTCTGGGGAGGGGAGCAAAGGGTGAGCAGAGGAGAGGGGTGAGGGAGGCCTGGGCATCATGAGGGTGGGAGCCAGGGCTGCCCATGATGGGACCAGCTCCCAGCTAGGCCCTCGAGCCCAGGGGTGAGGGGTCATGCAGGCCAGGGGGTTTCAGGCACAGTCCAACCCAGAATGTTGGAAGCCAGACCCATGCAGCTTTCGAACTATGGAAATTTCGTGTGTGTGCAGGCAGGAATCCTTCCCAGATGGGTTGTCTGTGGTTTGTGTGCAGGAGTGTGGGGGATGGGTGTGCCTGTGCTAGTGCAAAGGCAAGAATCCTCCTCCGATGGGTTCTTCCCACCCAATTCCTCCAGAGCGCCTCAACTGTCACCTATTCTATTTACATTTTCTTGTAAGATTTGATTTGAGGTTGGTGAATCATTGCTATAATCCAGCGCCCTCCTTGAGCCGACAGAGAGAACTGGGGCCTTTACAGAACCTGTAATATAGAGCCCAGGTGGTGCTCACAGAGCGGGAACTAGAACAGTCACTGTAGTCCCAGCCCAGGCATCGCCCCCACGGTGGTGGGTTTGCCCCCACCGTGACTGATGACTAGAGCCTGGCTAGTCTACAAGGGCACCCCAGACACCCCCACAGCGGGCACCTTCCACCCAGGCCCTGAAGCTTGAGAGAGGAACTCAGAGGTGAGCCCTGCTATGATGAAGGTAAGTCCAGGGGTAACCAAACCCTTTCCCTGCCTGCCAGGCCCCAGCTCGACCACCCTCACAGCCTGGGGCTGAGGCTGAGCCATTCCACCTCTCAGGAGGCTCGTCACTCTCATACCCCTTCACTCACCCCATTGGGCTTGACTTTGCAGTGGGGTTTCTTCCAGTCCTCCTTCCGGCAGTCTGTCTGCTGGAGCTGAAATTCCAGCCTCACAAATATTCCAGCTGGGAAGGGCTGTGGACAGGCAGGCAGAGGATGGCCAGTGGCCAGCTGAGCATCCAGAGCAAGCCCTGGTGCCCGTGCCTCCCTCACGCAGTCAGGATAGCCTCCCAGCAGGCTACACTGGGGCCTTTCTCCAGAGGGCTGGGCACTCAGAGCCCATGCACTTCTGTCCTGCTTCCTGGGAATGGGCCTGTCTCCCAGGTGCGACCCTCCCTTCTGCAGGGGCCATGCTACTCACCATGTCCTCAGCGCTGTACACACAGATCTTCTGGAAGGCCCACTGCACGGGGGGGTGCTTGTGGAATTCCTCCAGGGCCACCTGCAGGCCCTGCTGCTGGGCTTCTGTGAGCCCGGTGCTGCCCACGCCCACCGCGCCCAGCCACAGGGCCAGCAAGATCAGCAGTCGTCGCATGCTTCCGTGTCACCCCGGTCCTGCGAAGCGGGTGTGCGCCCCTCAGTTCTCCGATCCAGCCCAAACCACCTCCTCCCATGCCCTGCCCTGGGGAGCCAGGCCAGCAGAACCCTGGGCAGAGGTACAAGGAGCTGGGAAATGGCTCTTTGTCCAAATTGGCCTTGGGGTCTGCCTGGTCCTGTCCCTTACCTTCCACCCTGCCTGCGCTGTTTCCTAGGGCCTGCAGTTTTAGCAAAGTTCCCTGCCATGCCGAGAATCAATCCTCTCCCCGCTCCCACCCTCCACCCCTCATCTGGCCCACTGTCTCTCCCTAGGTCTCCGGCAGGACCCCCTCTCTGCTTTCCCCTCTCTGCTTTCCCAGCTCAGCTTCTCCCCAACCGCTACTCCCTCTCCCTCTAGAATCCCCCTGCTCCCATGGGGTGCCCCCACCCTCCCGGCCTAGGCAGCCTTGGGGAAAGGGCAAGGGCCTGGACCCAAACAGGTGGGAGGGCCCGGCTGGGTGGAGGCCGCGGGAGGCCTAACCCTCCCGGCGCCAGGGCTGCCGTGGCCACCAGCCCACCCCAGTCATTAGGAATGGGGGGGTCTCACCCCCCAGCCCTTAGCTTTCCTGCTTCAGGCAAAATCTTCCTTCCGTCCTCTTTTTTTCTGGGGCCTTCCCCACGACCCCTCTCCCAGCCTTTCTGATCCGTTCCCTGATGCATGACTGGGGCCACCCAGAGGGGCTGACCCTCCCGGAGAGCCCCGTCCGTCCTGGGACCCGAAAGCCACAGATGTGGAAACCGAGGCCCCTCAGTGAAGAGCTGCCAGGGCCGTTGCCTTAGCGCAAAGGCGTTCCTCATTCCGCCGGCGCAGCTGCCCCTCTGCCCGGTGGCCGCCCCAGCCCGCTTCCCCTCCTCACGTCCTTCCTTGCGCCTGGAGGTCTCCCCTGACCGTCCCGCAGCTGAAATCTTGGCCTCGCAGCCTGCCTCTTCCCGCTCTTCTCGCGGGCGGTCCCCACCTCCTCCCACCCCCACTTCCTGGGCCCCCTCCAGCAACTCCGGCTCCTCCCCACCCGACGTGGACTGGCCATCTCGGGGCTGGAAGCCCTTCTGCGCCCTCCCGCGTCTTCCCTTCCCATCCCACCCTCCTCCCTCCCCTCCGTCCAACCCTCATGACCCTGACCCCTGGCCGAGGCTGCAGGCGGCTCGCCCGGGCGCGCAGCCCTCGGTCCCACCTCCCCCTGGCTCAGGTCCGACATTCCGCGGTCTTGGCTGGCCTGGGCCTCTTCTCTGTGGCTGTGCTCCCCCAAGGGCTTTCTGCACCCCACTCCTGCCCAGGCAGGGCTGCCCTGTCTTGGGTCCTTTACGGGGGACCATTCTGTAGCGTCCCTGGGACACTCATCCTGGGAATTCTTTCCCGAAATAGAGACATCCTCAAACTAAAGGAGACCTCGAGGAGGTCCCTCCCCCTGTCCCCACCTCCCACTCCCTGAGCCACACTGAGAGGGAAGGTCTCTCCTTTAGGGAGGACTCTGGTACCTGCAACCTTGATCGACAGCAAAGATGTCCAGTGTGGATCCTGCCTCTGTCTTTCCTGACCGTTCCTTGTGTCCCATTTTCCGTGGGATGGACTCTCATGGGGAGTCGGGGAGCTTTTGCCTGTGGCTGAGCGGCATGATGGAATTCATATGGTGAACGGAAACTCAAGGAAAACTGTCCAAATACCGGCTGGATTCCCGGGTACGCTGGAGCAAGGACGAGGAAGCTCTGGGACTTTGCGCATCAGTAACCACCACCAGCATGCCTCTAGTTCCCACACTGCACTGATGGCCTCAAGTAGAGGGTCTCATGTAACTTCATGGCTCTCTCTGAGCTTCTGTTTCTTTATCTGTAAGATGGGCATCAGAAACTCTGTCTTGAGGAGTTGTTTTGAGGATTAAATGAGGAAACACGAAAAGCAACTGGTGTCCAGTGTGGGGTACAGGCTTTTGTCCCCTCCTTACGCACCCGGCCAGGATTCTCCACTTAGAGCTGAGAGCTTCCTTTACAGTGTGCTCTGGGGCACCAGAAGGAAACTCGGCTTCCATTAGCCACTGCCGGATGCCTGAAATACCACTACTGGCATTTCACTCCCTAGCTATGAGCTCCTCAGTTGTCCTTAAACAGAGATAAGAGAGGGGATCCATGTTCCCTGAAAGCTTTAGATGGGGTTAGAGAGAAGAGATGCACCGAAAGACGTTTCCCAGCCCAAGAACTTGAAGAAAACCAAAGTATTTCACCCCAAAATATACTTATTTGACACATTTCAAGGTGGCTGTTCAGAATGGCTTGGAAATAGAATAACCAAAAGCTGATTTTGTGGAGAGATTGGCATCTATAGAGGAAATCTGTATTGATGTAGCTAGGCTTTCTCTGAGACCCTCCCTTGTCTGGATCTAGGAAAGATGAACTGAGAGTCTGACACCTTTACAGGTCTGAAAGAAACATTTACTGTCTATTCTTTCCAAGGACTGCTACCTATGAGGTGTCATTACATAACAAGACTGCCTTTGTTAACCAGGCTTCGTCTTCCACCCTATCCATAACCTGTCTTGCCACTATTTAAGCCCCCATCTTTGTATAAACTCAAGACGGCAGATAAACTTCTGTATCCCATTGAGGGGTTGGGGTAATCGCTCTGTGGTTCTCTCCCATGCATGTCAATGAATATTTCCTATTAAAGCTGAGGCAGGAGGATCACTTGCACCCAGGAGTTCAAGGGTGCAGTCAACTATGATTGGGAAACTGTACTTCAGCCTACCTGGACAAAACAAGACCCTGTCTCTAAAATATAAATAATTTATTAATCTGCATTTCATCAGTTGATTTTTCAGCAAAACTTCAGAAGGCAAAGGGGAAGTTTTCCTTTGCCCCCCCAGAGACCCATGCTGGGGGATGCTGGGGGGTGTCCTGAGGATGGATGAGGAGAGAAATCTTCCAGGACAAGGTGGGACTTGAGCTGAGCAAAGCAGGAAAGTCATCCTGCCTGGGGGCTGGGGGGAAAGTTGCATCACACCTGTCGAAGGGGAGGTGAGGTGGTTGAGGTGGGGAGGTAGGTTGGGAGCAGGTTGGTGGGAGATGGTGAGGGAGGAGCCAGTCTGGCTGTACTTCAGTGGCCACACAAAATTCACTGTGGGTGTAGGTATGTGAGGTGCACCCCAAGGAGGTGGACAGTCCTACTGCAGAGCACTCACGACCTGTGAAAGGACTGCTTAAGCATATTCATGAGCTCAGCTCCAGGTAACACGTCCTGATCCAGGGGAGCAACAACAGGATTTAACCATTTAATGATGGTTAATGATCTTCCCAGTCATCACAGCTAAAAATGTAGACTCACATATCCAAGTTGTTCCAAGCTTAGTTTTCCAATAACTGAACTGAGTACCAAAAAACATTGTCCTTTAATATTTGCAAACACATTGACAAAAATAGTTTATTTCTTTTGGAAGAAGTGATTTGACTTTGAAGCAAGAGTATATCGGTTGCAAAACTACACCTATCCAAGTTAAGTGCATCTGCCAACTTGTGCCATTTTGGTACCATTAACACAAACTCAAAATGGATATTGCATACATTCAAAAGCCACTCTAAATTTATCAACATCAACTGAGTATTCTTCAAATTTTTCTTGAAATATAGCCAATTTACATAATGCTGTATAATTAAAACCTCTGTATGTTGATTCTTGTGACAAAAGTATGTAAATTGTAATTATTTGTTACTATTATGAAAATATTTAATTTGAAACGCTTATGTTTTCTGGCTAGGTAACAATGAAATTTCCTTTCCTTGGATATTCAAATTTAGCCCAGTTATATGTAATGTGATATTGGTGAGAAAACACTGATCTTTTTTATTTTTAATTATTAAATATTTGGGCTGAGAGTAGTGACTTATGCCCATAATCCCACCACTTTGAGAGTCCAAGGTGGGTGGATCACTGAGCCCAGGAGTTCAAGACCAGCCTGGGCAACATAGAGAGATCCTATCTTTACAAAAAAGTTTAAAAAATTAGCTGAGTGTGGTGGCACAAGTCTGTGGTCTCAGCTACTCAGGAGGCTGGGATGGGAGGATTGCTTGAGTCTGGAAAGTCAAGGTTGCATTGAGTTATGATCACACACTGCATGACCCTCCCATCTCGGCCTCCCAAAGTGCTGGGATTATAGGCTCGAGTCACCACTGTCAGCCTTGGCCACAGAGCAAGACCTTGTCCACAAAACAAATAGTAATAATACTTACTATTGTATATTTGGTAATCATGGCTCCTGTTTCAGGAAAATCTTGGAGTTAGTTAAAAGTACAGTAAATCTTAGAATAACTCTTCCACAACCCCGGCAATGAGCTTTGACAAAAGACATTAAGTTCATTATCTTTCGTGGCTTTCAACAGTTCCATAAAGCCAGCAATGATTCATAGCATTTCCACTTAAATACTGAGTTAAACAGCTGTAGTCATGAGACTTGTATAGAATTAATTTCATAAAATTGAGCACAAATATCTTCAATAGGTACCCTGAAGTGAAATAAGGCAACATGAGAAGGATCAATTTCTTCTTTTAGCGTTACAGTAAATACCTCAGTCGCACCAGCCGCATGGCAAGTATTCCTAAGCCTGTGGCTGGGGCTACCATATTGGATAGTGCAGGTAGAGCGTGTGTTACCAATTATGTGAGTAAAACTAAAACTAAAAATGAACAAATTTATGTGTTTGTAAATGCATGGAATATTTCCAGAAGGGAAAAACAAGAAGCCTGTAACAGCGTTTGCCCTCGAGGAGAGGATCTTTCCAGCTGGAGAAAACAGAGGCAGGAAAACTATATTCCCTTTGTACTTTTACATTTTTATAACTTGTGGATAATTTGTCTATTCAAATACAAAAATGACTTTTAAAACTTTTTTTTGAGACAGGGTCTTGCTCTATCACTCAGGCTGGAGAGCCGTGGCCCTATCTGGCTCATTGCAGCCTTGACCTCCTGTGCTCAAGCAATCCTCCCATCTCAGCCTCCCAAGTAGCTTAGACCACAGGTGCATGCCACCATCCCAGGCTAAGTTTTTTTTTGTTTGTTTGTTTTTTGTTTTTTTTTTTTTTTTTTTTTTTTTTTTTTTTTTTTTTTTTTTGACAAAGTCTTACTCTGTTGCCCAGGCTGGAGTGCAGTGGCACAATCAGAGCTCACTGCAGCCTCTGTGTTCTAGGCTCAAGTGATCCTCCTGCCTCAGCCTCCCAGTAGCTAAGACTACAGGACCACTCACCCAGCTAGGTTTTTTCATGTTCAAGGAGAGGAGGTCTTGTTATGTTGCTGGTAGGGTCCTGCCCTACAGGTTCCTGTGAACCCCTCTACTGGTGTGGAGATGAGAAACTGTGGAAATAAAGATGCAAGACACCGAGATCAAAAGAAAGAGAGTTTAGGTCCAGGGGTCCACTGCCAACCAAAGCGCAGAGTCCGGCAGTGGCCCCGGGTGTCCGCATATTCTGACTTATTGAGTACAAAGCGGGCAAGGTAGACAGGGTGAGGCATTGGTGGTCAGTGGTAGGGTCAAGTACATTACGTGTCAGGGATGGGGGCCCAGGACTTTCAAGCCGAGATGAGGGAAGGCGCATAATGCATCAGCACTTTTCCATACTTGTCAAGACAGAGCAAAGACATTAAGATTTATGTTACTTTTACTGATTCTATCTTCTAAGAAAAAGAGGAACCAGGTGCAGAAGTGGAACATGAAAGTAGACATGGAACGTGACCGCTGAAGCACAGCACCACATAGAGACAATTAACTCCCCAGATGTCTGTGGGTTTCCCTGACAGCCGTCAGGCCCACCGCAAGAGCTTGGGGTAGCGGAATTTTCTCTTCACTCCTCCAGGGAAGGAGACATCTCCAACATCTCCGACATCTCCTTCCACAGCTTGCTAAACGCTGGACGCTTTCCCAGTTCTGGCGCTGCCGCATAGCCAAAGCGCCCTCCAGCAGCCCTTACGCGGGCGTGACAGAGGGCTTAAAGCATCTTTTCTTAGGGTCACTTCTTTCACAGTGTCACCTTAGGTTCACGCTTTGCAACCTGAGAGGCATTAGTAAAAGATTATGCTGAGTATATGTGTGTGTGTGTGTGGGGGGGGTATCTTAATGATAACCTATGAATAACAAGATTACCTATGAATAACTACTATGGTTATCTCTCTAGTTATTTTCTTCTTCATTATTTATATGGGAACAGGCTGAGGCTTCTGACTCCTGCCTCGGGACTTGTGGGGTCTCCCACCCACAGTTTGCACAGGCTGGTCCTGAACTTCTGAGCTCAAGTGATCCTCCTACCTCGGCCTTCCAAACTGCTGGGATTATAGGTGTGAGCCACTGTGCCTGGTCCCAATAATATTTTTGAAAGCTCACTCTGGCCACAGTGTGGAGAGTGGATAAGAGGGAACATATCTCAGCAGGAGACAACTGTAATTGTCCAGCTGAGAGATGGATGTGGCTGGGACAAAACTGGGGGCAGTGAAGATGCAGAAAAGAGTCGGGACTAAAGCACCAGAGTTTGGAGATTGGTCAGTGCGGGGTCGAGGTTCACAGAGAGGAGTGAATCCCAGGTTTCTGGCTTCAACAGCTGTAGACGTGGTGGATGATCCTCAGGGAGGGGAGACTCAGAAGGGCAGTGAGGACAGAAGTGTGAGGTGTCTGTGGGACATGCAAGTGGAGATGCTGAGTGAGCAGGGCTCGTGGAGGTCTGGCTGCAGATGGGAAATTGTGTTCTCTGCATGCAGGGTGAATCAGAGCAGAGATGAGATTGGGGATTGGAGCAGGAAGTCCCTGGCCCTGGCGGCAGGAGAGTGAGGAGGCAAGAGGCTAGGGCCTCACTGGGAGGGGATCCAATATGGAGTAAGAGGGGTGAGTGGCTGAAGATGAGCTGATAGGCACTCAGTGGCAGGTCAGGAGCATGTGGTGTCACAGAGGTGGGAGATGTTGGGAGGAGGAGGCAGGGCTGGCAGTGTGTGGCCAGAGGTTTAGGAAGGTGATGCCAGGAAGCACTGAACCTAGCGAGGCCAGGGGTGACTTTAGCAAGAACTGTCTCAGTGTGGCGTGAATGTAGAAGCAGACAGAGGGCAGAGGGAAAGAGGGAAGAAGATAGAGTTGGTGGGTCCAGGGAGAAGCCAGGGCCAGGGAGAGTGCTGTGGTTTCAAAGTGCTCCCCAGAAAGCACGCTTTGGAAACTTTTTTATATTTTATTTTATTTTATTTTATTTTTGAGGCAAAGTCTTGCTCTGTCACCCAGGCTGGAGTGCACTGGTGGCGTGATCTTGGTTCACTGCAACCTTTGTCTCCCAGGTTCAAGCAATTCTCCTGCTTCAGCCTCTCGAGTAGCTGGGATTATAGGCACACACCACCACGCCCAGCTAATCTTTGTATTTTTATTAGAGTTAGGGTTTCACTATGTTGACCAGTCTTGTCTCAAACTCCTGGCCTCAAGTGATCCGTCTGCCTTGGCCTCCCAAAGTGCTGGGATTACAGGCGTGAGTCAGTGTTCCCGGCCTATGTTTTGGAAACTTAATCCCCAGTGCAACAGTGTTGGGAGGTGGGGCCTAGTGGGAGGTGTTTAGATCACAAGGGGTCCCTGCTCATGAATGGATTAATTCTATTATAAAGCGGTGGCTCATGCCTGTAATCCCAACACTTTGGGAAGGAAGGCAGGCAGATCACTTGAACCTAGGAGTTTGAAGCCAGCCTGGGCAACATGGTGAAACCCCATCTCTACAAAAAATACAAAAAACACTAGCTGGGCATAGTGGTAGTCCCAGCTAATTGGGGGGTTGAGGCAAGAGGATCCCTTGAACCTCAGGAGCTCAAGGCTTAGTGAGCTGAGATCACGCCACTGCACTCCAGCCTGGGTGACAAAGTAAGACCCTGTCTCAAAAAAAAAAAAAAAAGAATGAATGAATGAATGAATGAATAAATAAATAAATAAGGGTTTGAGGCTGCAAGTTCAATCTCTTTCTCTGTCTTGCTCTCTCTTTGCCCTTACACTACGGGGTAACACAGCAAGAAGACCCTCACCAGATGTTGGACCTCCAGCCTTGGACTTCCCAGCCTCCAGAACCAAGAGAAATAAACTTCTGCTCATTATAAATTACCCAGGCTCAGGTATTCTGTTGTGGCAACACAAATGGACTAAGACAGTGGTGTGTTGTACTTTGTCTTACTTAGAGAAGAGAGGAGGAATCAACAGGAAAGCAGATAGTAAGTGGGGCACTGCAGGGGAAAACAGTCAACGGTGGGGTTGGATGCAGGCAGGTGTGTGCCACCCAGGAGGAAGGAAGACAAATGCTACATTAAAATACATACATGTATCTATATACACACAATTTTTGGGGAGAGGACATAATTTAGCCCATAACTATATCCTTCCCAAATTCATATGTTTAAACCCAGCTATGGTCTGTGTCCTCTAAAATTCATATGTTGGAAATTTAATTCCCAATGCAACTGTGTTGGGAGTTGGGGCCTAATGGGAGGTGTTTAGGTCATGAGGACTCTGCCCTCATGAATGGATGAACACTGCTATAAACAGGGCTTGTAGCTCATACCTATAATCCCAGCACTTTGGGAGATGGAGGCGGGAGGATTACTTGAGACCAGGAGCTTGAGACCAGCCTTGGCAACATAGTGAGACCTTCATCTCTGGGGAGAAAAAAAAAAAAAGCTTATCTGGGCATAGTGGTGCATGCTACTTGGGAGGCTGAGGCAGGAGGATTCCAGCCCAGGAGTTGGAGGCTACAGTGAGCTATGATTGCACCACTGCACCCCAGGGGAAGGCAAGTGAGACTGCCTCAAAAAAA
>NW_016107335.1:8574511-8584495 GCF_001604975.1 Cebus imitator | reverse complement strand
GAGACGTTGAGCACAACCTATGTCCATTACTCTTTAAGCTGTGGAATTATTTTTCTTACCTACTTACATCATCCCCTGTTGCTTTGTGGTTTCATCCTTAGCACTGCTTGGCTGGTAGTGAGTTACCAGGACTGATTCACATTAGTGTCACTAAAGTTGGTATACAACCCTCCACTGCTAAATTTGACTGGCTTTAAAAATTATTTAAAAGTAAAAGAACTTGTAATTTCATTCTAACCAGAAATCATGCCAATCTGTTGCACTGATTTTGTATGCCATATGTGTATTTGTTAGAACTGTAAACCAGCTCAGGGCATAGAAAATGAATGGCATTTCAGCCAGTGGGAGGCATTTAGGGTAGTTTAGATGCTGTGAAATTAAATACTTTACGAGTGTTCTTTTTAAAATTAATTTAAATTTATCATTGAATATATCAATAATATATTGTATATTATCCTATTACACATAATATAGTATATGTAATAATATACTAAGATTTATTATATTAAAATTTAATTTTAGTATATTATTTCCAGAATATGGTAATTTAATAGAACATTATTATGTCATAATCACCTGGCTGGGCATGGTGGCTCACGCCTGTAATCCTAGTATTTTGGGAGGCTGAGGCAGGCGGATCACCTGAGGTAAAGAGTTCATGACCAGCTTGGCCAACATGGTGAAACCCCATCTCTACTAAAATACAAAAATTAGCCAGGCATGATGATGGGTGCCTGTAATCCCAGCTACTTGGGAGGCTGAGACGGGAGAATCGCTTGAACCCGGGAAATGGCGGTTACAGTGAGACGAGATTGAGCCACTGTGCTCCAGCCTGGGCAGCTGAGCCAGATTCCGTCTCAAAAAAAAAAAAAAAAATTATGTAGTAAACATGTTACATTGTGGTAATTTCTAATAATTTCCAAAAATAAGCCCTCTTAAATCCCATTAAGAGAATATTCTCTTCTCTTGCTTTCAGAAAGTGAAGGTAACCCAGCTGGGACTTTCCTGGCCAACTCTGAAGACACCACGTTTAACGATGAACCGGATTCGGTCTTGGAAGTAGATCAGAGGGTACAGAGTTGAAGCCAGGTTCTACACTCCAATTCCTCCAAGTCACCGAGTGGTTTCATGTGAAAGGGGTCTGGGCAGGAGTGAGCTGAGGTTAATGGTGGTATTTCAGCGATTTGGTAAATGTGCACATGTGGCTCATAAACATGACACACACAGGCACATGACAACCACAGGAAACTAACACTTGACAACACACCTGCTTCTGCTGCATCACAGACTTCTAAGAGTCTGTTCAGAGTCTCCTTGCATTTCCAAATCAAGCTTGGATTTTAGCAGACAGTAAACCCAAGAACAGGTATACCTGGGCTCTAAATTCATCTTCTGAATTAAGTTGAAGATGAAACCTGATACCAGTTTGGAGTAGAGAGACACAGTATTGTAATCATAAATGAGATTTGACCTTGAAAGAGTAACAGAGCAGATTTCTAATTAAAGTGGAGTGTGGGCCAGGAGTGGTGGCTTACACCTGTAATCCCAGCACTTTGGGAGGCCGAGGTGGGTGGATCATCTGAGGTCAGGAGTTCGAGACCAGCCTGGCTCATGTGGTGAAACCCCGTCTCTACTAAAAATACAAAAAAATTAGCCAGACGCAGCGGTGCACGCCTGTAATCCTCGGGAGGCCGAGGCAGGATAATTGCTTGAACCTGAGAAGCGGAGGCTGCGGCGAGCCAAGAACGCGCCATTGCACTCCAGCCTGGGTGGCTGAGCAAAACTACGTCTCAGATTAATTAATTAAAATTAAAAAAATAAAAATAAAAATAAAGTGGAGCATGTTCTGTCTTGACTGAGGCACCAAGGTGATTTGTTGCAGATTGTTGCTGGCAATGTACTGTCTCTAAGACCAAATCACCAAGAGGCATGGTGGTAAGCGTGGTCAGCAAGGAGCGGAGCACCTTCCTCACACCAGTGGGTGACTCTGGTCACGTCCTCTCCTCCTGGGAGTGAGAGGTGCCCTAAAGGTTCTTGCATCCCAGTTATCCTAACTGGAATATGTTCCCCAAAAAAGAGTATATTTAAGACCCTGCTACCTATAGTCAGTCCTTCAAGGAAGAGAATTATAAACAACCTTTCTTCCGAGTTTCTGTTCTTTGCCTCACTAATATGCCGATGTAAATCGTTCTCCAAGAAGAGGTGGTATTTTCTCTCACTGCAGGTTCTACCAGACTCTCACCACCTGCTTGCCAAGCAGCAGCCAAGGGAAAACAGTTGGAAATTTACTGCTAACAATTGGTTCACGTGCCGAGTATGGGGGTACTCTTGCCTGTATTCCCAGCTACTCAGGAGGCTGAGACTGGAGGATTGCTTGAGCCCAAAAGGCCAAGTCCAGCCCAGGCAACATTGTGAGATCCTGTCTCTTAAAAAAAAAAATGTTTCACACTGCTGCAAACTGCAGTGTGACAATTCAGCGTGGTCTGATCAAATTAGCTTAACCGTGAGATTGTACTTACATTTGCTCATTCATTTTAAACATAAACACTGAATACATACCATGGCCCAGACACCTTTCTAGAGACTGGCTATATTGTAGTGAAAAGACAGGCCAAATCCCTGCCTTCGTGTGGCTTCTATTGTGGTTGGAACTAGACAAAAACTGTCCAAGTGAATAAAATATCGCTAATTTCCGGTAGGTGAGAATGCTATGAACAATATAGCTGAGTAGGGGCTAGAAAGTGATGGAGTAGGCAAAGCGGCTTCACAGGCTCAGCAAGGGCTTCCAGAGATATCTGGGTCCTAATCTCTGGAACTCGTGAATGGAACCCTGCATGGCAAAATGCACTTAGCAGATGTGATTAAGCTAAGAATTTTGAGGTGTGGATATTATGCTGGGGAAATTAATTAAAAACAAAATCTCCTGTTAAGCCAGAAAACCTCTCCACAAAAGTAGAAGAGATATTAAAGTTTTATTCTGGAATAAGCATTAAACCAGAATGAGATGCACATCACAGGAAACCCATTAAGAGATGGCAAAGACAGGCCGGGCGCGGTGGCTCAAGCCTGTAATCCCAGCACTTTGGGAGGCCGAGGCGGGTGGATCACAAGGTCAAGAGATCGAGACCATCCTGGTCAACATGGTGAAACCCCGTCTCTACTAAAAATACAAAACATTAGCTGGGCATGGTGGCGCGTGCCTGTAATCCCAGCTACTCAGGAGGCTGAGGCAGGAGAATTGCCTGAACCCAGGAGGCGGAGGTTGCGGTGAGCCGAGATCGCGCCATTGCACTCCAGCCTGGGTAACAAGAGCGAAACTCCGTCTCAAAAAAAAAAAAAAAAGAGATGGCAAAGACAAAAAGAAACTCTTTTATACAACCACCCACCACACCCCCCCCACCACACACACAACCCATCACACACAGACACACAAACACCAGGCACACACAACCCACCACACACAACCCACCACACACATGCCCCACCACACACACAACCCACCACACATACACAACCCCCCACACACAACCCACCACACACACACAACCCACCACACACAGACACACACACCCCACCACACACAGACACACACACAACCCACCACACACACATAACTCCCCCACACAACCCACCACACACACACAACCAATCACACACACACAACCCACCACACACACACACAAACACCACACACACAACCTATCACACACACAAACACCACACACACACAACCCACCACACACACAAACACCACACACACAACCCACCACACACACACACAAACACCACACACACAAAGATAAGTGACTCACCCTCAGTGAGTGGACTGGAACATACCATTTGTCACAGTTTGTTCTAAATTCACTTAGTAATTGGGGTAACCACCTGTGCTTGCTAATTGCCTTTATCCAAAGGAAAAATAAACTCATATGACAAAGAATAGGTTTGTAATTTAGAGCCAAAGTTAGGAGACTAACCCTCTCCCTCTCATGCAGACTGGGAGACAGGGACACTGTCTTCCTTGATGTTTACGTTTCATATATGTATATGAGAGTCAGCTGACCTGATCACATATGGCCCTTCCATCTCAGTACTTTTTTTTTTTAAGAGATAGGGTCTTATTCTGTTTCCCAGGCTGGAGTGCAGTGACACAATTATGGTTCTCTGTAACCTCAAACTCCTGGGCTTAAGCGATCCTCCCACCCAAGTCTCCTGAGTAGGTGGGATTATAGGTGTGCACCACCATGCCTGGCTAATTTTTTTATTTTTATTTTTTGTAGAGATGGGATCTCACTGTGTTGCCCAGACTGGTCTTGAACTCCTGGCAATCCTCCCATCTCAGCCTCCCAAAGTGCTGGGATTACTGATGTTTACATTTCAAAGAGATGGCTCGCTTTTTGAGAGAGGTCCTAGAGAAAAACAGTTCTGAGTTGTGGAGCTGGCAAAAGGTTTTTTCTTAGCTTTAGAAAACATGTATGTATCTCTCTGCCCAGTGCGGTGGCTCACTCCTGTAATCCCAGCACTTTGGGAGGTCAAGGCAGGAGGACCACTTCAAGCCAGGAGTTTGAGACTATCCTGGGCAACATAGAGACCTTGTCTCTACAAAAAATTTTTAAAAATTAGCCAGGTGTGGTGGTGCACGCTTGTATTCCCAGCCACTTGGGAGGCTGAAGCAGGAGAACCACTTGAAGCCAGGAGTTTGAGGCTGCAGTGAGCATCACTGTACTCCAGCCTGGGTGGCAAAGACTCTGTCTTTAAAAAATAATAAAAATATGAAATAAAACAAAGATTTACATGCATCTCACATGGACAGAGAAAAATTCATAATCATGAGTTTTCTAATGTAAGTGTACCCAGGAAAGGGGATGTTGGTGAGGAGCGTCTCTGCCTTTTTTCACCATGGAGAAAGAAAACCTATTTTTTTCTTTCTGATTTGTATTTGCTCTTACAATTCTCCTGGTTATCTGGGTAATGGCACATGTCTTTGCGTTGGTTGGGGTGCGGGGGGAGATTTGGCTGCAGCACAAGCTGGCAAAGTGACAAGTGACAAGATGCTACCCTGCAGGCTTGGGAGACCGGGGAGGGGCCTTGAGCCCAGGAATGCCAGGGGAGCAGCTCTTCCAGCCTGAACCAGCAAGGAAGGATTCTCCCCTAGAGGCTTTGGCAAGAGTAGGGCCCTGCCTCCACCTCAACTTGGCCCATCGAAACATTCTGGGCTTCTGACTTCCAGCCCTGTAAGAGAATAAATGCCAGTTGTTTCCAGTGGAGCTGGGGGTCATCTGTTAGAACAGTCCTAGGAATCTCATCTAGGCGCGAAGCTGCTTTAGAAGGGTTTGCTGGGAAGTGTGTTTTGAGGAGAGGAGACTTGAGCCAAAATCTGAATACAGTGCAGAAGGGAAGCCCATGCAGTCCTGGAGCAGGGTCCTGTAGGCAAATACACCAGCAGTTCCAAAGGCCCTAAGGTCGAAATGAGTGACGGCCGCTGGGACAGTGTCTGGCAGGTGCATCGAAGTCTGGAGGAACGTCTGGGATGTTGGTCCAAATGTCAGCGGGAGGCTCTGGAGTTCCCCAGCAAGGGAGTTGCTTAATCTGATTCATGTTTAAAGGGTCAAGCTGGTTAAGTGGTGACAGGACTTTATGGGGCCAGAGCCAAGGCAGGAGGATGCCCTGGCCACTGCTGCAGTGTCCCAGTGTGGGAGACCATGGTGCAGGGGTGAGGAGGGGCTGGCCACTGCTGCAGCGTCCCAGTGTGGGAGACCATGGTGCAGGGGTGAGGAGGGGTTGGCCACTGCTGCAGCATCCCAGTGTGGGAGACCATGGTGCAGGGGTGAGGAGGGGCTGGCCACTGCTGCAATGTCCCAGTGTGGGAGACCATGGTGCAGGGGTGGGTGGGGGGATAAGGGTGGGAAGCAGGCCTCACCGTTATGGGGCACGCATATATATCAGTTTCCTCTGCAGGAAAATCTGAGCCTTCTACCTGATGCTCGTTTTACCAGTTGGATTCTTTTTCTTTTAGCAGGAGACTCTGGGAAGCAGCTATGCAGCAGGAAAGCATCTTTTGTGGTGGAATTTGGGGACTGACATTTGATCTCATCCCAGGGCTTCTCTTACAGCCTGTGTCCCTGCCATGCATTATGGATGTTTTCATGCACTTAAAGATATTTTTAGAACTGCAGAAGTAGAAGCACTCTGATCTTTTCCTGAAGAATTGCCACATGACTTAGCAGCCTCCTTCCACCTGAGATGGGAAAGCTTGGAAAGTGAGGGGGCCTTCTTCAGTGCGTGCCAAGGTCACTGTAGGGGTTTTTCCTCACCCCCCTAGTTTGTGGCTGAAATGAACCCCTGACACAATAGACAGATTAACAAGAGAAAAACCAGTGGAAGTTTATTCACATGTATATTTCACATCTGCATGGGAGACACGCAGGAATTGAGTAGTTCTTGGAGAGGTAGCTTTGAATTCCAGCTTGCACAGCACCTTCAACAAAGAAAAGCCAAGTTTTAAAGAAGTGACAGAACAGACAAAGGAAAAGGACTTTGAGTGTCTAAGGCGGGGAACTTGTAGAAAGGTAAGTAACTGGCGGATAAACAGAGTTAGTAAAGCACCTTCATGTCGATTCCTCTGATTCCAGCTCCAGGCCCATGACAGTCTAAAGCTGTCTTCAGTGGTTAACTTGTTTTCCCTGTAGAGAGAGGGAGCGGACACCTTTTATCCTTCTAAATTATATCCTGCATTTAGGCAAGTGGAGGGCAGAGAGCTTTCTTCCATTTAGCTTTTCACTGCCTTCAGCTCAACAACCCCTCATACTGCCTCCCACACTGCGTTCTCTTGGTCCCCTCCAGCTAGGAAGGGTGAAAGGACGGGGAGTGTGTATAGCACGTATTTGTGACTGCTGCCAGCGAATCTGCCCCCCATTAGGGTCCGTGAGGGATGTGCTTTCTGCTTCCCCCCCAAGCTGCAACCCCCTGGAAATGAGCTGCAGGAGTCAGGAGGCAGGAGGTAACAGTGATGATAGTTAAGGGAAGTTTCATTATTCCATCTCTCCTGCTTGATCCCCAGTCTTCTCCGGCTTTTCCACAATCATCCACTCAGAAATTATCAACAAGCGCTTGGTTTTATTTTGTAGTAGGTACTAAACCAGAGATAGTTCCATAGTTAAATGAGAGTTAAAAGTTTCCTCAACACCCTCTCACATTGTGGAAAAACTGCATGGACCACCTCTGCCTGACTCATGATGAGGCCCAGCACCTGGCACAGTGGCAGATGGTGGGCACTGATTAAATATTTGCTGGATGTATGAGCAAGTCCTGTGGGGAGAACTGGAACCGTATGTCTGCAAGCAGTGGGTGCAGTTTTCTGTCTTCCAGATACAGGGGTGCTTCTAAACAATACTTGGGTGTCTTCACAGAGGATTTCTGGAGACACTGTTCTCCTCACCCCCTGGCATGCCAGCCTACTTTGCATCTAATCCGATAATGGGAGCCAGGCACTGTTGGAGGGAAACTGGATCTTCCCAGGGCGCCCTATCAGTATCTGTTGTCCGTGGGCCCCTTCCTGTCCAGCCCTTTCTCCAGCTGGCTTGTCGAAAGCTGAGACCGTCTCCACTGGGCCAGGCCACTGGGCCATTTGGCTGGTTGCTGGGCCATCCTCTAAGACATTTCGAAGGGTGAAGTCCCGAATGCCAAGGCCTTAAATTTCCAGCTGGCATGAAGGCTCAGGAATCCCTCCACAGCTCCTTTGCCAACTCATTTTCTTCCTGTAGCGCTAAGGCACAGCCACACTGTTTCCTCTGGCTATGCCTAAAGAGGAAGTTACGGCAGGTGGTTAACTCCTGACTGGAAGAAGGGACATTTCTTCTACTGGAGGCTGGGGAATGAGGGAGGTTAGGGCCTTGTTTAAATGAAGAATCTTTCTGCTGTGAAAGATAGATTATAGACAAGAAGAAGATACTTTGTGAGTCTATGAGGGAATTCTCCTTTCAAGGTTCTTGCAGGAAGGTAGGAATCAAG
Source organism: Cebus imitator (assembly GCF_001604975.1). Taxonomy (NCBI): domain Eukaryota; kingdom Metazoa; phylum Chordata; class Mammalia; order Primates; family Cebidae; genus Cebus; species Cebus imitator. Next base: position 8,576,485 of record NW_016107335.1, on the reverse strand, counting down.
TCGAGTTGTAGAAATGGAGAAGCATTAGATGTCCAAACTCATTCATTAACCCCAGGGGACCCCATGGCCCCTCTGTGCCCGGGCCAGCATACATGCAACTTTAGTGGTTAACAGTGAGGGCAGAGGGGCACTACTGGGTTCAGATCAGCCACTATCCAGCTGAGTGGACTTGGGTAAGTTCTTGAACATTTCAGAGGCTCAGTTGTTTCACTTGTAAAACAAGGACCAGAAGAATATTGCATAGGGTTATTGAGTGGATTAATGAGATATGTATGTGAAGAGTTTATCACCAAGCCTGACACAAAGTAACGCCTCCCCAAATGTTAACTATTATTACTAAGTAGGTAATAACTGGAGCAGCTTCTTATCGCACCGTTGGTAGAAAAAAATCATTCTTCCATAACGACTAAACTTGGCCTATATTCTATGATATGCTATGACCATATTTTCAGAACCCACAAACTAGATGATATGACAAAGTTTTTTTCATATTTGTGAATTTTATTTTATAAAGTATAAGAGTTGGGACAGCCGTGGTGGCTCACATCTGCAATCCCAGCACTTTGGGAGGCCGAGGCGGGTCAATCACCTGAGGTCAGGAGTTCGAGACTAGCCTGGCCAACATGGTGAAACCCTGGCTCAACTAAAAATACAAAAATTAGGCAGGCATAGTGGTGCGTGTCTGTAATCCCAGGTATTCAGGAGGCTGAGGCAGGAGAATCCCTTGAACCTGGGAGGCGGAGGTTGCAGTGAGCTGACATCAGACCATTCATTGCACCCCAGCCTGGGTGACAGAGCAAGACACTGCCTCAAAAAAAAAAAAGTATAAAAGTTAAGTAGTGAATGTATAAATTAGTCAGCTTGACTGGGATAGGTAAAAGAAGACCTGAATAAATAGAGTAAAGAGACATGAATCTTAAAGACAATCAGGTTTTTAAAATATTGACAAGAAATTCTAAAGTTCATTTTGTCACAAAACTGAAGTGGGGTCTACTTGCCCAGTGCAGTAAGAGGAAACTCCAACACTGAGATTTTGCAACTGGAGAAAAGAGCACATTTATTCGCAGGGCACCAAGCCAGGAGAATGGGGCAGCTCATAATTAAGACCTGACCTCCTCAATGGCTTACGAGCAAGAATTTTTAAAGGCAGGGGTAAATTTCAGGAAAGGAGAAGTTATGGGCAAAATCATGAATTGATACATGGAGGTGATGCACTTGTCTGGCCTCAAAGCGTGGGATAAAGGGGGAGACTTAAAGGTTATGTGGGCCGGGCGCAGTGCCTCATGCCTGTAATCCCAGCACTTTGGGAGGCTGAGGCTGGCGGATCATGAGGTCAAGAGATCGAGACCATCCTGGCCAACATGGTGAAACTCCATCTCTACTAAAAAAAAAAAATACAAAAATTATCTGGGCATGGTGGCACGTGCCTGTAGTCCCAGCTACTCGAGAGGCTGAGGCAGAACTGCTTGAACCTGGGAGGCGGAGGTTGCAGTGAGCCGAGAATGCGCCATTGCACTCCAGCCTGGCACCTGGCGACAGAGTGAGACTCTGTCTAAAAAAAAAAAAAAAAAAAAAAAAGTCATATGAATTCAAACACTCTGATTTATGATAAGTTAAGGAAACGAAGCTTTGTCTAAAACCTTGGGGTCAGCAGAAATGAATGTTCAGGTCTGGCCCAACTTCCATCAGGATCCTCATGAAGAAATTTAGAACAAAGAACAGCAGAGTTCAGTCCTCAACTCCCCCTTCTCTGAGGTCTACAGGCCAGGGGATCCATTTGGTAGGGGACCAGGTTTCTGAAGAGCAACTTTTCAGGGACATATATGGTGGCGTGTGCCTGTAGACCCAGCTACTCGGGAGGTTGAGGCAGGAGAATTGCTTGAACCTGGGAGGCGAAGGTTGCAGTCAGCCAAGATCGCTCCAATGCACTCTAGCCTGGTGCCTGGTGACAGAGTGAGACTCTGTCTCAAAAAA
>NW_016107335.1:8566017-8574484 GCF_001604975.1 Cebus imitator | reverse complement strand
TTTAGTTTTTATAGGGAACCAAACATTTTGTGACACTAACTTCCTTGTTTTAAGCTATGGTTACCTTCTTGTTTATTATGCTGCTAGCTGGGTGCCTGGAATTTCCCTTGAGGGAATTCAAGATTTTCCTTTATTTCCATGCTTGCCCCCTCCCCACTTCCTGCAGGCCTCTGAGAGGGACAGCTGTTCCACATCCATTTGGAAGAATAAATGAAGTGATTCTAGCTAAGAAGTTAAGAGATGAACAAAAAAACCCAGAGTCTGTGTGTAGGGGAAGTACTTACACTACCAGCTACCAAAATTTATTTCCTGTGACAAAACTACAAAGATTAAATGTAGTTTTAGGTTGGGGGTGGCCTCTCTAAACGTGACTCTACAGGCAGAAACTGTAAAGGAAGACTGGTCAGTTTTGGCACATTAAAACAAAACATTCTCATGCTCGCTTCGGCAGCCCATATGCTAAAACAAAACTATCTCACACCTACAACTGAAAAGGTAGTCTGGACGCAGTGGCTCACATCTGCAATCTCAACACTTTGGGAGGCTGAGGCGGGAGGATCAGTGGAGCCCAGGAATTTGAGACCAGCCTGGGCAACACAGTGAGACACCATTTCTCCGAAAGAAAAAAATAAAAGAATTAGCTGGATGTGGTGGTGTGACCTGGTAGTCCCAGTCACTCGGAGGCTGAGGTGGGGAGGATTGCTCAAGCTCAGGAAGTCCAGGCTTCCGTGAGCCATGATTGTGCTACTGCACTCCAGCTTGGGCAACGGAGTAAGACTCTATCTCAAAAAACAAAACAAAACAAAACAAAAGAGTTAACAAGTTAAAGTACAAATGGAGTAAACACGTCTGCAACAAACATGACAAGTCTTTCATACCTGTACTTGATGAGTGCCCCCCAAACAATAAAACCAACTCCCTAACTTTTAAAATGGGCAAACAGAAAAGTGGGCAAATGGACATAAACAAATTAACAGAAGAGAAAATAAAACTAGCAAAAAATAACCATGTGAAAAAACAATCCAGTGAACTAATACTCTAACAAAGTACAGAAGATGAGAAATAACCATTGTGAACTATATTTTTTAAAAAAACAGTCTGGTGTCAAGTACATGGAAATGGTCATTTTTCATATACTTGACATCACAGACTGTTTTTTTTTTTTAAATGCCATTTAAAAAATGGAAAACTAATAAGTTTTCCTGGAAGATAATTGAGAAAACCTTTAAAAAATATGCTTTGCCTTTGACATATCAGCTTCCCACTTCCAGAATTTTTAAAGCAGGCATGTGCAATGAAAGATGAACCTATAAGGGCACACATAGAATATTTATAAACAGTCTACTTTTATATAGCCACAAAGAATCATTTTATAAAAGAATATCTAATAAAATAGAAGAAAATTCACAAGACCGTGTTAAGTGAAGAAGGCAGAATACAATTTTGCAAGGCATTATCCCAATTATGCCAGCCATGCGATGGATATGCAGAGAGAAATACCGCAGGCAACATACTAATATATTAACTGTAATTGACTCTAGGAGGTAAAACTGAGTTTTATTTTCCCCATATCCCATTTATGCAACAGATTTTAAAAAGTGTTTTACGGCAATTCAAAAATTGCCTGTGTTGAAAAGCATGAAAGTACATGAAATTGTACTACTCTGGAAACCCCAGGAAGTGTATAGTTTGGAAAGCCAGGGCCACCTGCTAGTGGGTGAGTCACGGGCACGGGCTCGCACCTGCCACACAGACGCCACACAGGCTGCTGCGCGTTTCCAAGCAAATGCCCCACGTGCGCCAACGGCCACCTCGGACGTGGCTCCGCCTGGCCCGTAGCCAGAGGAAGTCCGGCAACTTCTGCTCTTTCTTAATTTCTGGAAAAGAGGGAACAGAGGCCTTTTCAAAGTTCGCAGGATCGGGCCTTTTCGTGCTCCACTTTGGAATAAATCGGAAGCCAGGGACTTCCAGGAGCGCCGCCGCCGTCCCGGACCTGCAGCGCCCGAGAGCGTCCTCACTGCGGCCCGGGTGAGCGGCCTGGGAAAGGCCCCGGGCACGACGCTCCGGGAGCTGCTGGCGCCCTCTTTGAAGTCTCCCGACGGGCTCCGAGCCTCTCATAAGCCAACGACTACCGACCAGCCCCGGTGACCAGAGGCCAGCCACGCGGTCGCCCTGGGACGCGCATCCTCCGCAGGGACAAAGGGTCGGGAAACTTGAGCTCTGGCCAGTCCCCAGAGACCCGCGCTGGTGGTTGCCATGGCAACTGAGTAGGGCCCTCTGAGGCCGGCCGCCCAGGCGCTGCAGCTGCGAAGGTGACCCGGCCCGCTCTGGAGGGGGGCCCGCAACCGGGCCCTGGCCGCCCCGCCCCGCCCCGCCACCAGGCCGCGGCCGCGGGAGTCGGCGACTGACCCTCCGCAGCTCCTGTAGTCACGTGGCGCTGGGAACCCGGCGGGGGGAGGTTGGGGACGGGCCTGGCAGTTGTGAACTCGAACCTGCCGCTGTCGCCGCGGCGGGGCGAGGAGCGGGAGCGGGCCGCGGAAGCCGGCCTTCGGGCTCCATGGACGGGCGCCGCGCCCCTGCACAGCCCGCAGCAGAGGTACGGCCCGGGTAGGGGCGCGGGGGTCCCCGCGGGCCCGCGGGGGGCCGCTTCACTGCGGGGCGCGTGACCGTGAGTGTGCGCGACCGTGTGTGAGTGCGCGGTGGGGTGGGGGGACGCTGCTGGATCTGCGGGGGTGGGGGAGCGCACCTGCGCACAGGATCTGCGAGCTGCGCGGTGCGTGGGACCCGAAATGGCTCGCTCGCAGGAGCGGTACCCGCGTGCCCGGGAGCGTGGACGGAGGACACGCACCAGTACAAAAGGGCAGTGTGGGGCTTCTGCTACCCGCGGCCAGCCACGATGCGGAAGGGGGTTCTGACCCAGTCCTGGTCACACCAGCTGGCCCTGCGCAGCCCCATGGGAAATAGGCCTGGAATTCCTGTCGGGAGGAGGGTGGGGGAAGGGGAGCCAGCAGGGATTCCAGAGTTCCTGCCATAGGCCGGCCTTTAGCCGTCAGGGAAAGCCCAGACCCTGGCCACAGAACGGAGAATTCGTTCTGTGACCTTACCAGGGAAGGAAGTGATCCCCAAAGACAGCAGTGTCCTTCCTTGTTGAAGGGGCACGTTCATTTATTAATCCAATGTCCATTAAGGTCACTCTGCCAGGCAGGGTGTGGGGCTTACGCTGGAGCGTGTGGCTTTGTGGGGGGAGGGATTGTGGCTGGTGAGGACACAAAGCTTCCTGCCCTAGAGGAGCTCAGAGCCTCACTCCTGTTTTCTCTCCCCTCCCCACAGGTAAGGCTGGCCTCTCTGCAGTCAGAGGTCTGAGCTCTGCCATGGGGGTAGGGGTGTCTTTATTGCTGCAGTTTTCTCTGACACCTGGGGGCTACCGGAGTGTGGGCCGAAGCAGGCGCTGCAGCCGCCGAAGTATCCCCAGGAACATCCCCAGGAGGAGCTGGAGAAAGCCTGATCCCCAGCTCTGCAGTCTCCAGGGTAGAGTCTGGCCTTTGCTGTGCTCGCAAACCACTGCACAACTGGGGTGCACAGGCATCCCCATTCGGCGGAAGGAAAGGGCCCTTTCTCATATCCTGGGGGGAGGGTCTTCCCTATGCACCGTCTGCCACTGGGGATGAGTGACCTCTGTGTTCCCTGAGAAGAGAGTGGGCTCTAGGGAATTTAGAAGGATGTGTCTGAAGCTGGTGAGCAGGCACAGAAGGGCCCTTAGGAGCCTAACAGCCGCCACAGCCTGCTTTCTGCGGAGGAGGCTTCTGTGCAGGAATCTGGGCTCCCCTGAGCTGTGGAAGAGGTGAACATGGGGCAGGACCAGGCAGGGGACTGAGATTACAATCTCTTCTTCCCTCCCGTTCTCTTGCCCCAGTAATCTCTAGCACCCCAAGGGAGGCAGAAGCAGCGATCAGGCCCTGAGGGCAGCAGGCTGTGGGTGTTCCTTGGATTTAGGGAGAGCATTCCTTCCTGCAGTGTCCTAATTTGTGTGGGTTGAAGAGGGCAGGCGGGCAGAGTGTGGGCACAGTCTGGACAGGCAGTGGTCTGGCATTAGACTGCTGGGAGTAGCACCCAGGGCCCCCCTCCTGTTCCCGGAGAAGGACTGTTCTTACTTGTCCTCCAGGCTCCCACTGAGACTGCAGATAGAGACGCTAAAGTGCCTCACCTGTGGGGCTGTGAATGAAAGGCTCTAGAAACTTTTTTTTTTTTTTTCCCTGAGCTCTTTGCATACCCAGGTGTTTTAGAGGAAAGAACACTGGCCTGGAGTTAGAGACCTGTTCCCTAGTCTTGGTTCTGCTGCTGGCTTACTGTGTCACCTTGGGCAGGTCTTGTCATCTTTTGATGCCTCACAGTTGCTTCATCTGTGAAACAGGGAGCTCAGTGTCTGCTTGTCCAGCTTCACAGAGTTGCTGTGCAGCTCAGTGTGGCATAGGAAATAGCAGACACAGGGAGAGGACAGCAGGAACGCACTTGGAAAAGCATAAGGCACTGTAGGGAGCAGTGGCAACGTTTTTCTGGTGAGTCCTGTGGCAGGAATGTGTGTGCATTCAGCACTGGAGCATTTACTTTCTGTCCGAGATTGGGGTAGCTGCCATGAGGGGGAGTCTAGTCTCAGAGTCTCTCCCTTCTGGAAGTTTCCAGGGCAATAAAGACATAAGACAAATATCCTTGAAATGTTATCTAAAAACCCAAGATTGAAATAATACCTATCACACAAAGAAGTAGGAGAGTAGTGTAGCTCCATGCCCAGGGCTCTAGGGATTCACAGATGGCAGCTCCTGTCTAGGGCTGAGGTTGGGAGGGGAGGAATGGGGCAGGAACCGGGCAGGGTGAGTTGGTCTCTGGAGTGACTGTGCTTTTCCGCCCTCAGCCGAGGAAGAACCGATGCTGGAACGTCGTTGCAGGGGCCCCCTGGCCATGGGCGTGGCCCAGCCCCGACTCCTTTCTGGCTCCTCCCAGGAGTCACCCCAGACCCTGGAGAAGGAGCCCCGCAGGCTGAGGCAACAAGGCATATCAGTGGCCCAGTCTGGTGCCCAAGCCCTGGGCAGGGCCCATCGCTGTGCCCACTGTCGAAGGCACTTTCCTGGCTGGGTGGCTCTATGGCTTCACGCCCGCCGGTGCCAGGCCCGGCTGCCCTTGCCCTGCCCTGAGTGTGGCCGTCGCTTCCGCCATGCCCCCTTCTTAGCACTGCACCGCCAGGTCCATGCTGCTGCCACCCCAGACCTGGGCTTCGCCTGCCATCTCTGTGGGCAGAGCTTCCGAGGCTGGGTGGCCCTGGTTCTGCATCTGCAGGCCCATTCGGCTGCAAAGCGGCCCATCGCTTGTCCCAAATGCGAGAGACGCTTCTGGCGACGAAAGCAGCTTCGAGCTCATCTGCGGCGGTGCCACCCTCCCGCCCCGGAGGCCCGGCCCTTCATATGTGGCAACTGTGGCCGGAGCTTCGCCCAGTGGGACCAGCTAGTTGCCCACAAGCGGGTGCACGTAGCCGAGGCGCTGGAGGAGGCTGCAGCCAAGGCTCTGGGGCCCCGGCCCAGGGGCCGCCCCGCGGTGACCGCCCCCCGACCCGGTGGAGATGCTGTCGACCGCCCCTTCCAGTGTGCCTGCTGTGGCAAGCGCTTCCGGCACAAGCCCAACTTGATCGCCCACCGCCGCGTGCACACAGGCGAGCGGCCCCACCAGTGCCCTGAGTGCGGGAAGCGCTTCACCAATAAGCCCTACCTGACTTCGCACCGCCGCATCCACACCGGCGAGAAGCCCTACCCGTGCAAGGAGTGCGGCCGCCGCTTCCGGCACAAACCCAACCTGCTGTCTCACAGCAAGATTCACAAGCGATCCGAGGTGTCGGCCCAGGCCGCCCCCGGCCCGGGGAGTCCCCAGCGGCCAGCCGGCCCCCAGGAGTGCGCAGCCGAGTCCACCCCGGTGGCGCCGCTGAAACCCGCCCAGGAGGCGCCGCCGGCGGCCCCGCCAGAGCCCGCGCAGGACCGGGCGGAGGCGGCCCCGTCCCTCTACAGCTGTGACGACTGCGGCAGGAGCTTCCGGCTGGAGCGCTTCCTGCGGGCCCACCAGCGGCAGCACACCGGGGAGCGGCCCTTCGCCTGCGCCGAGTGCGGGAAGAACTTCGGCAAGAAGACGCACCTGGTGGCGCACTCGCGCGTGCACTCGGGCGAGCGGCCCTTCGCCTGCGAGGAGTGCGGCCGCCGCTTCTCCCAGGGCAGCCACCTGGCGGCGCACCGGCGCGACCACGCCCCCGACCGGCCCTTCGTGTGCCCCGACTGCGGCAAGGCCTTCCGCCACAAGCCCTACCTGGCGGCGCACCGGCGCATCCACACCGGCGAGAAGCCTTATGTCTGCCCCGACTGTGGCAAAGCCTTCAGCCAGAAGTCCAACCTGGTGTCGCACCGGCGAATCCACACGGGCGAGCGGCCCTACGCCTGCCCCGACTGCGACCGCAGCTTCAGCCAGAAGTCCAACCTCATCACCCACCGCAAAAGCCACATCCGGGACGGCGCCTTCTGCTGTGCCATCTGTGGCCAGACCTTCGACGATGAGGAAAGGCTCCTGGCCCACCAGAAGAAGCACGATGTCTGAGACGGTGGGCGGGGCCGGGAAGGCTGAGAGAGGCCTGGGGTTCCTCGTGGAGGGAGTCACAGTGGGCTGGGGATGCCTGCCTCGTGCTGGGTTAGGGTACAATGGGAATCCCAGAGGGGATAGAAGAGGCGAGGAGTGAGCTGGGTGGGCCCTGTTAGCCAGAGAGGTCAATCCTGGTAGCCAGGGAACCCACTTCCAAGTTCAGGGATGCCGGCCTCCATCTGGTGTGTGTGTGCGCTAAGGTTCCTTCCTGACTGCCCAGTGCCCTGGAAAAGTAGCAATAGCATCTGCCCCTTAGAGCCCTCTGGCTAGAGGAGCCCCCAGTGGAAAGGAAGACCCTCCATCCTCTGGTGTTAACGCCTTAATTTCCCTGTCTTTTACTGTAAGTTACTTCAGATCATTTTTGGAAGTAGGCGTGGTACAGTCCTGTATATGAATGCTCTGGGCTACATACCGCTTGGAGAACCTGCTGGCCTTGTTAGACAGCACTTGGGCCTTTGCCAGCAGCAAGAAGTGAAGCCGAGCCACTCTTACCTCTCCCATCCCCTCCCTCCTGCCCGCTGTGTAGGCACTCAGACTTGGAGAGAACCATCTGCTGTTAGCACTTCCATCCTCTTCCTTCCCAAAGAGCAAACCCCCAAGGCATTTCCTCCTTGGTCTGTCTTGCTATATCTGTCACCCCTCCCAGCGCTGAGAGCCTCCCCTGGCTGTCTGTGGCGCTGTGTCCAGGCTCAGGCTCGTGTCTGCACACCCCAGCCCCTCCACTCCTTCCAGAGCTCAGCATGTTGTGGAAAGGACTGCCCCATTGGTGGTGGAGGGCCAGCTGAAGGGAAGTTACCGATGAATTTCCTTTTCACCATTTCTAGCATATGGACACCTGGGCTCTGCCTGAGCACTTAGGTCACAGGGACCTCCCCACCTCCTAAGGCCCTGGATGATTCTAATTGTTAGACATTCTAATTGTTAGAAATCCTTCCTGATAATGAATGAATTTCGCTTTCCTATAATTTCTACCTATTGGGCCTTGTTCTGTTCTCTGGAACTAAACAGAACAACCATTTACCTACCCGCCTTTTCAAACTAGAGAATAAAAAACATTTACCCCCCTTTTCAAACTAGAGAATAAAGATTTGGTTTTAGAACTGGTGGCTGGGGAGTGTTCCTTTTTCCTGGGGAGCTATGACCTGTGAGGAGAAGCAGCATGCTCGCCTCCCTAGAAGGACAGGGGGCTGTGGGTGGGGCTCTGGCCACAGGCCTCATGCCCAGTTTGCTGAGCTCTGGCACCCTGCCTTAGCTCTTCCCTGAGCACACCCAGGCAGTTGGGCTAATTCTCTGGGTGGTGCGCCGAGGCTCTAGAGAACTGTGGTGGGTGGGAGGTGCTCAGCTTGGTACCAAGATTTCTCTTCCTGGCCACTTGACTTCTTAGGTGGTCCGAGGGACACCTAATCATCTGGGCCTTCATGAAACTCCAGCTAGCACTATGAGCTCTTTTGAGGAGTGCTGGGTGTTAAATAGACTTCGGTTATACCTGGACTCTGCCTTCAGTAGCCCTTCAGAGGCTGGACAGATGAAGGAGCCTCTGGGAGGGAAGGCGGTTCCGAGCAGCTAAGACAGCACTCAGCTCCCACACTCCACACCCCACGGGGTCAGCCTTCTTTGAAGTTGTTGTCAAACCCAATCTGGGTCCACTTGCCCAGTGTTTGCAAAGCCTAATGTCAACAGTGAGATTTGCAGCCAGAGAAAGCAAGGTGTTTTTATAGAGCACGCCAGGTGAGGAGAATGGGCAGCTAAGGCTCAAACTCCCTGATGGCCTATAAGCAAGGGTATTTAAGGCAGGGGT
>NW_016107335.1:8515698-8565997 GCF_001604975.1 Cebus imitator | reverse complement strand
GGAAGGGGGTCAGAGCCACAGGAAAGGTGCCAAGATGGGTGGGCAGGGGTGGGGGTGGGGGTGGGGGTGGGGGTGGGGGTGGGGTGGGGGTGGGGTTGTTTCAAAGTGAGTTAGGGGCTGAGGAATTTCTGGAACTTCCTTATTCATTTTCTGGTTCCAGTCTGTCTGAGGTCTACGTGCTGGCATTGCCCATCTGGTGGGGGTCCTGGCTTCTGAAAAACAAGGACATAGGTCAAGATGTTATCTTTAGTTTCTATGCAGAAGCTAACATTCTGTGACTCTTACTTGAGTGACTGTTGTTTAAGCTATTATTTCTTGCTTAGCAGTTATTCACTGATATCCCCAATTGCTGGTTGAGCTAGCTAGGTGCCTAGAATTTCCCTTGAAGGGACTCACATTTTTGTTTATTCTCATGCTTTTCAAGTGGCGGCAGAACCCAGCAGGCTCCTGAGGGGTCTCTGCTCCATCTCAGAGTCATATCAGAATTTTCAGGTGCCATTTACTAGGCAGGAAAGGGGTGCTGAGTTGATTCTGTCCTGCAGTGCCTCCTGGCTGGCTTCCTACAGGACCCCCAGTCTCTGTGAGCAGTCACTATGTACACGCCCCTGAATTGGTGGTTTCATATAAATTTGAGTGCCTATTTTTACCAGGCATGAATAAGCTCTTTTCTTGCTGCTTAGTAATTTCTGCATATATCTGCAGTATTTAGCACAGAGCACATAGAATAAGCACAATTTGTTTACATGCATGGCACCTGATGAAATTTACCTAAATTATCTCATGTGTCCTTGTGCGGGAGGCACGGTCATGTAACTGGCGATCACCAGAGATAGATTCAAATCCAAACTCCTGAAACCTGTGCTCTTGGCGACTGCTGTGTGCTTAGTAGATGAATGCTGTGTGCTGCTGTTCTTGGTTAAGAAACTATTAAATGCTGACTGTGTGGGTAGGGCTTAAAGTGTGTGGGATGGAAAGAACAGCTTCCAAGCTTCCTTTTGGTTTATGGGGTTATGGGGCCACTTAAAAACCTGTGTTATTGATGGCAAATTATCTGTCAAAGCGTGGAAGCAGAGGGCGTGGTCTTAAAGCCCCAGTCACATTTTTTCTCTTAGAGGGAACACAGGTTTTCCAGGGAAGGGGAGATGGCCAGGAAAGGGTAGCCGGATGTCTGGGAATGATGGTCAGGGAGCAGGGGCAGGTCCTTGGGTGGGCACCTAGGTTAGTATCAGAGGCACTGGAGGCAAGGATGAGGGTGAGAGCGGATCTGACCAGGGGTCCTTACCTTTTGGAAAATCCTCTTTAAAGGAAATAGTCTAGGGTATGGGGAGAGTGGGGTGTGGGTGTCCTCAGTGTTTCAACTGCCCACTGCTTGTTGAGGGGATGGGAAAGAGGTCCGAAGGACAGAAAGGTCACACGAGTAGCCTTGAGAGGGCTGGTAAAGCAGGAACAGAGTGAACTTGTTCGGGTTCCTTCCCGAGTCTCTTGGTGGGTGGCCCAGTGGTTCTTGGGCCTTTGCTCTGCCTGGTTCATCGCCACAGCAGTCCCTGGGGAGGACTGCCTGGGTTGGAGGGGTCTGCTGGAAGGAGCTGCCCTTCTCTTCTGAAGAATCCAGTTTTTGTTTTCTTCTGTAATTACAAAAGTATTAAATTATCTTTAAAAGTAAATAATTCAGATCTATTTAATGTGAAAGTCCCCCTTCATTCCCCATCCCACCCCCCAAATCCTTTCTGCTTACACTGTGAAGAGTTTGAGTAGTATTCTAACATTTTTTCCTGTGTATTTGAAAACATGCATATGCAGCCTCCCTGCCCTACCTCCCTTTTTGCTTAATGGATAGGATCCCAGAGGTTCTCCATTTTTTCTACCTCGGAAATACCCTTGGTCATGGGATGCCAGTCTGGAGGAAGTCTCCCCTGTAAGGAGGAAACAGGCCCAGAGAGTGGAAGTGATGCCCACTGGTGGGGGTCCTGATTTCTGAAAAACAACTCAAGGACATTTGTCAAGAGGTTACCTTCAGTTTCTGTGAGGAAGCTAACATTGGTGACTCTTATTTGGGGACTATTGTTTAAGCTATTATTACTTTCTTGCTTAGCAGGTCATACATTCACTTCCCTAATTGCTGGTTGCAGGGCTTGCTAGGTGCCTGGAATTCCCCTTGAAGGGACTCAAATGTTTCTTTATTTTCGTGCATTGAATGGGTGACTAAAAAAAATAAAGAAGAGAATGAGACTCTAAAGTGTTGATAGCTAGTGATGTGTAGTCTCTTTATAGGGTGTGTATGATTTTGTATTTTACCAATCCTTCTATAGATAATATAACCAAATTAACGGTAACAACTCAGTAAGGTATGCAGGCAACTAGAAAATTATTAACCCTGTTTTATAGATGAGTAAGTCAAAGTCCAGAAACAGAAAAGTATCTTTTATAAAGAGTACACATGAAGTCAGTGACAAAATAGAATCTCAGTCCCCGGTTCCTGCTGTGCTACTCAGGCCAAATCGCAGGTGGGCCTGTGGCAAATGTTTAATCAGCTGTTGATGGGAGAAAATAAGGTCCACCTGCCAAACGGCAACGGTTTGTAGAAAGTCCCAGAGGCCCATCTTCTGTCTGTATCTTCCTCATGTCCCAAACGCAGCTTCCAGCAGCTCTGGAGAGGATCCTGCCAGTGGGAGTTGACCCAGCTGCGCCCCCTTGGAGGGAGAAGCGTAAGGCATTTCCTTAACAATCGGGGTGGGTAGTTGAGAAGATACTCCTTCCTGAAGGTCTCTTCTTGGCAGTCTGGACCGGGTTAGCAGCTGGACGGGGATGATTCCGCTCCTGGAAGCCCTACCTAGTAACCCGACCTAGTAACACAACCTCACAGCGGTTCCTCAGCTAGAAAACAAAGCGATTGGGCCGGGCACGGGCCTGTAATCCCAACACTTTGGGAGGCCCGAGGCGGAAGGGTCACTTAAGCTCAAGAGTTTGAGACCAGCCTGACAACACAGCGAGACCCCAGTCTCTACAAAAAATTAAAAAAGTTAGCTGGGCAGGAGGATTGCTTGAGCTAGGGGTTCGAGGCTGCACTAAGCCACTGGGGACAGAGCGAGACTCCCCTCCCCGAAACAGAAAACGAAGAGGTCGAGTGTAGCGATTTCTAAGGTCCCTCGCAGTGAACCCTAAAAGTTATCGCATCCCACGGTGGGGCTGTCGCGGCTTGAGGGCAGCCACAGACTCAGCCGGGGTTTCTGTCGGGGCCCTGATGGGTCCGCAGCAGGGAGAAACAGCCCCCGGCGCGCTGTGGCGCTCGGCGAGCTTGCGCTTAGTGCAGGCGTAACAACGGGCGCGCGGGCCTGGCAGGGGTGCCGGGACCCCATCGGCCATCCGGGGCCTTGACTCGCCAGGTCTCCTCCCACCGGCCCTGCGGCCGGCTGCGAGCGCGTACCCCCAGGCCAGGCCTTGCTCGCCCTCGGGGGTGAGGTCAGCCCTCCTCCCTCGGCTATTGGCTCCAGAGAACAAAGGGGCCGCCCCGCGGGCTGCTCCGATAGGGCCGGGCGGGTCATCTGAGCGGCGCAGCCAATGGGGTGACTGGGCGGCCCCACGGATGGCCAGGCCCGCCAGCCAATCAGACGCTCGTGCCCGCCCCGCCTGCCCCGGGAATGGCCAGGGCCTAGAGCCCGGTGCCCAAGTCGCCCTCGGGGTGGCAGTTCCCGTTAACCTTAGCCACAAAGTCAAAGGTATTTATTTCCCCGTCGCCTCCCTCGGAGTCCCTCTGCATTTTGGGCGGGGAAGGGCGGTGCGAGGGAAGGACCAGCGCCCGGCCCCGCTCCTCCCGTGCTGCCTCCGCCCAGCCCGGGCTGGGGCAGAGGGATGGGGCGGGGGTCCTGGGCTGCCCTGAGCCCCGCGCGCCCCCTTCGAGCCCTCGCTACCCCCGAGCCCCGGGTCTCAAGCGTTCCCCCTACCCCCACACAGTGGAGGGGAAGGGGGCGCGGCCGCGGGTGGGGAGGGCCCCAGGCCAAGGCAGCGAGGTCAGGAGGGAGGCTTGTGAGGACAGAGGGAGGACGCGGTGACAAACAGAGGGTCGCCCGCGCGCGGCCCCTCCTGGGCTGTCCCGTTGTTCCGAGTTCCCTGTCCCTGTCAGCCTCCCTGATAGATCAGCTTCTGGGGGCAGGAACCCCAGTGCTCGCTGCAGAGTGACAGACACATAGTAGGTGCTCAATAAATGTGTGATTAAACGAGCCGGGATAAGGGTTGGGGATGGAGGTGAGTGAGAGGGAAGCACCGCAGTTCGAAGTGCGTGCGTGTAGGGTGTGATGGAGAACTCTCCAGGAAGATGTGTGTGGGGCCTGTACTGGGTGCAGGGGAGAGAGAAGGAGCCTGTGTTAAGATGCATGTAGTCTTGTTGTTGCAGACAGACAAAATATTGCTGCTGCTGATGATTCCATGTCGATGGTCCTGGGTGCACAGGTGAAACAGAGAAGAGGCTCCTGACCGAGCCTGGTGTGTCCAAAAAGGCTTCCTGGTCAAAGCGATCCCTGATCTGGGCTGGGAAGGGGAGAGTTGAGCAAGGGTCTTCCAAGATTGGTCACAGGGTGCCAGAACATGGCACCTTCAGGAGCTGTGAGAGGATGGGGCGTGTCAGGGTGCAGTGGGGAGCGATCAGCAGAGCTGAGTTCTCAGTTCCCCCTTATCTGAGGTCTGTGTGCCAGCACGTCCATTTGGTGGGGATCTGGGTTTCTGAAAAACAACTCAGGGACGTATGCTGAGATGTTATCTTTAGTTTCTATAGGCAACCACACGTCTCCTATGGTCTAACTTCCTTGCTGTTTTTGCTATGATTGCCTTATCAGGTTGTTCTTTTACTTCTCAGGACCAGCTAGGTGCCTGGAATTTCCCTGGAGAGAACTCAAGATTTTCCTTTATTTTCATGATTCGGAGGGTGTGGCAGGTCCCTGAAGGGGTCCCTGCTCCACCTCATTTTCCTTTCCCAAGGTCCTTTGAAGGCAGCAAGGGATGGAAAAGTGTTTATTAATTAAAATGTGACACCTGATTAAAGATTGTTAGTAGCTGGGTGTGTCCTCGGCCATCAGCTCAGATCTGGGCCCTGACAGGCTCCTGAGTGTTAGACTTCGGGCCGAGGCCAGCTCTCGCCTCTGAAGGTGGGTAAGCAGAGGCTTCAAGGAGGGGGCCATGGGTATGCGGCATGGGAGGTGCGGGTGGACAGTTCCAGCACGGGTGTGCACCTCTGGCCAGTGAAGGAAGTCTTGGAAGGAGGTACCTCAGGATCATGGCTGGGGTGGAATTGGGGACCTTTGGGAGGTTAGGCAAGTGACCTGGCTGGATTCGGATCAGGTCTGGGAATGTTGGTGGGGGCAAACTGAAGCCTTGCAACTGGGCTGGCTCTTCATCCCCCGAAGTACAGTTCTCATAACCCTGAGTGGGGAGCAGGTGATGGCAACAGCAGTGACCTAAATAGAGTTTGTCTTGCGTTTTGGGATTGTCTCTCAGAGTCCTCTTACATGGTTCTTGTCCCCACCCCTCGATATAACAATTCTATACCACGCGCAAGTGTTATTTCCATTTGCAGGTGGGGTAACTGAGGCCCAGAGAAGGAAAGTGGTTTGCCTGGGATCAAGTGGCTAACCAGAAGCAAACCCAATCCAGTCCCTGTCTGGGGCCTCTCAACAGCTTTTTCCACTGTGGCCTGCTCTTTGGGTGGGCCAGTGTCCTGCCCTTACCCCTGCCTCCCCTCCTCTGCCCCCTCCCCAGATTGAGGACTGGGGTGTTTGGGAGACTGAGGTCTGAAGATGGTGGCTAGGAAGAGGGGAAGGGTCAGGGCTGGGAGACAGGTCACAGTAGGGGTGGTCTTGTGCTGAGGGGGATCTGGGAAGTTGGAGAGGAATAGGGTGGGTCATGGGGTCGGAACGGGGCGTTGTGGGAGGGTGCAGGGTGCCTGATGCTGGGTGTAGGGATGGAGGCCTCCAGGTCCGGGAGAGGATGCCCACCTGGTCTGGGCTGGGAGCTCTGGGAGGGGCAGGCAGAACTGCACTGGTAAGTGGAGGCCTCTGCAGACAGTGCCACAACCAGAGCCATGGCAAACCCTACTTCTCCTGCGAGGTGGAGTGTGGAGGCTCCCATGTGGCGCTGGGGGCCTCTGAGATTCCCAAGTGGCTGGAAGGAGTGATGGTTTAGGAAGAGTGAGCAGCAGCAGGGCCACTGGCAGAGGCTTATACAGACAATGCCTGGCACATCGGGCTTAGGCTTGCCACCGGTGGTGCTTCCAAACCCGGGGAGCAGGTAGCCGTTCACCTGCGCCATCAGGAACCTGAGCCCAAAGTGCTAGAGAGCCTAGCCAGGGAGTAGCAGTGGGTGAGTGACAGGTGGGCTGGGACTTGGGGCTCCTGATTAAGACACAGGGTCCTGAGGGGAGGGACCAGGAAGGGTGGCCTTGAGAAGGACATCCTTGCCAGCCTCGGGCAGTAGGCTTCTAGGGGGAGACTAGAGCAAGGAGCCAGCCAGGTGTCGGCCCAGGGTCACCCAAAGCTGGCTGAAGAGGAGAGGCCCACTGCATCCCCTTGGGCCAGAGCGCACAGGCCAGGCCCTGGAGGATCTCAGGCTGCACCAGGCTTGCTGGACACAGGCTCATTTTCTTTCTAGGGCTTTCTGTCTTGCTCTACCTTCTCTCCAGCCAGCTGCAGCTCCTGCTGACCTATGTCACCCCAGTGTAGGTCATCCAACAGTGACTCATGGCCCCCAGCTTCCTGGCTCGATGAGGGTATGCTGCTTCTGTTTCTACCTCTCTGAGTTCTTTCCCTTGGAGCAAGTGGTCCCGATGGGATGGCCATGGGTGTGCAAGGATACTTGTGTCATGGGTGGCTTTGTGTTTCTGTGTTCCTAAGTGTGCTGTGCAGTGATTTGTGCTGACCTGGTTCACAGTGGCACATTTGTGTGCCTGTGGATCTGTAGGTGTGTCTGTGAGTTTAAAAAACTATCTCACATTATTTGTATTTGCATAGACAGTTTTGCAGGTGTTCTCATGTAATTTTGTGTCTTTGAACTTTTGTTTACTTAGCTGTATTTCGATATGATTGTGTCTGGGTGTGTTTGTGTGTGGTTTTAGTGTTTACATCACTTTCTCATGTCCCTATGATCATATATTTAATTTAAAAACATCTACTGCTATTAACTGAAATCAGAGGCAGAGAATACCACTGGCTGGTCCTGAGGGATTTGTTGATAGTGACAGAAGACTGGAGCCTGAGGAGCCACCTCTTGAGTCCTCCATTGTTTCATTCACTCAGTCATTCAATGCACATTACACACCTTCTGCCTGTGAGGGGTGGGCAGGCATAGGAGCAAGTCCCTGCTCCCTGGGGCTAACCCGAATGAGGGGTCTCATAGGGAGACAGAACTAGTTGAGGACATAGCAGTCAGGTGTGGGCCAGGGGAGAGGGCAGGATGGCTCTGGGGACCAGGTGGAGTTGGGAAGGATGACGCTGTAGAGAAGGGCAGCATGGGCAGGGAGGCATTGGCTGGGCATGGGCCAGGCCTGGGGAGCCCAGTTTCTGCGGAGTTCTCCTACAGAAGAGCAGCTGAGCAGTGCCCAGCAAGTGAGGACCTGCTGGGACCTCAGGGCTGAGAGGGCCTGATGCTGGGCCTTTGGCTGGGGTTTGGGGAGCTGCCCCCAACCCTGAAAGCCTTAGTGCCTGGTGGCAGATCCTGCTTCCACTCCACTGGCAGCAGGTGATATCGGCAGCAGGTGATATCTGCGGCAGGTGATGTCTGCTGACTGTCCGACCTGGGGTGCTGGGTCTTTGATAGCTGTGCTGGGCTGGTGGGAGGTTCCAGGGTGGAGATGGGGAGGACCTCTCCTGACATGGAGAGCAGGACAGGTCCCTGAGGTGCCTCTTTCTGGCTTGTGGCCTTCCTCCTGCCCCAGCTGCTGTCTGGCCTCCCCACCCCCAAGTTTCTGCCACAAGCAAAGCTCCTTTGTTGCCTTCCCCTGCCCCGGCCTCTCCACCTGCTGCTAGCTCAATCCCCTCTTTGTGCGGTTGGTCCGCAGTTGTCATGGCAGCTGGGCACAGGCTGAGGCCTGCCCACGGGGGCCTTACTGAACTGCAGCCTGACCCCGTGCGGGGAGGGCCGGGCCAGAGCCAGGCGTGGAAAGGGGACCTCTGTGTGTCCTGTTCCCCTCAGAGCCTGAGGGACTGCGGAGAGGAAAGGTGGTCCAGTAGGGGTCAGGGGCCTTCTTGTACGATGAACGAAGTGGCCTTCCAAGACTCAATGTGGGCACTGGTGGCAGATGGCACATCTGCCCCTTGACACCTGTCTTCTGGCCAGGGCGCTTTGCTGGGCAGCCCGCTCACTTGGGTGTCTCCAGGTGGCTGAGGACATGTTGGGATGTTGGGTTAGGAGGGGACTGCCATGAGCAGAGCAGAGTGAGAGGCAGAATAGGAGAGAAGCTTAGGGTGGGCCAGGCTGGAATGTGTCACGTGGAGGGCTTTCCTGGATTTTGTCTGTAGGAAACCTGCTGTGCCGTTTCCCAGACATAGCCCACCTGAGCACACCAGTAGCGGCAAGTCCCCAAAGACTTGGCTTCCCCTTACTGCTGTCCTCTGTGTCTCCCCCTTGAATTTCTCACTCCTTCCTCTTGGGCCTTCAGGGGTCCTCTTCCTTCCATCTCTGCCTCTGTTCTTATATAAACCACAGGCTGCTTCCCCTCGAGCCCTGGTGTGGCCCGAGACAAGACAGTGGAAGCCCTGCTACTGCGGGGTGGCTGTTAGGTCCTAATACTTCTTGGGAGGCAGGGTGGGTGCAGTAGGACTGTCTTTGATTTGGCTTGGGGGTCTCACATTGTATAAACCCAGGCCCATCCCTCTGTCCTCCTGGATTTCTGGCCCGGGTTCTGCCCCCCTCAGTCTGAGTTCCCTTCATCAAGGTGGCTTCTCTGTCCGCCAGCCCCTCTGTGCCTTTTTAGGTAGACGTTAAGTCCAGTTGGTGAGAGGTTTCCCAAGGTGTGGCATGCAGAAGCTCACAGAGTGGCGCAGAGGGAGGAGGGTGGCGTGGAGGGAGAACCCCCCAGCACCTATCAGAGCCCCACGAGGGCCCCCCTGCACCACCTCCTCCACTGCTCACATTTTCTCTGCACCACAACCAGGTTAGAGTGTCTGTAAGAAACCATAGTAGGCGTGCTTACAGACCCCTGTTGGGGAAATAGAATTGAAAACAAAATCTCTTGCCAACGCAGAGAAGCTGTTTGCAAAGGTAGAAGAGAAAAAAAGCTTTTAAAAAAACCGGAATGCGATGTGTATCACAGGCAATCACCTGAGAGATCAAAGACCAGCATCTCTGCCTGCTAGAGCCAGGCAGGTGTGGCTCACTCAGACATGCTCTCAGGATGAACAGCAACCAGCCTCCAGCAAGAGGACTGGAAAGCAACATTTGTCACACGCAGGTCGTCCTAAATTCACCTGGTAATTGGCGTGACCGTCTGTGTTAGCTAATTGCCTTTATCCACAGGAAAAATAAACTTCTCGTATTTTTATGACAGGAGATAGGTTTGTGATTTGGAGCCAGGTGCCTGCTGGTTAGGCCCCTACCCTCCTGAGGAGACTGGGAAGTAGGGACGGCATCTTCCTTAATGTTTAAATTTCAAAGAAATGACCCCCAGGACCGTGGGAAAGACAATTCTGAGTTGTGACCCTGGCAGAGGCTTATTTTGCTGCATTTTTTTTTTTTTGAGACAGAGTCTCACTCTGTCCCAGTCTTGGCTGACTACAACCTCTACCTCCCAGGTTCCAGTGATTATTCTGCCTCAGCCTCCCGAGTAGCTGCAATTACAGGTGTGTGCCACCACGCCTGGCTAATTTTTATATTTTTAGTAGAGACAAGGTTTCCTCATGTTGGCCAGGCTGAACTCCTGACATCAGGTGATCTACCCACTTAGCCTCCCGAAGTGCTGGGATTACCCACCTTGCCTGGCCTTATTTAGCTTTTGAAAACATTTATTTCTACTTGAGGAGCATTTACTGTAAAAATAAAAAAATAAAAGAAGATTTACATACATCTCAAAAAGACAGAGATAGAGCTTATTAATTAGAAGTTTCTAAACAAAATGCTCTGGAAAAGGAGGGTGTTTCTTCTCTTCCCCTCTTTGCACCAGGAAAATGATTTTTTGTGTTTTCTAGATTCATATTCACTCTTTCCCTACCTCTCTTGTGAGGGTCCAGATTCCCAGTCTGTGTGTGTGCTCCCAGTGTCTGTGCTCTGAAGGAGATGTGGGAGAGGGAGGCTGGGTCTCTGCGAGGCTCTCAGTGCCTGGGGTGGGTGTTTCTGCGAGGGTGGCCAAGCCATGGTACCTGGGAGGACGGGCTGACTAAAACCTGGAAGAGCCCCTCCCTTGAGGCAGCAGGAAGTGTGAGCTGTGCACCTCCGTGGGCAGCTATGTTTTTGCTCTGCTAGGGGGTACAGGCGCGTGGGACCACACCCTTGTCCTTAGGAGATGGGCACCCCCAGTGAGGACAAGCTGAATCTTCAGGCTGCAAGCTCCTGGCCAGTCGGGGCATCATACTCCTGCCACCCATGTTTGTTACTGGCCTTCTGAGTGCCCGGCTCTGCTCTGGGCCCTGGGGATCCGGCGGCAAGCGTGAAGAGCTCCTGGCCTTGCCGTGGTGGGGAACAGACAAGATCATGTCGGGTGGCAAAAATTTTCGAGAGGAAATGGGAGGTGGTTAGGCTAGTGAGCCAGGGGCCGGGCGCAGTGGCTCACGCCTGTAATCCCAGCACTTTGGGAGGCCGAGGTGGGTGGATCACAAGGTCAGGAGTTTGAGATCAGCCTGGCCAATACGGTGAAACCCGTCTCTACTAAAAATACAAAAATTAGCTAGGTGTGGTGGCACACGCCTGTAGTCCCAGCTATGTGGGAAGCTGAGGCAGGAGAATCACTTGAACCCAGGAGGTGGAGGTTGCAGTAAGCCAAGATTGTGCCACTGCACTCCAGCCTGGCGACAGAGCAAGATCCCATCTCAAAGAAGAAGAAGAAGAAGTGCCAGGGATGCCCCCTCTGAGAAGGGGACATTTAAGCTAGGAGCTGACAGAAGCAAGGGGGTTAGTCAGTGAGCCAGACGGGGATCTGGGACAAGGGGACAGCCAGGGCAAAGGCCTGCGGCATCCACGTAGCAGTGTGATCAATCCCGCTCATATTCCAGGCATGTCAGGAAAAGCTCAGAAGACTTGGGCATAAAAACAAAAAAAGATGAATCCTAGTTCAGTGAACTGGGCATGGGCTCTTGTATGGAGACGCTGGCCCCCAAGCTCTCTGGAAGGGTTTGTGCTAGAACATGGATGGGGGATTTGAAAGGGGGGGCGGTGACGGAGGAAACATGTAGGGCCGTCTGCCCTCCAGGTGCATTCCTGACCGTGGCATCACAGACATGTCTCTAACCTTACCTGAGGCTCCTGCTTCTCAGGTGTGGTGTCCATCAGTTGCTGCCCTGTGGATGTTGAGGGTGTAGGGTGTGAGGCTCTGGTGTGGGAGTTAGACCTGGATTTTTGTCCAGCTCTGCCATTCATCACCTCCATGACACGGGGCACATCAGGGGCCCTCTGTGGCTTCAGTTTCCTCTTTGGTAAAATAGGAATTATGGCTCTCAGCAGGTATGCAAACATAAAGAGCCCTGCCCATTTCCAATGTGGCCATGGATAGCAAAGTTCTTTGGACAAGAGAGTGTTCTCTGGGATGGGAGGGGGGCTGGGGACCCTGAGTTTTGTCCTTGTCCCACAGGCACATTCTCTTTCTTCTGCTTTTCTTTCTGACAGATGGCAGGGAAGGGACGCAGCCGGCGCTGATGCTTGGAGGCCTCCAGGGATGGAGAGTGGCCTGGCTGGCGACGGCACAGGTAAGAGAGAAGGGAGGAGGCAGGGCAGCAGGGGTTCCCTCCGCCCAGGCCGTGTGCCTTTACCTTTTCTGAAGCCGGGTGCGAGCCAGTGCCTTCAGCAGTAGCTAGTACATCCCACTGATGCAGAATTTCAGGGTGGGGACCAGGGCTTGAACAGGCATGTCAAAGAATGGAACAGTGACAGAGGCTATGGGAGCTCAAAAACGGCAAAGCCTGGTGCCTTAACTTGTTTGGCAAGGGGACACATGCGCACCCATGCCTTGAGGAAACGGAGGGTTATTTATGTGCTGGAATAGGGAGTTTGTGGGGTCATATTAATTAATTAATTCCATTTTTCACATGGAAAACTAGCACTCTAGGTAGAACAGTTGGTTGGAATAAACCCCATGGCTCATCCATCAGGACACTGTCTTCAGTTCAGTCCACCAACGCTTTCTGGGGTCACTCAAAGTTCAGGGTCCTTATTGGCTAAGCCGCTTAGAGCTGGTTGTGATGAAATACTGGCTGCCTGTGGACAGTTTCCCGCATGATCATGTGCTCTTGGCTGGAGCCCCTGCCCAGCATCCCTGAGCCTGGGGTGGAGCAGCCCCTGGCGTCCGGGAGCAGCACTTGCAGCCCTTCCTAGTGCGCCTGGCGCATGTGGCATGTGGCCCATGGCCCGGCTGCAGAAGGTCTCTAGGCCCCTCGGTGGAATTGAGTCCAGAGCACGCCCAGCACCCTTGGGAGTCCGACCTTCAGCACAGTGTGATTCAGGTTTCTTTACCTCCCTCTCCCCTCCCAGGGGAGTTGCCCCATAGACCCCATGGCCGCTGCCTCATTGCCGCTGGGGAAGAGCCGCCTCCCCTCTCAGGAAAATCATATCAGCAGACCCAAAACTGAGACAAAAACCAGGCAGCGGGGTGAAAGAGAAGAGTGGCCAGTGCAAAGCATGGCGTGTGGTGTGTGGACACATACCCTCAGGGAGCCTAGTCGTGTAGCTGCACCCCCGTCCAAGGAGCCAGGGGGGTGGCAGAAGCACTCTAGCTGCGTGTGTGTTTTGGAAATTCCAGTGGAACCTAGAGCGCACGTGCGCAGCATGTTACAGAGGTGCTTTCCCCAGATAGACTCATACCTAGGATCCCGAGTTACTGTGAGGTAGCTCTGGTTGATGTCAGCTGTGGGGTCTGCTGGGTCCCTCTCTCCTCCCTGTGGCAGCTTCTGGGGAACCCTGTGGTTTTGGGGAAGAGTGTGAAAAACTCTTCAGCCGAGACTCCTGGAGACATGGAGGCACATGGGACTGGCCTCTGGCTAGACTAAGGGAACCACTCATCTGGAGGTCCCCATTTTTCAGGCAATTGACAGCTTACCTCTTTTAAGCAACTTTTAATTTTTATTTGTGTTTTTTTTATTGTGGCAAAATATACATAACAGAACATTTACCATTGTAACCATTTTTAAGTGTATGATTCAGTGGCCTCAGTACATTCACAGTGTTGTATAGCCATCACCGCCATCTATTTCCAGAACATTTTCATCACCTGGGAAACTGCACTCATTAAGCAATAATCTGTATTTTGCACCTTTTAATTTTATCTGAACGATTAAAACCTAAAACATGATCCTTTTCATGATGACTGGGGAGTGGAGCCGTTATTTCAGGACTCTCCATGGGTGGCCAGTGGCCTGCGCTTCTCATATGGAGCCAGGGTCTCCTCTGCTCAGGCTGCGTGCCTTTGTCTTTTCTGAAGCAGGCATGAGGCAGTGCCTTCAGCCAGTAACTGGTATGTCCCATTGATGCAGAATTTCAGGGGGGGATCAGGGCTGGGACAGCCATGTCAAAGAATGGAACATGACAGAGGCTACGGGAGCTCAAAAAACGGGAGTGTGCCTGGGGCTGCTGGAGCTTCAGCACACTCCACTTCAACTCCAGGGCCTCCAGGGACACCAGTGCTGGGCTCAGCACCCTGCCCAACCCAGTCATTTATGTCCGCCAGGTGCCCTTCGGCAGGTGGGTGTGACAGCACTGTCCAGGCATCCTCGGGCTTTCTGGCCTATAGTCATCTTTCTGGCTGGGAGGGCTGAGGGGGGACCAGCCATCAGCCACCTGATGGACACGGCACAACCATCGGTCTTGGATTGGTGTGACTCATCCTGCATCATGCATGTCTATATACCTATGTCTCTATAGACATAAAATTTTTAATAAATTTAATCAGATGATTCACACAGTTTTTCAGTTTATTTTTGTTTCCTCTTAAAATGTGTTGAGAATCTTTTCATATTGGCATACATAGTTCTTTTCCATTCTTTTTATTTGATGCATAATATTCCTTATTACGAAGGGAGTGATCCTTTTCTTAAAACTATTTTTAGGATAATTAAATTATTTTCCATTGTGTGCTAATTACAAAGAGCACTTCAGTGAACATTCTTGGACCATTCCTCTTTACACTCATATGTCAATATTTCTTAGGTGAACATGTGGAATGGAATTGCTGGCTGGAAAGGCCCAGAAGGCTCTCTACACTTCTAACTTTAATAAACACTGTCAGATTGTTCTTCAAAAATTCTGCCTCAGTTTATGCTCTCAGAATACCCATGTGTATACCTGTTCTCCTGTGTAGTATCCACACATATTGTAGAGATATTATTGATTTTTAAAATTTTTGCTTGTATGGGGGGTTGAAAGATGCTATACTTCTAGTTTGCATTTTGTTGATGACTAGTGGGGTTGAACCTCTTTTTATCATATGTATAGGAGTCTGTTTTATAGTCTGGATACTAAGCGTTTGCCTATTCTATATCTGCACATATTTTTTCCTAGACCTGCACTGTCTAGCATGTGGCCTAGCCACATAGGACTCTTCTACTTTAAGTTTAGGTTTAAATTAAAGTACAGCCAGGTAAGGTGGCTCATGCCTGTTATCCCAGCACTTTGGGAGGCTGAGGTGGGAGGATCACCTGAGGTTAGGAGTTCGAGACCAGCCTGGCCAACATGGTGAAACCTCATCTCTACTAAAAATACAAAATTAGCTGGGCGTGGAGGCAGGTGCCTATAATTCCAGCTACTCGTGAGGCTGAGGCAGGAGAATTACTTGAACCCCGGAGGCAGAGGCTGCAGTGAGCTGAGATGGTGCCACTGTATTCCAGCCTGGGTGACTGAGAGAGACTCTGTCTCAAAAATAAATAAATAAAAATTAATTTCTTAAATACAATTAAAAATGTCATTTCTTAATTGTACTAGTCATATTTCAAGTGTTCAGTAACCTTAGGTGGCTCAAGAGCTCAGATTAAACCGTTGTCCACTATTGCAGAAAGTTCTATGGGAAAATGCTGCTCTAAATTCACTCTAAATCTCCCCTCCCCTCCCCTCCCTTCCCCTCCCCTGCCCTCCCCTCCCCTTCTCTTCTCTCCTCTCCCCTCCCCTTCTTTTCTTGTTTTTGCTTTTGTTGCCCAGGCTGGATATTAATGGTGTGATGTTGGCTCACTGCAACCTCTGCCACCCTAGTTCAAGTGATTTTCCTACCTCAGCCTCCTGAGTAGCTGGGATTGCAGGCATGCGCCACCATGCCTGGCTAATTCTTTTGTATTTTTAGTAGAGACAGGGTTTCACCATGTTGGCCAGGCTGGTCTTGAACTCCTGACCTCAGGTGATCCTCCCGCTTTGGCCTCTCAAAGTGTTGGGATTACTGGCGTGAGCCACTGCACCTGGCCTAAATTCCCATTTCTGTTGGACTTATGTTTTTAGTATCTTTTGTCATACAGATGTTTTAAATTTAGTTTTTATCTTTTGTTTCTTAAGAGGGCTTTTAATTACCTCTAGATTCTAAGCAAATTCTCTTAATTCTTCTAATACTTCCATTTTCTTTTTTAAAACTGGTGCTTAAGTCCATCTGGAACAGATTTTTATAAACAGTCTGCACTAGGAATCTAACTTAAATATTTTCCCCAAAGAGAGAGTTGGTTCTAAGTTGATGAATAGCCTTTTTCCATTGGCTTGAAATGTCTCTTGTATCATGTTTCAAATGATTCTGTTCCATTGGCTTATCTGTCCATTATGTGTACTCTACATTATTGTAATAATTGTATTTAGCTTTTTTACTTTTATTTATGTATTTATCTATTTTGTGAAAGGGAATCTGACTTGTAGCCTTATGTCACCAGGCCCACCATGGAACAGCCATGCCAATAACAATAACAACTCTGTCAGTTAAGAGTTGGGTTTTATTTTCTTTTTTTCCCCAAATGGATCTCTCTCTCTCTCTTTCCCTCTCTCTCTCTCTCTCTCTCTCTCTCTCTCTCCCCCCACAGCCACACTCTCTAACCTAGCCTAGAATGTAGTGGGCTTAAGCAATCCTCCCACCTCAGCCTCAGCCTCCAGAGTAGCTGGGACTGCAGGTGTGCACCACCACACCCAGCTAATTAAAAAAACTATTTTATACAGACAGGGTGTTGATCTTCTTGCTTAGGCTGGTCTTCAACTCCTGGGCAAACGGTCCTCCTACCTTAGGCTCCCAAAGTGCTGGGATTACTTTATATTTTACAGCAGTTTTAGGTTTACAGAAAAATTGTGAAGAAAGCAGAGTTCCCCTATACCTCAGCTCCAGTTTCTTTTATTATTAACATTTTGCATTCATGTGGTACATTTGCTATAATTGATGAACCAATATAGATACATTTTTATTACCTAAAGTCTATAATTGACATTAGGGTTCTCTCTTGGTCTTGTACCTTATCTGGGTTTTGACAAAGTCATAATGTCCGGTATCACTATTACAGTATCATACAGAATATTTCACTGCCCCCCAAATCCCTGTGCTTCACCTACTTATCTCCCCCTACCCCCCACCTCCTGGCAACCACCTTCAGTTATCTCTGTAGTTTTGCCCTTTTCAGAATGTCATATAGTTGGATTCATACGGTGTGTAGCCTTTTACGTTGGTATCTTTCACCCAGAAGTTTGCATGTGAGGTACTTCCATGGCTTTTTGTGACTTCATAGCTTATTTTTTTTTATGACTGACTAATATTCCATCATGCAGAGTTGGTTATCCATTCACCCACTGAAGGACATCTTGTTTGCTGCCAAGTTCTGGCAGTTGGGAATAAAGCTATAAAAATCCATGTGTGGTTTTTTTGTGATAAAGGTTTTCAACTCTTTTGGGTAAAGGTTTTCAACTCTTTTGGGTAAATACCTAGTCGAGTGACTGCTGGATTGGATGGCAAGCCTGTATTTAGCTTTGTAAGAAACTGCTGAACCGCCTTCCAGAGGTGGTGGCACCACTTCGCATTTCCACCAGCAAGGCAAGAGCCCCGTTGCTGCTCAGCCTCACTGTGTGCACATGCCAGCCGTCTGGATTCTAGCCACTCACTCTTTTTTTTTTTTTTGAGACAGAGTTTTGCTCTTGTTGCCTAGTCTAGAGTGCAATGCTGTGATCTTGGCTTGCTGCAACCTACCCCTCCTAGGTTTAAGCGATTCTCCTGCCTCAGCCTTCCAGTAGCTGGGATTACAGGTGCCTGCCACCATGCCTAGCTAATTTTTTGTATTTTTAGTAGAGATGGGGTTTCACCCTGTTGGCCCTGCTGGTTTCGTACTCCTGACCTCAGTTGATCCACCCGCCTTGGCCTCCCAAAGTGCTGGGATTACAGGCGTGAGCCACCACTCCCAGCCGATTCTAGCCATTCATATGTGTACAGTGGTAGCATTTTTGCTTTTAATGTCATATAAGCCAAATTCTTCTTTGTTCATTTTTAGGATTTTTCTGGGCAATTTGTATACATGATACATTTTAAAATTTACTTAAATCGGATGACACAATTTCAACGTTATTTCAGAGTGAAGAACATCTTTGGCTCCTCATCTAAGAATGTGGTGCATTGGTCCTTTTATTTAGTTTTATCTCTTTAGTAAGGTTTAATAGTTTTCTTTATATAAGTTTTGCATGTTTATTAGGTATATTCCTAGTTACTTGTATTGCTGTCTTTTAAAATATTATTTTTGTATGTTTTTGTACTGGGCAATGTTGCTGAGCTCTTCTTTATATTTATCAGTGGATTACCTTGCACATTCCAGGTGGTTAATAATCATAAGCAAATGGCAGCTTCCTCTCCTCTCCAATGTTCATGCGTTTCTCTTTGTTTTCCCCTATGTCTTGGCTAGTTCGTCAAGGATAGCTGACTGATTTTAGGGATGGTGAGCATCGCATTTTGTTGCTAACTGTAATGGGCTTCTAATCTTTTGCTTTGGTTATAATGTTTGCTGTAATTTCTAGAGTACATTCTTTGTGCACTTCGTTTCTCTATTCTTAGTTTGCTAGGAGATTTCTTCTCTCTCTCCCTCCCTCCCTTCCTTCTTCCTCCTTCCCTACCTTCTCCTTCCTTTGATCCCTCCCTCCAGAAATAATATTGAATTTTATCATAAGACTTTTTTACATCTATTGTGAGTTTTTTCACTATTAATGAGGTAATGTTATAAATTGTATTGGGCCATCTTTGCTTTCCTGGGGAAAATCTCAGCAAGGTTAGGGTGTGTTATTGTTTTAATACTACTGAACTTGCTTTGTGTTTGTGTCTGTGTTCAAAAAACAATAAACCTTTTGCCCACCTCCATTCTTGTTTTGATGCTGGAGTTACGCCAACCTTGTAGACTTCTCTTTCCCTTTGCTCCTATTCAGGGCAATTGTTTATATAAGGCAGAAATAGTCCTTCCCTTGAGGTTTTAGCGGCACCTGTTTGTACAGTTATATGGCCTGTCACTCATTTTTGAGGTAGACCGACATGTTCTTCTCATTTCTTTTAGTTGTTGATGTAGTCAGATTTTCTACCTATTCTTGGGACAGTTTTAATTTACATTTTCATGTAAAATTTTCTATTTTATATAGGTTTTCAAATTTATGTATATAAAGTCCATATACAGTATTTGGGGATTTTCAGAATCCTTTTTGCAGCTACATGTCCCTTATCTATAATCTGTTTGTATCTTTATTAGTACCCTTCTTCTTCTTCCTTTGGGTTTATTTTGTTGTCTTTGTAATGTTGACATCTGTTTAAAGATTTTTCTCTTTTCTTTGTTCACAGCTGTTTTATTCCACCTACTTTTTATTGCATGTGAACGTTTTTGGAAAGGTGCATAGATCACAGGCTCTATAAATTCTTATAAAGCAAACATTCCCCTGTAACCAGCACCCACATCAATGGAAAACATGACCAGAACCTCGGACCCCATGCTGCCTTCCACCCACAGTGCCCTCTGTAATAGGGCCATTATCCTGACATCTAACTCATGGGTTCGTTTTGCCAGCTTCTCCTCTTCACATAAATGGAATCACACAGTATGCATTCTTTAGTGTCTGTGGCAGATGGTTTCTATTATGGCTTCTATTCTGTGAGCTGGGAAAACAAAGTGCCTCTGTAGACGTGTGTATGGCACAAGGTGTGGGCTGGGGTCAGTAGGTATGGGATGCTCATGAGTAAAGTGGGTTAGGTGAGGCAACACCTCTTTTGGGTGCTGTAGCCTTTCCGGCCTACTTTCTTGTCCTTGGTTTTGTTGAAGGAAGCCAAGTTGCCAAACAGCCAAGATCCCAGCAGGTGAAGCGTTCTGCCACGATGGCTTCTGCCTTGGAGCAGGGGACCCGCCAGTATGGACTGTGCTGCAGTGACCCAGGGTTTGGTCTCTCTGACCACTGAGGGAGTGGGCATGCCTTTACTTAGAAAGCACGTCGATCCTCTTAGAAAAAGAATGGTATATTTTGCAGCTTGGCCACTTTCTCCCTGTCCACTGGGCCAGCAAATTTCACTGGATTGGTTTCTTTAACCTTCCCTGCATCTCCTGGGCCTCAGGGTGGAGAAGGCAGAGCAGCCTGTGCCTTGGGGATCCTGTGGCCTCGGCAGCCAAGTGATTCACTTATGGTTTCTTTCTTGTATTTTTCTCCTTCACTTCTTCCCATATCTTAACCTGCCCTTGTCCTTTCTGCCTGCTCTACCCTTTTTTCTTCTCTTGACCCTGTTTTCTTCTGTTCGTTTAAAAATCTTTTCCTTCTGCCTTTTGTCATGCCCGCTTTTCATCCCTTCTCTGCCCTCCTGCACCCCTTCCCTCTCTCTTTTGCTCCTTCTCTCCATGCGACAAGCACGCGGAGCAGTGGTGACCTCTCTCCCGCTTGCCTCTGGCAGGAGCCGGGCTGGTGATGAAGGTCAAGCAGGAGAAGCCGGAGCGGCTGCTGCAGACGCTGGTGCCGCAGGCCATGCTTGCGGAGAAGGACAAGGAGAACATCTTCCAGCAGCACCCGGGCCTCCCTCCACGCCAGACCTTGGGGTGGTCTCGAGCCCTAGGGGCACAGGAGGAGTCTGGGAGTCCCAGGTGGGCCCCTCCCGCTGAGCAGGATGCGGGGCTGGCAGGCCGGGCTCCCGGGGCAGCCTCTGGCCCCCTGAGCCTGGCGCTTTCCGCCAGTGAGGGTCATTTCGTGTGCCTAGACTGCGGGAAGAGGTTCAGCTGGTGGTCGTC
Source organism: Cebus imitator (assembly GCF_001604975.1). Taxonomy (NCBI): domain Eukaryota; kingdom Metazoa; phylum Chordata; class Mammalia; order Primates; family Cebidae; genus Cebus; species Cebus imitator. Next base: position 8,545,643 of record NW_016107335.1, on the reverse strand, counting down.
CCTGAAGATCCACCAGCGCACCCACACCGGGGAGAAGCCGTACCTCTGTGGCAAGTGCGGCAAGAGCTTCAGCCAGAAGCCAAACCTGGCGCGCCACCAGCGGCACCACACGGGCGAGCGGCCCTTCTGCTGCCCCGAGTGCACGCGGCGCTTCAGCCAGAAGCAGCACCTGCTCAAGCACCAGAAGACCCACTCCCGGCCGGCCACCCACTCCTGCCCCGAGTGCGAGCGCTGCTTCCGCCACCAGGTGGGCCTCCGCATCCACCAGCGCGCGCACGCCCGGGACCGCCAGGGTGCCAGCGCCGGCCTGCACGAGCTGCTCCGGGATGCGGCGTCGCGCCGGGCCTGTCGCCTGCGGCCTGGGCCGCCGCGGGGGCTCCCCGAGTGGGCCTGGCTAGGACTCTGCCAGGGCTGGTGGGGCCAGCCCGGGGCCCGGACCGCCGTCTCCCGCCCCTCGGGGCCGGGCGAGCCGCGCCAGTTCATCTGCAACGAGTGTGGCAAGAGCTTCACCTGGTGGTCGTCGCTGAACATCCACCAGCGCATCCACACGGGGGAGCGGCCTTATGCGTGCCCAGAGTGCGGCCGCTGCTTCAGCCAGAAGCCCAACCTGACGCGGCACCTGCGCAACCACACGGGCGAGCGCCCGCACCCCTGCCCGCACTGCGGCCGCGGCTTCCGCCAGAAGCAGCACCTGCTCAAGCACCTGCGCACGCACCTGCCGGGCGCCCAGGCAGCGCCCTGCCCCAGCTGCGGTAAGAGCTGCCGCAGCCGTGCCGCGCTGCGCGCCCACCAGCGCGCCCATGCCGCTGCCCAGCCCGCCGTCCCAGCCGGCGAATCGGGCGACCAGCCTCAAGCCGAGGTCATCCCGGGCTTGGCCGCGCGGCCGCGGAGCCCCCAACGGCCCCCGGGGGCCCGGGACGCACTGTGGGGCCGGGGACGCGCAGGCCTGGCCGGGCCTGGCGAGCCGCGCCAGTTCATCTGCAACGAGTGCGGCAAGAGCTTCTCGTGGTGGTCGGCGCTCACCATCCACCAGCGCATCCACACAGGCGAGCGGCCCTACCCGTGCCCCGAGTGCGGCCGCCGCTTCAGCCAGAAGCCCAACCTGACGCGGCACCGGCGTAACCACACGGGCGAGCGGCCCTATCTGTGTCCCGCCTGCGGCCGCGGCTTCAGCCAGAAGCAGCACCTGGTCAAGCACCAGCGCGTGCACCGCGCGGCCCCTGCGCCCAGCGCCAAGGAAGAGGCACGCTAGTGGGCGGGACCCCCGCGGACCCGTGCTTGTGGTGGTGGCGGGGGATGCCACAGCGGGACTAGTGAATTCCTCAAAGCTCTCAAGACCTGAGAACAGTTCCAGAAGCATCCCAAAGGGTGCCGGGAAAGGTCCCAGCGTGGGTTGAAGGAGGAGGGAAGATCCGAGTTTCCCACCGCAGGCCTGGATGTGACCACCCTCTTCAGAGGTTGGACCTCAGGCTTCAAGCACCGAGTGAGGGGTCTGTTGGGGACACTGGGAGAGGATCCTGGTGTGAAGTGGCCCGGGTCTGGACTGGTCAGCTGTGGCACCACCCCACCCAGACTGCAGGATGGCCGGGGGTTGCCCCTGTGGGAGAATCGCCACAGACTAGGTGATACCAAGGATGGAAGCCAGAGGTCGTGGCAAGGGAGAGCCAAGCATATTCCCAGCACCAGGGCCAGTGCTGGCACGTCATAGGCATCCAATAAATATTTTTGGAAGGAGTGAGTGGTTTGGTGTCTTTCTCACTGGTATGTTTGTAATGGTCAGACGGGCAAGAGCAGGGTGGGCTCCACTGAGGCTTGGCTGCCTGAGGAGGTAGCTGTGCAGGAGAGAGCCAAGCACGCTGCTCCTACTCCTGTCTGGGGCATGTCTGAAGTGGGCTGGCTGACTTGACTGTCTTGGATCCTTATCAGTCTGGCGTTGTAGAAGAGAACATGGACGGAATATTCCGTATGGTCTCACTGTCCTTTCCGAACCACCTTCGCTGAAGCCTGGGTCTGTGTGTGCTCAGAGATCCATTTGCCCCAGGCTAGGAGCACACACTCCCCATGCCCAGTTCTTGCTGGGGGTGTTTTCTCTCTTTCCCTCTCCTTCAAGTCAATTTAGTGTCTCTTCCCACATATGCTCCTCAGCCTCCTGCCCCTAAGAGGGCACCTGCCATGCCCTTCCAAAGCGGGGTTGGCTGCGTCCCTGGTGCTGAAGAACCCAGGGCTCCAGGCTAGGCTGTGACCTCAATGATATCTTCCCTGAGGAGAGGAGGGAACTGGAGAGGGTGGAGAGATGGGTGTTGGGGTGCCAGGGTTGGGTAGCTGGGAGGTAGGAGGAAGAAAGGACCCCAACGTGGCTCTGAAGAAGGAAGACATGTTCTTGCCCACTTCTCCCAGGCCCAGATCCTTCTCTATATGCAGAGAAGTGTTACCTTCTGGGAGCTTTTGCGGTTCAGCCTGGCTTCTGGTCACTGTTCTTTACTCCTCTGTATCTGGAAAAAGCTCCAGTTGTAGATCTGCAGAAGGACATCTGAAGGTGATGGGTGGAGAAGGAGGACCGCCCTGACTGATACAGCTAACCCGGGTAACAGTGCTGATGATGGTTACCACTCAGTGGGGCTGCTGTGTCCTGGTCCAGTTCTTTGATTACAAACCATGCAGTGTGCAATCACATGGGGTGATGTGAGCCAGGGTTGCTACCACCTACTTGAGCATTCAGTGCTCAGGACCACAGGAAACCAAACCAGAAGGGTTTTCCTGGGCACTCTCCACCGGACACCAGCCCTAGGTGCTCCCCTGACTCCTGCTACTCTCCTGGAACTGCTGTTCCACCCTGCACTGCCCCAGGGAGTGCCAAGTGCCTTTGCCACGTTCTGAAATCAAGTTGAGCAAGCCCAACCACTTTAGGCCTCACTGCGTCTCATCTTTCATTCCTGGGTTAGAGAGACACCGCCTGCAAGGACAGATCTGTGGAAACACTGAGTCCTGTGATTCAGGTGCCTGAGGGTGCAGGGCTGGCAGATGCTGACGAGATCAGTCCTGCAGGAGCATCTTTACAACAGAATGTGTTATTTTCCGTAAGTGGCCTGTTTCACGATCAAATCAGTCAAATAGCTGTGCTGGTAGGACTTGGGGTTAAAAAATGAGGCCTAATTGCAGCTTTTTTCTCCAGCATCAATTCATGAGAATCTGCTCGCTGACCCCAGATAACTGAGACTCCCACACATGGGTGCTTTGGGTCACCAAGGGAACACGGTCAAATCCCTCAGAGCAAAGAATGTATGACCCACTGACCAGGTCGGGTCTGCCTGGCATTGATTCACTACAAGCCTGCTGTGGGCCAGGCATCATGCTGGGATGCTGCCCAAGACAACCCCTACTTTTGAGAAGCTCAAGGACTTTCATGGAAAATCATTTTGATGCACATATAGATGGGCTTGGGACCATCTATATGTTCAACTCTTTAAAAAAATGGTTCCCATCTCCAGCTCTCTTAGCAAGGCTTTCTAATTCATTATCTCATTTAATCTCACCATGAGTCAGGCAGGGCAGTAACACATGGGAAAGGAGGGTGGGAGTGGGGATAGTGTGACTTGTCCACGAGGTCCTGTTTCAAATTGACAGCAGATCTCAGGCCTCCTGTTAGCCCAAGCTGCTTCTACGGTCACATCGCAGCCTTCTGCAAGGATGGGGTGGCACTGTCAACCTGTTTTCATTTTCTTTCATTTAAAAATGAAAAACCTGGGTCAGAGAATGTTTAGGAAGAGACACTGTCATTAAGTCCAAGACAAGACAGTCAGATTTGTTATCCTAGTGGTTTATAATCCAAAATACTCTGGAGCATGTAAAGGGAACAGAAAACAGCCATAAGTAAATCGAGACTTTAAAGATTTCTATGGGGTCTATGGCCAGGTAAGTGCAGACCTTTGAATCCTGTCCAAGGCCTGGTAAGTGCAGCTCTGCAGTGGGGATCTGTGGCCACGTGGCCACAGATGTGGAAACATCCTGCAGACGCAGCCATGCTGCTTCGTTCGGGCGGTGCAGTGGCTGGCATGTGGAGCCAGGTGAGCTTGGTGGTGTTGGGGCTTCTGGAACTGCCTGCATCATCCTTGTATTTTTTTGTTAGGAGCAAGGCTGGAGCTAAGAAAAATGGTATAGCTTCTTGAAAAATGGTTGTTTTTTGGCAAGGGACAGGAGCTTCAAGTCTTTCGGTAAGGCTGTCAGCCTCATTAATATCCCATTTTATAGATGGGAAAATAAAATGGAAACAGACTGGCTTCCTCCAACACCCACAGCTTTAAGTAGCAAACTCATTGGGAGGGTTTGGTGTCCCACTGCCCAGCCCCAGGGGAGCTGCCTGCGAAGGGTAGACTGCAGTGACCAGAAGCTGCCACTCAGCGCCCCCACGATAGCACAGGCCGAGGGAGAGGGCAGCCCCTCGGGGACTTGGCAGAGAGAAACTGGCGGGAGTGGGGGATGCCCCTGAAACCTTTTGTTATTATTTTAAATGGTTTGAATTCGGTAAAGAAACATCTTTGACCTTTTGGCAAGAGGAGGAATGTTGGGGTCAAAAATAGTGTGTTCTAGTCTTCCCGGCTCATGGCAGGGGCACTGAGAGAGGGAAATGAATGAACTCCCTTAGGTATCCCTTAGGCTAAAAAGAAAACAGCCTCTCTTGGGTTGCTTGGGTTTGAAGGAGGTGTCCTAGACGGGCTGTTTGACAGAGAACATTTCCTGATGATGACAGCACTCTACATCTGTGCTGTCCATTCCATAGCCATTAGCCACATGTGGCTATTGAGTATTTAAATGTGGCTGGTGCAGCTGAGGAACTGAACTTTATTCAATTTTAATTAAATAGCCTCACAGGGCTACTGAACAGCACAGCCCCGGGGGTGATAGGATGATGCTCCTATTGATAAGAAGCTAGAAACATTGTTTCTTTTCCCTTCACTCTCCTCCCTCTGCTCACCATCCCCGCAAGAGCCAGATAGTTCTGGGGTTCAATTCTGGCTTTGTCATTTACACCACAGGTCCTTGGGCAAGTAACTTATGTAAAGCTTATGGTATAGTGCCTGGCACGCAGCAAGCACTCAATAAATGGTAGCTATTGTTGTTTTAATAAACTTGAGCGGCTACTTGCAGAGCAATTGTGCCCATGGAAAGGGAAAGAAAGAGTTTTCTCTTGTTTAGCTTAACCCACATAAAGAATTAACCAACTCCAGTGTGAAGCAGGCCTGCTGCAAGTGTAAGGGTGTTTGAATTGATGTAGGTCAGCCCCATAGGAGGTGCCGGAGGATGCAGGGACCAGGGTCTGGAGCTGCCCTAAGGAGGCCCAGGGGGTGATCTATTTGTCCCCCTGTTCAGGGTAACTACAGTGCAGGGTCTGGACAGGGTTCACCTGAGCTACTTGTCTACCCACACAGGAGCCATGGTCTGCTGTTCTTCAGGACACCTGGGTAGTGGGCAGTCCAGGCCTTTGTTAGGGTCCAGAGTCCAGCTGCCACATGGATCTGTCAGGACAGTGGTGATTCCTGTGCCAGCCACTGCGCTGCCTGTATGAGGAAGCATGCAGCATGGCTGGTTTGCAGGTGTTTCCACACTGGCACTCTATCGTGCTCACCGCAGCACCTAAGAATGGGGTGAGGAGGGACCTTGGGGGAGACAGGGCAGGGGTGTATGTGCATGAAACTAGAGAAGTGAAGCCCAAACCACTGTGGCAGAGCAGAGAATAGCCTCTGTGAGCCCCTGGGACTTGGCTTCCCCGCTGAGGCAGGGCAGGCTTGAGGTGGTATGCATGTGTCTGTGTGCACCCCCATCCCCTAGCTATGTTCTTTTCCTTTCTATTTTGGTTCATCTTACCTAGAAAATGCTGCTAAAAATATGGGAAACATCCTCAGGCATATTATTGATTTTGCTTTTGAAACATGGTCTTCACCAAGTGTCCCCATTTCTCTTATCGTCTGCAGAGGAGGTGAACTTTGCGTGCCCTGGCAGATGATGGCAGGGGCTGGAGAGTGGAGGCACGGGTGGGGTGGTCATCAGTGCCTGGAGTGCTGGTCTTGATCCAGGGGAACTCAACATCTGTCCTGTGGACTCATTTCTTTGTCTTCCCAGTATTCCCTTCCTGTGGTCTCTATTTAAAAATACCAATTTTCTTGAGATATGGAACTCCTCAAGTCCCACATCCAGCAGCGAGTGTCTCCAGGGGCAGTGAAGGGATGGGGTGGGGACTGGGGTAGGAGTGGCTTCTCCAGAGCCCATGGGCCAGCCCAGTGGGGCCTGCTGGAACAGACTGGTCCTCCGAGTGAGCTGTGAAAGCAGGCAGGCCTGGCCTCCGGGCCTGGTGTTGGGAGGAAGGGACTGATTTTACAGTGTAAGGGCTCACCGCTGGAATTCTTTAGTTCACAGGCTCCAGAAGGCACAGTGGGCACCTGCAGAGCTGCGGGGGGGACCCTCATGATAACAGGAGGCCTGTGTCTCCCAACGCCCTCCATCAGGGACAGTGCTGCCCCAACTGCCACATCCACTGTCTGCTGCAAGGATCCCTGTCCAGGCCTTGCGGAGAGAATCTCATTTCTCCACCTGGTAGCTACACAGAGGCCACAGAGAAAAAAGCCTATTTAATGTTCTTCTACCTGTTGTGACTTTTAAAATCACTTTTCCTCTCAGGCCCCCGTTTCTTTGTCTGTCAAATGTACGCCCTCAGGCACTTTCTCACTGGGGTCAGGTTTTTATTTCCTTGTTGTCACACCCTATTTATGTCTGAGGGTCTCAGTCCCAGAGTGGTGCAAGCTGGGTCACGATGCGTGTCCCCATCTGGGCTCTGCTACTTAGAGCTGTGGGTGTTGGAGGAAGCCACTCTGTTTCCATTTTATTTTCCCACCTATAAAATGGGATATTAATAATACCTGCACAAGCTAGACTGCACCTGGTTATTGGACGGTTCCCACGAGATCATACATGGAAAAGGGCTTTGTAAAAAGCAAAGTCATGTCCGAGTAGGGGGCATTATCATTAAATGGCAGCTGGAAGCTATAATTTGGCTCTGCCCTCTCATGCCAGCTGCTACTCCAGACGTTAGAAGCTGCTCTTTTATGGGATATCTTATGTCTTGACTGTGGCCTCCGTTCTGAGGAGGTGGGATCAATCGGGGCCCGATGTCTTCTTCCTTTGCCTCTGGTCACTCGTGATATAACCCAGGCCACATAGTCAGGCGGACTCTGGGAAAACTGTTAGTGAGGGCAGCTCCCGGATTCGGCCCCTTTGACTGTTGCCTCCAGCCCTGAAACCCTCGCCCAGGGCCGGCCGCCGCCGGCTCCTGCGCTCATCCCACGTCACCCAGGGAAAGGCCAGCGCCTCCGTCCGACCTTCTTTCTGGTCGCTGTGGGCGGTTTGTGGGCCTGGCCTTGGGATTAGGGAAATAGGGATGGTGCTATAACGGCCGAATGTGGGCCTCGGGAAATCCTGAAACGGGAAATGTCTGGGTCGGCGGATCTAGGGGCTTGGCGAGACCCGCCCGTGGGATATTCAGGACCCGGAACCAGCCCCCGCACAGTCGCCGCTCCGGCCCGGGCGGGCGCAGCGCTCGCAGCCCCCTTTTCCGCCAGCCGGGCTGCCGGCGAGTTAGACCTCCCAGCCTCACGGGGCTGCTGTGCGGCTGCGGCAACGCCGGCGACTGCGGCGCTGCGGCGGAGACGGACGGCTGGGGAGGCGGCGCCATGTGAGTCCGCGCGGGGCCGCGCTGGGGCTGCGGCGGGAGGTTACCGTATTTACCGAGGCCGAAGGCGGACCCTCGGGGGCGGGTCACTGCGGGCGCGCTACCGTATTTGTCGGGAGCCGCGCAGGTCCTTTCCGGGAGTGCGAGCGCCACGACTTAATTACGTATTTATCCCGGATTGCTTGGTTCCGCGGGGGGCGCTGCGGCCGCGGGGGGTGGGCTGCATTCATTCCCTCTGGTAGCTGGGGCTTGCAGCCTGGCGGGGTGGGTTGCGGCAGCAGGGTGGAGGCCTACGTATTTTCGTGGGGGTGGGGTTGCGACGCAGAGTTTACCATATTTCTCTGGGGTTGCTGCGGCCGCCGAAGTTGGCAAGGTTGTGCGTAGGGTCGGGTGGGGTGGGGGTCAGCTCTTCCGATTAATGCAGCTATTTGATAAGAGCAACGTCGCGGGAGGCTTGCCGTCTTTATGGGGGCGGGGAGAAGGGGCGCGGGAGTCGCTGCGGGAGAGTTACCGTATTTGCGTTGAGCAGCGCAGACCGTAGAGCAAAGAGCTGCCACCGGAGACCGGAGGAGCAGGGGCTCAGCTGGGCTGTGAGTGTGGCATGGGACGGAAGAACTTGGGGGAGAGACGAGGGGCCTCTCGGCGTGCAGGCGTGGCCTCCGTCAGGGGTATAGCAGGGGAGAGTGAGGAGGCTGCCCAGTGACAGGGCCAGGCTGAGATTGGCCAAGGGGACTTTGATGATCTGTCTTTGCAGATGTCAGTGCAGCTGCCTGTGGAAAGATTTGTGGGTGGGGTCTCTTGCAAGTAGGACTTGTCTCCTTCCGCAGGGTGTCAGTTCCACCCTGGCCTCGAGGGTAGGGAAGACAGAGGAGGTGGCTCTGAGACCCCACTCTGCAGATAGGTTGACTGAGGCTGGAAGTGAAGAGAGGCCTTCCGGGAGGTCCAGTGGAACATCCAGCCGGCCTCCCTGATGGGGTTGGGGAGAATGGATGAAGCGGGCCTCAGGGCCCTGCAGGAGCCCAATTTTTCGGGGGGTCATGGGAGTGGTAGCAGTAGACTCCTGGCCCCCACAGGAAAAGTGGCCCTTTGGAATGCATGGCTCTGTGTCCTGGGATGGTGGCAGTGGGGTGTGTGTGTGTGTGTATGTTTTGGGGAGTGTTTAGTTGTTGAGCAGCTAGTACATTGAAAAGAGCTTTCAACAGTGAGGGAGGAGACTTAAGGCCTAGTCCAGGCTCACCTTGCTCTGTGACCTTGGCAAGTATGTTGACCTCACTGAGCCTCAGTTTCCCCATTTTCAAGCAGGGCTCCATAACTCTGTTCTGCCCCTTTCTCGGGGCCTTTATGAGGACAATGGGAAACAATTTAAGAGGAATCTTAGGAGAACCAGCACGAAGTGAGCCGCGTTTGGGGGCTGGCTGGGCAGAGTGTGCTGCCCAGGCCTGGGCCTGGCTTTGCTGTGAGGATACCAGGAGGAATCACGCTGAGACCAGTCCCCCTGGGAGCTCACACCCTGGTTCAGTGACTTGGAAACCTTTTGAACACATGCCTCGTTTTGATAAACAAAGAGCTGCTGCCTCTAATGTTTAACTGAGGTCACTTTCAGGTTTACAGGGTTGTGTTTTTGTTTCTTGTTTGAAGCTTTGCAAAAATATCTTTAAATCACTGATAATCCCATCCTTCTCTCCAAGTTTGGGGTGCACCATCCTACCTCCCCCTGTCCTTGAGAATCTGGTTGAGGGAAAAGACATATTTAGATGAAGGTAACAAAATTCTAGGAGTCCCCGTATATTACGCATCGGCATCTATCCAGTGTCTTGTGTGGCTGGCATGGTGCTTGGTGCTGGGGTTAAAAGAAGGCAGCTCTGTCCTTAAGGTGCTGGGAGTTGGGGGACAAAGGTGACATGACTGACTCTCGTGCAGCGGGATGAGTGAGGGCCACAGGGTTGTGTCACATGGTGTAAGACTGGGGTGGAAGGGTTGGGGAAGGCTTCCAGGAGGAGGTGCCCTTGAGAAGGGCCTGGAAGGAGTATAGGCCGTGAGTAAAGGGCAATCCTCTGGCAACCGATTCCCAGCAGGGGAACTTGAGCTTGAACAAAACGGGGCAAAAGGTGAGGTTGTGGGAGGCGAGTGTCCCCCACCAGGCTGGGGGTTGGCTAACCCTCGGGTCCCTCAACCCCTCTCTCCGCTTCTGTCTCCCTAGGGACTGGTGATTGCAGCTGAAGTGCCCATGACCGAGCTGGCGTCCTCCGGGGGCGGGTCCCCTGCCGGGGACGGGGAGGAGGGTCTAGGGGACGAGCGAGGCCTGGTCATCCACCACCCGGCGGAGGAGCAGCCCTACAGCTGCCCGCTGTGCGGCCAGACCTTCTCGCAGCAACCCAGCCTAGTGCGGCACCAGAAGGCGCACGCCGGAGCGGGCCGCGCTGCCGCCTTCGTGTGCCCCGAGTGCGGGAAGGCCTTCAGCGTCAAGCACAACCTCGAGGTGCACCAGCGCACGCACACCGGGGAGAGGCCCTTCCCCTGCCCCGAGTGCGGCCGCTGCTTCAGCCTCAAGCAGAACCTGCTCACGCACCAGCGCATCCACAGCGGCGAGAAGCCGCACCAGTGCGCCCAGTGCGGCCGCTGCTTCCGTGAGCCGCGCTTCCTGCTCAACCACCAGCGCACCCACGCGCGCATGCCCGCGCCGCACCCACGCCGCCCCGGCGTCTTCGGGGAGCGGCGGCCCTACTTCTGCCCCCGCTGCGGCAAGAGCTTCGCGCGCGAGGGCTCGCTCAAGACCCACCAGCGCAGCCACGGCCACGGGCCGGAGGGCCAGACCGCCCACTTAGGCCGCGTGCTATGACGCGCCCAGGGCCTGCTGCCGACGGCTGCTTCCTGTCCTGCACCTGCCTCCTCGACCCCTGGAGATGGCCCTGGGCTGCAGCCCCCTCTCTGGATGGGATCCTGGCCGAGGGGCACGGCTGGCTTGGGCTCTTGAAGGTGTGGGCCACCCCCGGGCTCCGGCCACCCCCTTGCGTTCCTCCCTTGGGACCCTCCAGCTGGCTGCACTCAGCTGCTTCGGGCTCCTGCCATGGTTCTCCTTCCCTGGCCCATCCGGCTTAGAGCAGGTGAGACCTGCGGGGCTGGCCAGAGTCCCTCTCAGGGCTGAGGGTGGTGCGGTGGGGTGGTGTTGATCCTTGAGGGCAGGTGGGGTTGTGGGGGTACCCGTCTATAGGTCTCACTGTAATGAGCTGCTTACCGGATCTTCATCCCCAGAATGTCAGAGTTGAAGGAGACTTGGAGAGGGCCACTTTCCACAATCCCCACGCCCAACCTCAGCCCCCAGGCCTCCTGGGTCCTGTACACACTCTCTGCTGTCCTGGAGTGTCATTTCACTTCATGTCTCAGTTTGCTCATCTGTAAGTGCAGATATAGATGAGGGGCGCCTCTTCGCTGGGATGTTAGGGTTGTAATTGCAGCTACTGGATGAGAGAGGATGAGGTCACTGTTGCACAGAGCCTTAGTGGATTCTGCCACCCCATGTGCCACTGACTGCCCCACGCTGGGCTCTCCCAGAGACACAGATGAGGACCGCAGGCCGTGTCACCGGCTGCTCACACTTGGTGTGTGATGTGGATGATAGTTGGGGCCAGCTTACAAAGCGCTCTGGGATGAGACCAAGGAGGGTGACTGGCTTCTCTGTGTCACCCAGGGGAGTTTGATGGCTTTGAACCAGGTCATGGGGACAAATAAAATTGTTCTAGGAAGAGCAATTGTGTAGAAGGGTGTTTTTTGCGGGGGGATCCTGATAGTTTGGTGACTGACTCCAGGTGTCCTAAGGGGAGGTTTGCCCTACAAAGACTTCATGGTCAGGAGGGCAAGAATACTGAGTTTTTTTTTTTTTTTCTTTTTTGAGATGGAGTCTTGCCTTGTCGCCCAGGCTGGAGTGCAGTGGCACAATCTTGGCTCACTGCAACCTCCACCTCCTGGGTTCAAGCAATTCTCCTGCCTCAGCCTCCCGAGTAGCTGGGACTACAGGGGTGTGCCATCACTCCTGGCTAATTTTTGTATTTTTAGTAGAGACAGAGTTTCACCATATTAGCCAGGCTGGTGTCAAACTCCTAACCTCGTGATCTGCCCATCTTGGCCTCCCAAAGTGCTGGGATTACAGGCATAAGCCACTGCACCTGGCTCGGGATACTGAGATTTTTTTTTAGACGGGGTTTCGCTGTTGTTACCCAGGCTGGAGTGCAATGGCACGATCTTGGCTCACTGCAACCTCCGCCTCCTGAGTTCAAGCAATTCTCCTGCCTCAGCCTCCCGAGTAGCTGGGTCTACAGGCGTGCGCCACCACGCCTAGCTAATTTTTGTATTTTTAGTAGAGTCAGGGTTTCACCATGTTGACCAGGATGGTCTTGATCTCTTGACCTCGTGATCCACCCACCTTGGCCTCCCAAAGTGCTGGGATTAGGCATGAGCCACCGCGCCCGGCTGACACCGAGATTTTTAGTGAGATGAGTGCTCTGATCTCAGACTTATGCTTTAGAAGGAGAACCAGAGGCATTGTGAGGGCAGACTGACGTGAGAAGAGCTAGAGCCTCGAGGTGCTTGGGTCATCTGGGCAAGAGAACATGAGGCCCCCAGCTAAGAGGCCTGGCCAAGGTCTGGCAGTGAGGAAGGGGGCAGCCAGGACTCTGCTCCAGGACCTCTGATTCCAAGCTGGTGCTCAGAGGCATGGGTCTCTTCAGCCTTTTGGCAGATAAGGAAGCAGGTTTGCCAAGCTTGCCTACACCACAGTCCGTACTCAGTGGTACAATGGGTGGAAGCCAGGGCTTTGTTTTGGATTCTGGATCCCAGGACCTTTTATTTCCACTGCTAAAACATGGGCAATGGAGCTGGGAGGATGTGGGGCCATGTGATAGGAGCTGGGGCAGGGGGTTCAGGAGTGATATGGGTGTTTAGAGGGGACATGGCATCCTTGGGAGTGGTTTGGGAGGAAGGGAGCTGGGGCTTTCGGGGACCTGCACTTCCAGAGCCTTCCCCATGTCCAGTCTGTACTGAGTGCTGGAGACTCGTCCCTCCCCACTGCCCTCCTGCCCGTCCTCAGTGCTGTGTGGCTGTGGCTCCTCAGAGGCTGTTTGTCCTCTGCCTACCACTTCCAGGTGCTGCAGACTAGCACTGATGGCAAAGATGAAGAAATTAAACAGGGGCTTGGGACACCTGGAGTCAGTCACCAAAATGCCCTGAACCCAAGGTGTCTCATCTGTAAATGGGATTAATAATCCTTGCAGTGCTTAGTAGCGGACAGAGAGGATTCATTCAAACCCTAGGACAGACTCAGGGTAGGCCAGCTGGTCACTCCCTCCTAGCCCCAGAGGGGTGGCTGGTCAGGGCCATGTGATGGCACCACACCTGATCCTGATGTCTTTGTTTCTGTGGACAGATGCAGAGTGGGAGGATCTTATGACGGATAGGTGCAGGGCCCATCTGGACATGGAGACCAGGAATGGGGTTCCACGGGGGCCTGGCTGGCACTGCACCCCGGCATGAGGACACAACCACTACGAAGACCTTCCTGGAGAGATGCGCTGTGGTGACCAGTGGAGGTGACTGGTTGGAGCCTGGAATTGGAGGCAGATCACAAGCTCTGGTGGACAAACTCCCCAGGCCTGGTGGGGGCCACAGCTGGGGCAGATCTCATCCTGGCTGCCTGGACACAGGCTACTCTCTGCCACTGGTGGTGGTTCGATGCCTGTGTGGAGAGCTGGCTTCTCTGCTCCTGCCTGGTCCACCACTTGGCTAGAGTTCAGAGACAGGAAGTGACTGGTCTAAGCTGACACAGCAAGTTTGTGGCAGACCTGGTTCTAGAGGCAAAACCTTCTGCCAGATGTAAATGAAACCTGCAGCTTCCTTTTTCTTTCTGAGCAGGGCTTCTTAGCACTCTGGGGACACGAAGCCCTTGGAAAATCTGATGAAGGTTATGGACCTTCTCTAGGAAAACAGACAAGTCACGTAGACTCAAAAACCCTAAGCAATTTCAGGAGCCACTGGACTCCCTGAATGAAACCCACCCCTGGACTCCAGGCTAAGACCCTCAGCCCCTGGGGCTTCACCTGCTGCCTGTTCGTTACCTGTCACACATTGAGCCCTGAGTCAAGGCCACTGTACAGGTAGTGCCCCTCCCTCCCCTGGCCAAGCCTCCTTCCCTTGTTCGGGAATAAAGAATTCCAAGGAGGGGAGCTTTTTAGTCAGTCCCTTCTAGACCTAGCGAGCGATGCGTTAGGTTTCTGGAACCTCATTTCCCTTCCATAGATGTTGGCATAGGTCCCCTCGGCTAGATTTTTTTCTCTGATTTTGTGTTTCTTGTTCTGCCTGACTAGTCACTGGCTTCCACAAAGGAGCCCTTTGCTCCTTGCTGGGCTCTGATTTCACTGTGTGGTCTCAGGGGAAGCTGGACTGCTGTGGACACCTGTGGGAGCTTGAGTTTGGTCTGAGTCTGTCCCAGGGAGAAAGAATCCTGCTTCCACCAACCAAGCCCAGTCAGCGGTGCCTCCCAACTAGCCAAGTGTTCAGCCCAGCGGGCTGGGGAGGAAGAGGATGAGGGCCTCGCTGCTGGTCGCTGTAGCTCTGGGCAGGGTGAGAGGTCGGTGAAGGAGCTTTCTGTGTGTTCTCTGAGTGTGCAGCAGTGCAGTTGAAGGGAGCAGGGCCCAGGCTGGGAGCAGGGCAAGGACTCCTCCCATCTTCACACCTGAACCAGTCAGCCTGGAATCCACGGTTCTTTTTTTTTTTTTTTTTTTTTTGAGATGGAGTTATGCTCTTGTTGCCCAGGCTGGAGTGCAATGGCACGATCTCAGCTCACCACAACCTCTGCCTCCTGGGGAACCCACAAGCTCTCACCTGCTTCCCCAAAAAAGGCGAAACTGACCAGGGCTGGGGTGGGTTTGGGTCAGGGTGGTTTGAGGGCAGCCTGTGGATTCCTGCCCTGGAGTCTTGCTGTCTTCGATGCACTTTGGGTCATATGTTCTTACCTCCTACTGCATGCCTCATCCTGGGATAGCGCAAGGCTTAGGGGGTATCCGAAGAGAAGGTACTCCCAGCCCCAGCAGCTTCCACTCTGGTTCTGATCCTTGGCCAACCTAGAGGAAACCTCCACACACCCCTTCTCTGCTAATGGTGCAGTTTGTGTCCCCCTCTGCCCGTCACTGTGCTGCGCTCGTTCCTGCCTCTGTGCCTTCCCTATATTGCTCTGACATGGCCCCTTTCCCCTCCTCTACTCCGCTAAGCCCTTCTGATCCACAGGGCCTGGCTTCCCCAAACCACCCAGCCCACATTCCTCCTTCCCTGTGGAATAGGTCCTGTGTGAGCTCCCACCCCCAACTGTGTGTTGCGCCACTGGACGCTCCAGTCTCTGTGTGTGTCTTGAGTCCCCAACGAGACAGCGAGCTCCCTGAGGGCAAGGGACTGTCATTTCCTCTTGAGCCCTATCAAAGCCTAGCACATGGCTGGGCTCCTAAGTCTCAGGAAACACTTGTCAGCTGACTAGTGCCTCAAGCACTGGAGCTCGTGGGGTGGACGGTAATGGGCAGTGCGTGTGGTGAGGCGCTGTGTGAGCTCACTCGAGGGTGCCTTTCACTGGGCTGTGGGCTGGCTCCCCTGAGTCAAAAGTGGATGTCGGAGGCCTCAAGCTCTTACCTCCTTGGGGTGGTGGGAGCAGCAGGGACCCCCTGGTCTGCAGGACTGCACGGAAGTGGTTGTCCAGACTGGATGTTTCTACAGGTTGCTGACACCTGCGGGAGCTGACAGAGTTGAATAAATGTTCCCGACATCAGCTGGTGTAAGGAGTGGTCATTTGGGGCTTAGTGGGGAGCAGGGTGGTGGCCTCTATTTCTGCCTCCATCATCTCTTGAAGAATTATGCTTCAAGGTTACCTGGTGGCCAAAGAGCACAGAAGACATACATCAAAGACACAGTGATGAGCTAATGTTGACTTCCGGTCCCTGCAGTGACTGCTCTTTGCATCTGACTAACAGATATAGAGGCTGCAGTCCCTGTTGCCTGCCCAGCCCATGGTGCGGCCAGACTTGCCGAGAAGCTTCGAGAGGGTTCCCACAGTGCCCGAGCAGTGGGCCACTAAGAGTGCTGGAGTCAGAGACTGGACCCCCATGATGGTCCATCTCCAATGGGAGGTCTCGGCCAGGCACACGCCTCTCCTGAGGTTAGTCGCCCTCCCTGCTCCTCTTCCTCATGGCGTCATGTGAAGCGAACAAGTAGGTGTGTAAAGGATGCAGGTGCACAGCGCGGCGCAGAGGCTCCCCTTCCTGTCTCCCCTCAGCGAGACCTGACTGCACATTGCCTTTCACAGAGTACTCTGGACACCTGGCCCTCTGTTCTGCCCGCCACCACGTGGCTGTGAGACCCGGGTAAGGTACATCCTTCCTGTCTGTGGGAGGCCTGGCTGCAGTGCGGTGGGCTCCCCTCAGCACCGCAACCCTGTGCCGCGCCGCCTAACTCAGGCTGCTTCCATGGCCTCCGTCAGCCAGGAGGGTCCTGCGTGTAAGGAGCTCAGGGACTGCGCCTTTGAAACATGGCTCCATCGGGGGTGGGCGATGCTGGGAGCAAGTCAGGCTCTGTGTTCAACTCAGATTTCAAAAAAGGAAAAGATGAGCTCGTGTAAACGAAAAGTGCAGTGACCTGACGGTCACACAGACCCGGCCAGGCTCTGGCTCATAGGGCACGAAGAAGCCGGCAGCTCAGCCCTCTGCCTGGCAGCATGCGGTCCTTTCATTCATGGATTTGAGACAGTGGCGGGTCCTATTCTTGTGGCCCTGAATCAGGTCAATGCCCGTTACTAGACTCGTCTCAGCGGCCGGGGAGTGCAGGGTTCTGAAAGGCCTGGTCACACGCACACCCAGGGCCGAGGGGCTAAGCTGCGCCTGGAATCCACGTGTTGAGAGCGGAAAGGTTTTGTTCAGTAGAGGGAACCAGAGACAGGAAGACAGGTGGACGGACTCCAGGCAGAAGCCCCACACGCTTGCTATGGGGACGGGTGGAGGTAGTGCAGGGTGGCATTGGGCAGGGGGGGCCAGTAGTGTTGGTGTCCCCTGGGAGTTGTATTAACGCACAATTGCAATTCCCACCCCAGACTCCATTCAGAAACTGCAGGAGCTCGAGATCCTAGGCAGTCTGCATCTGCTGTCAGACCTGGTCGCTTTGCCATTGCTCTCCAAGGAGGGCCTTTGACTCAGACATTCCATGGAGTCCTCCATTGCAGGGAGGACAATGAGGGGGGTTTCCTCTTAGGCAAGCTCGTGGGGTATAGAAACAAGAGGCTGCTGCCTTCCCTGGGGCCCAGATACCAGCCACTGCCACCCCTACCCTCCAGGACTGGCACACATAACAGTGGGGCCCTTTCTGACCCGGCCTGCCCAGCCTGGCTGTATAGGAATTTCCTGGAGTACAGAGTGCAGGAGGGCAACACCAAGGGAAGGGCCAGCCCCGGGCACAGAAGCAGGCGGCTTACCCAGCATGGCTCCTCCACTCACTGTCTGGGTACCCTCCCCTGGTTCCTGTCTCCACCCTCCTTAAGATCTCCTTAACCTTTTTTGTTTTTGAGATGGAGTCTTACTCTGTCAGCCAGCCTGGAGTGCAGTGGTGCTATCTCAGCT
This sequence comes from Cebus imitator, assembly GCF_001604975.1. NCBI lineage: Eukaryota > Metazoa > Chordata > Mammalia > Primates > Cebidae > Cebus > Cebus imitator. The sequence continues at coordinate 8,528,282 of NW_016107335.1, read as the reverse complement.
CACTGCAACCTCTGCCTCCTGAGTGATTCTCCTACCTCAGTCTCCTGAGTAGCTGGGATTACACGTGCACGCCACCATATCTGGCTAATTTTTGTATTTTTGGTAGAGACGGAGTTTTGCCATGTTGGCCAGGCTGGTCTTGAACTCCTGACTTCAGGTGGTCCACTCACCTCAGTCTCTCAAGGTGGTGGGATTACAGGCGTGAGCCACCTCACCCAGCCCTCCTTAATGTCTGAGCCACACCTTCCCATCATGCCCACAGTGGAGACACCTGCTGCAATGCTTTCAGTGCCCCAGCCCATCCACTTTCCAGCTGTCCTGAGTGTGGGCTGCTGATGGCCCACAGCTGCCTAGCCTGGGGGTTGTCCCCTGGCAAATGACTGCCCACGCAAGGGGATCAGACTGAAGTTGCTCTCCTGGGGGGACATCACTGGCTTCTTTCTCTGCCCCGTGCTGCTTCTGGTCACTCTCCCTCTCTAGAGCCATTCCCTGACAATTCTCACCCTCCCTGCCTGAACAAGAATCCTTGTCTCAGGCTCTGCTTCTAGGATTCCTACCCTAAGGCAAGGTATTTGAAGAACAGAAGCTGAAAGCATCTTGGACACAGTAGATCGTGGTCTGTCCCTTTCTTTGTGACACTGTGTGACACTGGTTACCTGTGGGCCTTCAGTGAGCTGCTAATGAATGGATGGACTGCAGGTGACCATTTCCTTGGCGAGAGGCCAGGCCAGAGGACGTAAGTGCTGGTGGCCTTCGCCAACTGCTCTGAAGCCCCTCTCCACTGGAAACAAGGGCCAAGGGTCGAATTCACAGGTCAAGGGTTGGGTTTGGTCTGACCATGTGTCTTTGGCCAAGGTCTTTACCATCTTGAAGTTCAGTTTCTGATACATGAAATGAATGGGGTAGACTGGCTGACCGACCTCAGATTCTTCTCAGCTACTTCCCTGACTGCTTGTGTGGGCCTCTTTTGGGTGGTGACCCCCAGCTCGGCTGAGTGACCAGGCCTCACGGAGCAGGCCGGACAGGCCCCCTGGGATGCTGCTCCTGCTCCTCTGGGCTCAACACCATTCTTGTGACTCAGGCTTTGCTCCGTGCTGGGGACCACCGTCTCTGCTCTGTAGCAGATGCTTGCTGAACTGAAACTGGATTCTTTTTTTCTTTTTTTTTCTTAGAGGAATAATGAGAGAAAGAAAGAAAAAGAATAAAAAAAAAAAGAAAAAGAATGAAGGAAAGGAAGAAAGAGGAAGAGGAAGAGGGAGAGAGAACAGGGGTGTTGCTTTATTGCCCGGGCTAGAATGCAGTCTAAAACTGGGTATGCCTGTAATTGTGTTTAATAATAGAGACATAAAAAAAAAAAAAGAGGGAAGAAAATAATTAACAAGCAGCCAACCAATATTTCATTTAAACCTGTAAATACATGTGATGTAGTACTGATAAGAGTGTATATTTTGTGTATTTAAAGTGGAGAGTTCTATGAATGTTAATTAAGTCTACTTGTTCCAGATCTGAGTTCAAGTCCTGAATATCGATGTTAACTTTCTGTCTCATTGATCTGTCTAATATTGATGTTGAAGTCTCCCACTATTATTGTGTGGGAGTCCAAGTCTCTTTTAAGTCTTATATATCTGGGTATTTCTGTATTGGGTGCATATATGTTTAGGATCTTTAGCTCTTCTTGTTACATTGATCCTTTTATCTTTATGTAATATCCTTCTTTGCTTCTTTTGATCTTTGTTGCTTTGAAATCTATTTTATCAGCAAAAATTGCAACTCCTGCTTTCTATTTATTTATTTTAGCTCTCCATTTGGTTGGTAAATTTTTCTCCATCCCTTTGAGTCTTTGTGTATCCTTGCATGTGAGATGGATCTGGATGTAGCATACCAATGGGTCTTGGCTTTTTTTGCCCGTCTGTGTCTTTGGATTGGGGGATTTAGTCGATTTAAATTTAGAATTAATAACAATATATGTGTGTTTGATACTGTCATTTAATGTTAGCTGGCTGTTTTTTGCCCATTAGTTGATGCAATTTCTTAATTATGTTGATGTTCTTTATTTTTTGGTATTTTTTAGAAAGGCTGATACTGGTTGTTCCTTTCTATTTGCAGTGGTTCTTTCAGAAGCTCTTGTAAAGCAGGCCTGGTGGTGATGAAATCTCTGAGTGCTTGCTTGTTCACAAAAGATTTTATTTTTCCTTCACTTATGAAACTTAGTTTGGCTGGATGTAAAATTCTGGGTTGAAAGTTCTTTCCTTAAGGTTGTTGAATATTGGCCCCCACTCTCTTCTGGCTTGTAGGGTTTCTGCTGAGAGATCTGCTGTGAGTCTGATGGGCTTCCCTTTATGGGTAACCCAACCTTTCTCTCTGGCTGCCCTCGGTATTTTCTCTTTCATTTCAACCCTGGTGAATCTGGTGATTATGTGCCTTGAGGTTGGTCTTCTTGAGGAATATTTTTGTGGTGTTCTCTGTATTTCCTGGAGTTGAATATTGTCCTGCCGTGCTAGGTTGGGAAAGTTTTCCTGAATAATATCCTGAAGCATATTTTCCAGCTTGGATTGATTCTCTTCGTCACATTCAGGTACACCTATCAAACGTAGATTAGGTCTTTTCACATAGTCCCATATTTCTGGGAGATTTTGCTCGTTCTTTTTTATCCTTTTTTCTCTAATCTTGTCTTTTTATTTCATGAAGTTGGTCTTCGACCTCTGATATCTTTTCTTCTGCTTGATCAATTTGGCTGTTAAAACTTGTGCATAGTTCACGAAGTTCTCGTGTTGTATTTTTCAGCTCCATTAATTCACTTATATTCCTCTCTAAATTGTGTGTTATTGTTAACATTTCGTCAAACCTTTTTTCAAAGTTCTTAGTTTCTTCGCATTGGGTTAGAACACGTTCTTTTAATTCCCAGAAGTTTCTTATCATCCACTTTTTAAAGCCAGCTTCTGTTAATGGAACACAGTCTTTCTCCATCAGGCCTTGTTCTGTTGCTGATGAGGAACTGTGATCCCCTGTAGAGGGAGAGGCGTTCTGATTTGGGGTATTCTTAGCCTTTTTAGGCTGATTTCTTCCCTTCGTTATAAATTTATCCATCTGTGGTCTTTATAATTACCGTCTTTATAGTTGGGTTTCTGAATGGACGTCCAACTTGTTGATTCCCAGCGCTAGAATCTGAGCAACCTGCTGCGCCGGCCAAAGCAGCGGCGTTAAGATTGATGGCGCTTTTCTGACTGCACCAAGAACTGCCGCACCAAGGCAGCGGCAAAACCGCCTCACCGGCCTCAAGAGTCGCGCTGGCGACACGTGGAGCTCCTCCGCTGGGAATCTCCTGGTGCGTGAGCAACAAAAATTGATCTGAAAGTGTGGCGTCCTCTCGTTCTCTGCTCTTTCAGTGGGAGCTGCAATCCTGAGCTGCTAGTGATCAGCCAGCTTGGATCTCTTTCGATTCTTTTTTTCTTTAAGCAGAAGTGCAGTTGCTAGCAGTTTCTAGCAGCAGACACAGAAAGTCACCTTGGGGCAGAACTTCTTTGTTTCTGGAAGGTCATCAGGCCCTTGCAGTTAAACCAATGCTAAACAAATACACACTCTGCTCTTGCACTGGCCTTGGACAGAAAGCATCTCAAACGCAGACACTTCAGGCAGGTGGGTTGTCTCTCCTGTTTCACAGCAATCACTGTTAAAAGGCTGTTGTAAGGCAGAGCGCCAGGGACAGGAGCCCCTGGGGAGTAGGAAGGGCCTGAAAATCTCTCAGTGGGGAGGGACTGGGCTGGTCCTTCCTCTGGCACATGGAAGCCTGCTGGGGGATGGCAGGGTCCCCTGAGATAGGGTTTAAAGCATGTGGGTTCAAGAGAACCTTAGTTTATAGGAGTAGTGAAAACTGTGTCCATGTGTGGGGTGAGAGAGGCTTCTGGAGAGGGCGATGGTGGTGCACAGGCATCCGGAGAGGTGGGGGAGGCACTGGCTGGAGGACAGGTGACAGCTTCCGCTGCATGTGAGCACTTCCAGAAATTATGGGGCGGGAAGAAGCATGTGGGGATCCTGGAGGGAGAATGGACTGTGTACAGTTCTAGGGACTGGGGAGGGCCCCATCTTGATGTGATCATGAGAACCGTATTTCAGGCTGGCAACGCCGGATCGCAGGCCGCTGCTTTTCCCACCTCCTGCCTGGTGCTCACTTGTGGTGTCTGCTGCCTCATGGCCGAGGCCTGTTTTTGTCCTTTCTGGCAATGCTCTTGGCTTTAACAGGGTTGAGGACATGCCATCCCAAAATATAGCACCTTGCCATCAAGAAAACAGCAGAAGCAGGAAGGCCACGTTCCCCTTCCCCTCACCTGTCTCCCTTGAAGCAGGCCATAGACTTCTCGGATCTTCCTCTAAAGCAGATCATAAGACCCTCATTCCAGAAGCATCCTCCCTATCCCTGGAGAAAAGGAGTGTCCTACAGAGACCACAGGAAGAATCTGAACAAACAGCCCATGCCAGGTCCCCCAGTTCATTAGCATAAGTCACAGCCTCTTGTCCTCCAATTACACATCTGCACGACTGTGCATGAAAACAGAGATTCTCCTGTTTCTTTGGGTCTTTATTTCTGAAGGTTCCTGTGTCACAGGAAATTTATATTAAATGCATTTGTATGCTGTTCTCTTGTTAATCTGGCTTTTATTACGGGGGTCTCATCCATGAACCTATTTTTTTTAAGACAGAGTCTCGCTGTGTCGCCCAGGCTGGAGTGCAGTGGTGTTATCTTGGCTCACTGCAAGCTGTGCCTCCCGAGTTCAAGTGATTCTCCTGCCTCAGCCTCCCGCGTGGCTGGGGCCACAGGTGCCTACCACCACGCCTGGCTACTTTTTGTATTCTTAGTAGAGACAGGGTTTTCATGTTGGCCAGCCTGTTCTCGAACTCCTGATCTCAAGTGATCCACCAGCCTCGGCCTCCCACAGTGCTGGGATTACAGGTGTGTGCCACAGCACCCGGCAGCCGTGAACCGTTCCACAGGAATTAACTTGTTCTTCCTCTAGCTTCCTCAGCACTCTGCAGGTGCCTTTCCTCAAGCTGCATGCGGACCCTGGGGCAGGGTGTACTGTGGCTGCTCACGGTTTTGCCTAGGGAATCTCTTAGAGTCTTTTCTCCTGGCTCTGCCTGTGAGCCTCTGTCCGTGAGCCCCTGTCCCTGAGCCCCGAGATGGCTTCCCCAGGCTGGGGCACATGCCCTGGTCCCATAGCTATGGGCCGAGTGGCAGAGGTCCCAGGCATCAATCTCAGGGGCTTATTCACAAGGGCATGGTGAGTGTTTCTTCTTGGAGGGGTGTCGACAGGCAGGCCCGGGCGCTCCCTGGCTTGTCCGGCTACTGCTCTGTGGTTTCTTCCTGCTCAGAGCCCATGCTCTGCTGGGCAGACTTGTCATTTGAAAAACTATCCTGCATGCCCTGGGTCCTCTTTTCTCCCGTTTTCTTGAGATGAATTTCTCATGTGTTGTTGGCTCAATCTCCAATTAAGGACAAACCACATTTGTGCATCATCTGCTGGTTCACTTTCACAGCTGTGACTGGAGGGTGTGGATGTGGTCTTGCTGGCCCGAGGCCCCCAGTGTCTGACGTGGGGAGCTCCCGATGAAGAGATGGCGGGCCTGGTTGCATGAAGGTTGTCTTGATGGCATTCTTGCTCTGGTCATAGAGCTGGACTTGGGCAACCAAAATATCACTTGTAGAGCTCCTGAGGTTCCATATTGCCTCCCCCTGGTGGGTAGATATTTATAGTGACTTCTCCCTTGTGCCTGGAGAGTATTATAAAATGGGAATGTTTTCTTGGCCATTGTTGGAGCATCTTCAGGACGTTTTACAATAGGAGAAAATCAAGAAACAGAGCCAGTTAATATGGCGGTCCTATTTTACGCAATAAGGCAGCTTCCAACAGATACTACACGTCACTGGTAGGTCATATTCTGTGAACACGATGGATAGAAGTCATTAACAAAGACAGCAAATAAAAGTTTCCATGTTCTATGTTCAGGGTTTCCTTCCCCCCCTCCCCTGAAGCCTGAGCATACTCACGGCTGTGGCTGCAGCAGCGAAAGGAAAGAGCTCCCTTTTTTTTTTTTTTTTAAAGACAGAGTCCTGTTCTGTCTTCCCCCCTCCCCTCCCCTCCCCTCCTCTCCTCTCCTCTTGTCTCACTCTGTCACCCAGGCTCGAGTGGTATACTGGTGTCATCATGGCTCACTGCAGCCTCAACTGCCTGGGCTCAAGAGATCCTCCCACCTTAGCATCCCAAGTAGCTAAGACTACAGGCATGTGCCATCATGCCTGGCTAATTAATCAATTTTTTTTTTTTTTTTTTGTTAGAGACATGTTCTCACTTTGTTGCCCAGGCTGGTACATTCAGGGATTTTGAAAACACATTTATTAGTAATTCAAATCAAAGAAAAATTGTGATGGAAATAATGAAATGTTTATGAATTAATGATTACTATGAAATGCTACATTTCAAAACTTGTGGATACAACTAAAATCAATTAGAGGAAACGTTCAGTTTTAAATGTATTCGTTAGAAAAGAAGACGTTTTGAAAATCAAAAAGTCAAGAGTTCTTTACAGGTGTGGGGTGGTTCACACCTGTAATCCCAGCACTTTAGGAGGCAGAGGCCGGAGGATTGCTTGCATCCAGGAGTTCGAGACCAGCCTGGGCAACATAGCAAGATCCCACCTCTGAAAAAATATTAAAAATTAGCTGGGCATGGCGGCATGCACCTGCAGTCCTAGCTACTCGAAAGATCCCTTGAGCCCAGGAGTTTGAGGCTTCAGTGAGCTGTGTTTGCACCACTGCACTCTGGCCTGGATGACAGAGTGAGATGCTGTCTCTTAAAAAAAAAATTCAACTTAAGAAGTTAGAAAAATAACAGAATATATAGCCAAAGAAGGGATAAAGATTAATGGACTACAAAAAAAATGATATTAAAGAGACTCAGTAAAACCAAAACTGGTTCTTTGAAAAGACAAAACAGACAAACCTCTGCAAAAAGAAAAAAAAGAGGGAAGTCTCACATAACAATTCTAGGAATGAAAAGAAGATTATAACCATGGATACAATAGATTTCGAAAAATCATAACAAAATACTATGAACAATTTATGACTATTTTACATTTATATGAAATGGACTCTTTTCTAGAAAAGTATAAATTACTGAAAACAATCTAAATATACCTATAAGCATTAGAGTACTTGAATCAGTGGCCAAAAAGATAACCTTCATTCCCTCAAGTTAAATAAGCTAGGAGGCCCAGATAGTTTTACTGAAGAGGTTTGTACACCTTTAATGAAGAGATAAGCTTTCACGTACAAATGGTCCAGTGAGTAGGGGGGAAAACACATCCAACCTGGGAGGTGGAGGTTGCAGTGAGCCAAGATCGAATCACTGCATTCCAGCCTGGGCAACAGGAATTTATTTATTCCACAAATAACAGGTTGATTCAACATCAGACGATCTATTAAATGTACCACTTCAGCAGATTAGTGGAGAAGAAAACATATGATTATCTCCACAGAGGAGGAAAAAGCATTTGCTATAATTCAATTCAATTTAATTATAAAACAGAACCCAAAACAAAGAAAACAAAACAAAAACCAAACCACCCTCCTTCCAGGACTACCTCCATCCTCTGCTCCCATCCGTTTCTCCCTTTCCTTGTCAAACCATATCTTTCCTGCTCTTCTTTTTCCTTAAGAAACTCACACGCTGTCATGGGTAGTGCCTTTCCTTTGCTCCCTATGGATGGAATATTCTGGAACATTCTGTTCTCGGATCTTCCCAGGGCTCCCTCTTGTCACTTAGGTATCAGTCCCATCTCTGAATAACCAGCCCTCTATTGCACATTGTCCAGTTTTATTTCTGCCTGGACATTGATGATGGATAGTGCCTTGCTCATTTACATGCTTGCCCATGATCTCCGTGCTTTAAACGCGGGTGTCCAGGGCAATGGGACACTGTCTTTCTGCTGCCCAGAACAACACTGGGCACATTTTAGGTGCCGAAGAAATGTTTGCTCCATTAACTGGCGCTGTTTCCTTGGCCATTATGGGGCCTTCTCAGGAAATCTTATAATGTGAGCAAGTCAAAGAGATTAATTTTTCAGACGTACTGAAATATTTGGGACTACATTTAACAGCAAAGTTGATAGGTTGCACTTTGTAGGCACGAGTTTCAGATGTATTGATTTTGATTTTGCAGCTTTTGTTTGGTATTTTGGGATGAAAACCACCTTTAACCTTCTCATTATTTTACCAACCTCGTAAACTAGCCCCTTTGCCTGTCATCTCTAATGGAAAATGGACTTGTTTGGGGCAATTATGCCATGCTTGCCTCTCCTTCTTTGTGCCTCTAGTAAGTGGAATTTACTTCATTTTAAAAGTGCAGGTTGTGTGAGATTCTTCATTTGCTGGACGGCGCGGTAGGTAGGGAGGACCCAACAGCTGAGTGTCACCGGAGGTGAGCCGGTGCACCACGCTGTGTAACAGGTGCCGGGAGGAGAGCGGCGCCCTCTAGTGCACACTTTGAGATCTGCCGTTGAGTGAGTGGACGGACCCGCAGCCAAGGCTGTTTCTCCAGTGCTCTCAGGGGCCGCACTGATGTCAGAACGCAAACTTCGCCGTCAGGGACCAGGTAGGGGTCCAGTTCATATTTGTTGAATGAATTAATGTCTAGAACCATGAGCTTTTCGGACTGCCAGAAAAGCAGAGTCATAAAAATAAATGGTCCTGTTAGAGATGAAAGGAAGGTGGGGTTGACAGCTGAGGCCGAGGAGACAAGAAGATGAAGGAATGCAGTTAGAAATGTGTTTCTCTTCTGGTTTAAAGAGGAAATAAGAAGGAAACGTAGGGTAACTTTCCAAAGAGAATTGGCCCAAAAGCCATCAGTGGAAGCTTGCTCACTAAGACCTACAACACGGAACAGGCCAGTCATGGGTCGACTGAGTGTGGTACCGACCCCCAGCCGTCTGCAGGAGGAGAAAGGCCGTGTGGAGAGGCGGTGGGAAGCTGAGACGCCAGCTGAAAAGCTGTGGCTTTCATCTGTAAGAACGTGTTTCAAATGTAGGTGTTTACTGGGGAAATTTGAACGCCAGTGGGATGTTTGATATTACAGAATTGTTAATTTTTTTTTTTGAGACGGGTCTCACTTTGTTGCCCAGGCTGGAGTGCAGTGAAGTGATCTCGGCTCACTGCAACCTCCGCCTCCCGGGTTCAAGCAATGCTCCTGCCTCAGCCTCCTGAGTAGCTGGGATTACAGGTGGCTGCCACCAAGCCCGGCTAATTTTTGTATTTTTAGTAGAGACAGGGTTTCACCGTGTTGGCCAGGTTGGTCTCGAACTCCTGACCTTAGGTGATCCGCCCCCCCGTTGGCCTCCCAAAATGCTGGGATTACCAGTGTAAGCCACTGCGCCCAGCCAAAATGTTGTGCTTATGTTAATACGGGGACCCTTATCCTTCAGAGAGATGTACTGAATGAAACCCTGTCTGGGATTTGCTTCAGAATCATCTGGGGTGTGGGTGATGGTAGGGTTAGAGGTGACACAGCACTGACTCTGTGTTGATAATTTCGAAGGTGGGTGATAGGGAAAGTTCATTACACCTTGCTCTCCCATCGTCATGTGCTAGAATTTTCCCGTGATAAGTTAATGTATGTTTGTGTATGATATTTTTGTTCCTTTTGAAAATTTCTCTCTTAATACTCCTGAAAAAGCAAATGTGTTGGGGCAGGAGAGGAAATGTTTTTGGTTGAATCAAAATTTTTGTTTTGGACCATTTCCTTTGGCCCAGGAGAGCATGATGGCTGAGAAGTGGGAGAGGCTAAGAGGATGGCTTGCTTAATTTATGTATGGGGTGTTTCGAAATAGTCCATTCAAGATTGGGAAAGGCGTTGACCGGGTGTGGTGGTGCGTGCTTGTATTCCCAGCTACTTGAGATGCTGAGCTGAGAGGATCACTTGAGCCCAGAAGTTTGAGGCTGTGGAGCTGCGATCACACCACTGCACTCCTGCTTGGGCAACAGAGTGAGACTCCATCTCTTTTAAAATAAGAAAGCTTGGGAAAGGCAAACTAATGAGATAATTGATCCAAATAATTTTTTGGTGTGGTTTAATTGATTGGAGGATGAATCCACTTACCTTTTTTCTTTTTTTTTTCTTCTTCACTGCCCCAGTCAAGGGAGAACCTACTTTTCTATATGCACTAGAAAATATGAAGTTTTCTAAATAATACTGAATAAATAGAAGTGCATCAAACACCTCTTTGCTGTCCACTGGATAGTTAAGTATGAATCAATTTTTGTTAAAAAATAGACTTTATTTTTTAGAGCAGTTTTACATTCACAGCAAAATTGAGCAGAAAGTGCAGCAATTTCTCATATACTGTAGCCCCACAGGCATAGCCTCCCCCACTACCAGAGTGGTACACTTCATACAATCGATGGATCTGCACTGGCACATCATTATCACCCTAAGTTCATAGTTTACATTAGGGCTTTCTCTCGGTGTCACACATTCTATGGGTTTGGACAAATATAATGACACGTATCCACTGTAAGTCTTTCCACTGCCCTAAAACTCTTCCATGCTCCACCTATTTGTCCCTCTCTCTACTCAAACTCCTGGCAACCACTGATCTTTTTACTGTCTCCATGGTTTTGCCTTTTCCAGAATGTTCCAGAGTTGGAGTCATATGGTATGTAGCCTGTTCAGATTGGCTCCTTTCATTTCATAATATGCATTTAAAATTCCCCCATCTCTTTTCACACGTTGACATGTGCCGCCATTTGACTCTCTGGAATGACAATTCTAAACAAGAATGCTTTGATGGTCTTTGCTGTTGTTTTGAACTAAATGCTTTTCAAAGGAAAAATGATATAAATAAATTTTGAGAATTCCAGCTCTTTAAAATGACTATTATTTTCACCTGATCTCTCAGCCGCTTGGATGCTAAATTGGGGATGCAGGTGGGGAATGCCCAGCGCATGCCAGCGTTTCCGATGCTGATGCCCATCTGTAACAGAATCCTCTGAATTAAAGCTAAATGCTGCTCTGCTGAATTTTTGAAAGTAATTTCTGTGTTTGCTTGAATTTGGAAAAATTCTGAGGGACACTAGAAATGACTAGTGACTGTATGAAGACATGCAGCATTAATGAACATCAGCTGCCAGTCAAGACCAGTCAAGGTTTCCAGGCATATGTAGAATCCTCTGGGTCTTCTTTCTGGAAAAGGGTGGGTGAGGGGCAGATGCAACAAGATTGGCTATTCATTGACAATTTTGAAGCTGGATGAGAGGTAACTCCGGGTTCCTTATGCCTTTCTTTCTTTCTTTTTAAAGACTGTGGTAAAATATACATAACGTGACATTTACAATCTGCTATGGTTTAAATGTTTGTGTGCCCTCCAAAATTCATGTTGAAACTTAATCCCCAATGCAACAGTATTAAGAGGTGGGGACTTTAGGTTATTAAATCCTGAGGGCAAAGTCCTCATGAATGAGATTAGCAACCTTATAAAACGGCTGGAGGAAACTAGCCGGGCCTCTTTTTGGCCTTCCACATGAGGATGCAACAAGGAGGCGCCATCTTGGAAGCTGAGGGCACACCTCAGCAGACACTGAATCTGTTGGTGCCTTGCTCTTGGACTTTCCAGCCTTCAGCATTGGGAGAAAATAAATTTCCGTTCTTCATAAATTACCCAGTCTTAGTTATAGCAGCGCAAACAGACTCAGACGTCATCGTAACCATGTCTGAGGGTATGGTTCAGTGTTGTTAAATATGTTCACAGTGTGCCGCAACCGATCTTCAGAACATTTTCATTTTGCAAAACTGAAATTCCACATCCATTAAACAACAACGCCCCATCTCCCCTCCCCACAGGTCCTGGCAACTACCATTCTACTTTCTGTTTCTGTGAATTTGACGACTCTAGATACCTCATATAAGTAAAATCAGGAGGTATTTGTTATCTTGTAACTGGCTTATTTCACTTAGCATGATGTCCTTAAGGTTCATCCTTGTTGCAGTGTGTTGAGCTGGATTTTCTTCCCTTTAAGGTCTGCACAATATTCCCTTGGATGTACCATATTCTGTTCATCCATTCATCTGTCAAGGGACATTGGGGCTGCCTCTACGTTTTGGCTATCGTGAATAATGACATGTGGATGTGAGTGTATAAGAGTCTCTCGATATCCTTCTTTCGGTTCTTTTAGATATTTACCCATCATTATACTCCTCAGTCTCCTGCTTGGATACAATTTGTTTTGTGATTTATGTCCTTCCACCGTGGTAGGCTACATGGTCGGTGCTATGATGGGTCAAACCAGAGGGTTAAAATTCCTTGAATTTGACAAAATCATGCACGTTAAAAATGTGTGTGTGTGTGTGTGTGTGTGTGTTTGAGACAAACGCCGTCTCATTGCCCAGACTGGAGTGCAGTGACGAAATCTCGGCTCACTGCAACCTCCACCACCTGGGCTTAAGCAATCCTCCCACCTCAGCTTCCTGAGTAGCTGAGAGGTAGATGTGTGCCACCAAGACCAGCTAATTTATTTATTTGTTTTCTTTCTTTCTTTCTTT
>NW_016107335.1:8495930-8515602 GCF_001604975.1 Cebus imitator | reverse complement strand
TTTCTTTCTTTCTTTCTTTCTTTCTTTCATCTTTCTTTTCTTTCTTTCTTTTTTCTCCTTCCTTCTTCCTTCCTTCTTTCATCTTTCTTTTCTTTCTTTCTTTCTTGCCTTCGAGACCAGGTTTCAACATGTTTCCCAGGCTGGTCTAGCACTCCTGGACTCAAGTGATCTGTGTCTTGGTCTCTCCCCAAAAACTGGGTTTTTGAAATGAGTAATGGCTCTTCAGTTGTGAGTTTTTACATTTAAGTTTGAGGTATTTGAAAATGGATAAAATAGAAAATCAAACAGTATTTCTCTCAAGTGCAATGAACCAATCTTTTTTTTTTTTTTTCACATTCTCCAGCATATATATAGATACAGAGATGAGGCTAAAGAAGCCTGTCCCATCTGGCAGCAATATACATATGTATATATATATGGAGTCTGGCTCTACCGCCCAGGCTGGAGTGCAGTGACACTATCTCAACTCACTGCAACCTTCACTCCTGGGCTCAAGTGATTCTCCTGACTCAACCTCCGAAGTAGATGGGACTACAGATGCTTGCCACCATGCCTGACTAAATTTTTTTTGTGTTTTTAGTAGAGATGGTGTTTCACCATATTGGTCAGGCTGGTCTTGAACTCCCAACCTAGGTGATCTGCCTGCCTCAGCCTCCCAAAGTGCTGGGATTACAGGCATGAGCCACCTCGCCCAGCCTCGTAACAATACGAATTGAAGGTAAGTGATTAATTTTGGTGACATCCATTCAATGGCAAGGCAGGGAACCTCTTTTTGGGAAAAATAAACCTGCTTAATGTTATCCAGAAAAATAGTTTATAATATCTTGCCAAGAGCACAGTGATTGCCAATACCTGGAGGCACAGGTGTCGTGGAAGGAGTCAGTGTTACCTGTTTTGTACAACCTTGAACACCTTATGTGTAAAACGATTTTGTGTATTTCAATGTGTAGGACTTTTTGATATAGGATTATTCTTCATGTATTCTGCCTATTATGATATATCTGGTAATTCTGCATATTATGATATATCTGGTAAATCCCAATATTATAAAAGAGAAATGAAAATCAGCGTGGCTGATAGCACTTGAAATTCAATAGGCGTAGAGATTATTATTAACAAAGTGATTAAAATAGGAAGACTCAATTTGGAAAATTGGAGATGTGAAGCCTTACTGGTTAAAAAGAAATCGATAGACACAAGGTAACTAATTTAGTACTTTTATTTTTGTATTTTTTAATAAAGAGCACCCCCCTCAAGTTCTATAAGCTTCAAGCGCCACAAAGCCTGGATCTGCCCCTGGTGATGGCTCAGACCCTTCACTTGCTGGGAAGGGAAGGGAGTTTTATCAATAGAACATTCCGTTTGCCACATTGGATGCCACTTGATCATCTTCCCAGACACAGACCCTTCTCCTCCTCAATTTCAAGGGCTGTGTGCGTGTGTGGGAGTTTTGTAGTCATTGTCCCCTCTGTCTTGCTCTAAAGCAGCTGGGGTTTGTGCACAGGCGCAGGTGAAACAGTCGTGCTCTGGGGCCTCCTCCTGCCTGGTCAGGGAGAACAGGTGCTAGCGGGGGGGAGGAGCCACTGTGGCTGTAATGTGTGTGTGCATGCGTGTTTGTGTGTGTGTACGGCTCACACCGACCCTGACTTTGAAGTGTCTGCCTAAATCACTCAGCATCTTTGGTGACTCTTCGTGTTGCTGATTTGTTCCCTGGGGGCTGCATCCTCTGCCGTCCCAACCATGGCGCCTCTCGGCCCTTCCCGCCAGGTGTGTGGACCTGCTCTGCCCTTCGCTGGGCAAATCCTCCTAGTGGGAGGTCACACCTAAGGCAGGAAGGGCTCTCAGCTCTGCGTCAGTGCCCAGCAGGGCTCCCAGCTCTCCCACCTGGCTGTCTGTCTGGTGCTCTGACGCTGCAGCTGCACACTCTGGATGCTTGTGTGGCCGAGCTTCTGTCCTCCATCCACCACAACATACGCATCCCACTGTCCCATGTCCCTGTAGAGCTAGCGAGAGCTTCTCCAGGCCAAGCAGTGGCAAATGGGGCTCACAGGTCACGTGAGGGCGCTGACAGACCCTTGAACGCCTTCCACCAGAGGCCTGACTGGTGTGGCAGGTCAGGAAACAAGAAGAGGCTTTAGAAGAGGGAGGCCTTGCCTCGTGTTCCTCAGAACTGGGACACTTGGTGGTCCTGCTGGGAGCCACCGGGGTGAGGCTGGGCAGAGGGCACCCTCCAGCCATCTGCACCTCCGTAGCCCTGCAGACCGCAAGATGCAAGGTAAACTGCGGACGGCACCCACTTTGGGGTCAGGAGGCCTGAGGCTCTCCCCACGCTGGTTCCTTCACAGCCTCAGGGAAGTTACTTCCCTTCTCCAGGCTGCAGTTTCTTCACTGAAGAGTGAGGATGTTGGATGGGAAGTCACTACTTCCGAAGGTTTTTTTTTTTTTTTTTTTTTTTGGAAGTAAAATTTTATTTTTTCAGAACCTCACTGGGAAGACCCAGGAATCACCCAGGAGTGCTCCGGCTGCAGAGGGGGATGGGGCTCCCTCTCCCCGGCAGCCTTCTCTGCTGGGTCTGCCCCTTAGGTGTCTGGGGACACCCACCAGAACCTGCAGAAAACATTTGGAACCCACTGGACTTGATTGCAGGTCCCGTAGAGTCCCACCCTCCAGGATTCCCTAAGTAGTTCACAGGAACCCCTTCTGACCCCCAACCACACCCTCCACAGACGCGTGCACAGAAACGTAAGGACCGCCCGCAGCTGCGGGCACACACGGGGACTTTCAGAGACACTCCAGGCAAAGGGCCCTCCTGCTGTTTGTGTTCACTCACGCAGCCCATGGCCCCTTTGTCCTGTCTTCTTTATTTGCTTCTGTCACTGTCACCTCCTGAGGAGTTCGACCAGATGTCCCCACCTGCCCAAGGAAGTGTTTGCAGAGGGAACGGCCAAGTGCATTTGCACCAAGGTAGAAACTGCTGGGCAGGCAAGCTCTCGGGGCAGGTCACTGGGGCTTTGGAGTCCTGACCTGGGTCCCTTCCCAAACCCTTGTCCCCTTAGACACATTCCCAGACTCCTTCCTGAGCAACCTGGAAAGGACCCCAGGCCAATTTTCTGCATATTCCTCAGCTCCACAGGGAGAGGAAAACGCTCCACCTCCCCCAGTTGCTGCCGAGGCTGCCGGCTAGGAGGGGCTGTGGCTTCCATGTCCCTTCCCCAGCACAGCCAGGCTTGACTTTTCAGAAAATCCTTGAAGATGGGAAGGACTCCCAAGGGTGGTGTAGAATAGCCAGGCCCAGCCCTTGGGCCTATGTAAAGCAGCTGTTTGGAGGCAGAGGGTCAGATGCCTGGTGAATGGGAGGCTGGTGCCCGATGCAGTCAGAGAAGGCAGCGTTCTCACTCAGCTGCTCTCAGAGCAAAGGCACTTGCCCTCTGCAGGCTGCCCCAGAAGCAAAGGAAAGCAGCTAGAGGCTAAAGTGAAGGTTTGGGGACCTTAACATCCACTATTGTTTGGACATTTGTCCCTGCTCAGTGTGGAATGAAGTGTAATCCCCAGTGTTGGAGGTGCCTGGTGGGAGGTGTTTGGGCCATGGGGGCAGATCCCTCATGAATGGGCCATCCTCTTGGTGACAGTGAGCTTTGCTCTGAGTTCACATGAGATCTGGCCATTTAAAAGTGTGTGGCACCTTCCATCTCACTGAACCCCCGACTCTCCCTCTTTCTGTCTGTCTCATGCTGAAGGAGACAAGGAACAGCGAGATTCTCCCTTGGAGCCTTCAGAAGAACCTGCCCTCCCTGTGGACACTTGATTTTAGCCCTGTAGGTTCATTTCAGACTCCGGACTACTCTCTTAGAGTAAGTCTGTGTTGTTTAAGCCACTGTTTGTGGTGGTTTATTATGCAGCAATGGGGAACAAATACACCCAACATGTCCTGGGGCAAAGCCTGGGGACAGAGGAGGGGACTGACACCCACACCCTGAAGCATGAAGGGAGGTGACCAGCAGCTAACACTCAAAGAGGCTGACTAGTTCTCAAAAGGGAGGAGAGGTATGGCTGGAAGCCGTGGTGGGAAGCAAGGGAGATATTATTTTTTTTGGAGACAGGGTCTCACTTGGTCACCCAGACTAAAGCGCAGTGGCACAATCACAGCTCACTGCAGCCTCAACCTCTTACGCTCAAGCGATCCTCCTGCCTCAGCCTCTAGAGCCGCTGGGACCACAGATATAGATCGCCACGCCCAGCTCCCTAACCCCATTTTCTGTCCCTGGGGTTCATGGGGTGTGAGATAATAAACAGTCCCCATTGGAAAGAGATTATTTAATCCTTACCGGACTCCAGAAACCATTGTCGTTATGATCTTCCTTCTACAGATCAGGAGCCTGAAGCATTGTGGGGAGGAGGTCACTTGCCCAAGTTCAGGCAGTTAGGAGGGGCAAAGTAGGGGTTTGAACCGCGCCTGCACCTGTGAAGTTTAGAAACCATCATCACATTCCCCTAGGGGAATAGTCTAGGATCTTCCAGCTTCTCCATCCAAGGCAGTGGTCCCCAGGTGCTGGCAGCAACGTGCGGCTGCCAGGGCGGGAGGCAGGTGCCTGCAGAGGCCAGGCCTTCCCCTTGGCGCAGGCGCAGTGGGCAGCTTGCACTTCGCTGCCCTTGCGTCCGACTCCTTGGGGTTCTGTTCTGGAGGCAGAGCTCAGTGGACTCACAGGAAGGTCATGTCTTCCGTTGAGCCTCTGAATTTATTTGATGAAACCCAGAACTGAAGTTCCTGGAATAAGTCATCTTACCACCAGTGTTTTGAATTAATGAGCTCAAATGTCATTTCCTCCCACCCAAACATTTCTCTTTAGACACACAAGGATGGGGATGAGGAGAAAAAGCCAGGTGATCCGCTGGGCTGTGGTGCACAAATAACTCCCAGACACAGATGACTTGGGAGGGGGCTTAGGCCAGCGCAGTTTCCCAAGATGCTCCTGGCTGTACCATCACTCTGCCTGAGGGAAGCGGTTTATATGATTCTCAGATAAGAACCGTATCAGCAGAGATGCTGAAAAGGAGACAGGACCTTGGCTTCATTGTCCCTTGGGTTTCCATTTCCTCAGGGGATTGGGTTACCCTAAACTTTTCTGGAAGTGAACAAGTCTTGAGATACATTTTTTTTTTTTTTTTGAGTTGGGGCTCTCACTCTGTTGCCCAGGCTGGAGTGCAGTGGTGCAAACACAGCTCACTGCAACATCAGTGTCCTGGGCTCAACCTCCTGCCTCAGCCTCCCGAGTAGCTGGCACTACAGGCAGACACCACTATACCCAGCTAATTTTTTTATTTTTTGTAGAGATGGGGTCTTGTTATGTTGCCCAGGCTGGTCTGGAACTCCTGGACTCAAGCAATTTTCCTGTCGTGGCTTCCCAAAGTGCTGGAATTACAGGCATGAGCCACTTTGCTGGGCCATGAATATTTTTTAAAACAGCATGCATTCCAAAACAGTTTCAGAAGGCTACAAGAAAAAGAAGAAAATTATGCAACTATTTTGTATACTGCTTATAAAAAATACTGTTGATTTTTTTTTCTTAGGTGTAATTAGCTTTTGAGTGGGAGAGCTTCTATTCCCACTTTGAACATTCTATTCAAAGTCGAGGACAGTCAAGCACCTCACATTCTAGAGAGCACATCAACAGTTCTCTTGGCAAATGTTGAAAAGGGACAGACCAGCTCTGTCACCCCACCCCTCTTCATTGGCCCACACTAAATGCGAACACCAGCCTGGAGTGCGTATGGAAGACTTGGTGGGGAGAGGGAGCGAGCGGGAGGCGCTGCTGGAACCTTGAGCTGTGGGGAGGAGGGGCTTTGCTCAGGTGCTTCGGAGACGTGGGCTCCGCTTCAGCCCTGCACCTGGGCCTGCTGCCAGTGGTGCTGAGGCCCTTCTGTGCCTGTGAAGCTGGACTATGAGAATTTCGTCTTTCTTGTGACTTCCTTTCCCAAAGATCTATAAGTTCAACAGGACAAACAAGTCCTAGAACATTTAAAAAACGTAACTAAATCCCCCTTCTCCTCCCACCTGGAGAACTTAGACTCCTTGCCAACTTCTGCAGGGAGGCAATGGTCTTCAGATCTGTTTGGCTGTGGCCAAACTAAAGGGTCTCATGGAGAAATATGGTCTGGCGGGAGAGGGCAGAAGACGAAAGCAGAGGCAGGAAAGAGAAAGACTTCTTGGTGTTATCTTCCATGGCGAGTGTGCAGTTTCCATATTCTCCTGCTAGGAACTCGCACTCAGTGGGAGAAATCTCCCAGTAAGCTGTTATGTGGGTGGTGGCCGAGTAGGGGTGGGTTGGTTGCTCTGAACTGTCTAGACTCTTCTGTCTTAACATTGAAGAAGTGGAGACTTGAAGAGGCGAAGCGAATTTCCCAAGGTGACTTGGAAACGTTGGGTTGTGGGGAGTTGGGTTTGAACTTCGATGAAGAATTTTGAATCCACGTGCTCATAGAGGGGTAGAGAAGGCTGTAGTGCATGAGAGTCAATTACTCAGCAGAGAAGGGAAAGGGAGAAGATTTCACACATTTCTACCCTTCTGAGTTGATTTCAATCCTACCTGGGAAATAGACATCATTATGGTTAATTGGTTGTCTTTGTTTTGATTCTCCCTGAATTAAGGATTTAAACGCAGGTAGTTTATTTGAGAGTTGATCCCGAGAAACCCTGATGGGGGAATGGGAACCTGAGAAAGAGAGGAGGCCGCTGGAGGGTGAGTGGTAAGCTCATGTCCACTTTGGGCCACTGGAGCTCGATCCTGCTGGGGAACCCTGGCAGGTGGGTCTCAGACGCCAACCATAGAGCAAGAACAGAGGGATGCTTACCCGTCACCTTTCCATCCGGCCTTGGCTGCAGCATCTCGCAGGGGCATGGCCTCCCTGGTACTCTGGTCTGTGGAGAGTTACAGGTGCTCTTGTTAAGCGTCTGTGTGCATGTAGAGGAGGGTGCTAGGGAGGGATGGGGGTGCGGCATCAGGGCATCTGCAAACCTCCAGCAGGTGGAGGATGACCAGGTGGCTACCTCTCTGTAGATGTTCCTCTATCCTGGAACATCTTTCTGTGCCCATTTATTTGTGCTTTACCCTGGGCTGCAAATTTCTGGATAGTTACAGGGGTGGCTCCAGTCATGCTGTTGGGTGTCTCACCCGTCCTAACCCTGACTTTTATTGTGGACCAGGCTGTAGACAGAGAAATCTTCCTCAATCGCCTGTGAGTCTTCTGTGAAGGAACCCCTGCAGGTTTCAGAGGGAACAGGGCCCTGCTGTGCCTTGATGTTGGACTTGTGGCCTCCAAATCTACTGTGAGACAGTAGTTTTCTGTGCTTTAAGTCACCCAGTGTGTGGTGATTTGTGAAGGCAGCCCCAGGAAGCCAATCCAAATGGGGTGCGGGGAAGGGAGGGAGGGTGGCCGGTGTGGGCTCTGCCACTTGGAGCCTGGTGTACAAGGGGCTGCCTTGAGTCTCCCCACCCAGTGAGCAGGCATCAGGGCTGTGGATGATTGCCGATTTTTTTTTGTATGTTCTGTAGAGACGGGGTTTTGCCGTGTTGCCTAGGGTGGTCTTGAACTCCTAGGCTCAGGCGATCCACACACCTCAGTCTCCCAAAGTGCTGGGATTACAGGCATGAGCCACCATGCCCGTTTTTTTGTTTTGTTTTGTTTTTTACATTGAAAGTGCAAACATCACTTTTATTGACAATTTTGGGTAATAATGGACATTTTCCTGGAACAAAAATAAGGCAGCCCCAAGACAACGGAGTGTGAAATTGTAGCACACACACGAATTTCCAGGCACTCTGTGTGGCCCTGGAGAAGCTACAGGAACTTTGGATGCCAGGATGCCTGGGTTTTCCTGACAGCAACAGGGGTGGAAAGGAGCGGGCAACACTCTGGAGTCCTTCACCTGTGAACATGGGTGTGTTTTGAGGGGTCTGGAGAGCCCCTCGCCCTAATGGAGAAGTGGAACGTGACTTGTGGCCTCATTCTCACACACTTCACGGGATCAATCATGTGACGCCTCTGCTCTGGCCAGGTGCGTGGGCAGGGCCAGAGGGAACAGGGCAGTCACCTGAGCTACCCCTGCAAGAAGCCAGCAGTGAGCTGAGATGAGGTCGTGGCTGTTCATCTGCTTGGCGGCTATGGTCACCTTAGTGACATCCAGGCCCACAGAGGAAAGAGTCCTTGCTTTTGGGTAGGTGAAAGGATGGGGAGCTCAGCGGAATAGTGTGTGCGTGTGCGTTTGTGTAGATGTCAGGGGGGCCAATTGGGGCTGGGGCTGGATGAAATAACCCAGGAGCTGGAGGAAGAGGTCAAAGCCGCCCCTCTGCCCCTCCTCATTCTTTGGTGAGTCCCTGCAGTGGTTCTCTTGTACTCACCAGCAACCCCTCCCTTTCTGCTCTTCCACACCCAGAGGGTCTCTCTGTGTGCCTACTCTATTTAGTTAGAATTTCTAATTGATTTATAATAATTGTATATATTTTTAGGTCCCATATGATATTTGATACCTATATACAATGTGGAATAATCAAGCTTGGATAACCGTGACATCTATCACCTCAAAGATTCATCTTTGCTTTGGGAATGTCATAATTCTTCTCTTCTAGTTATTTTGGAATATACAATAAATTATTGTTAACTATATTTTCCCTACTGTACTATCAAATACTAAAACTTATTCCTTGGCCAGGCACGGTGGGTGGCTCACGCCTGTAATCCCAGCACATTAGGAGGCTGAGGCAGGCGGATCACCCGCAGTCAGGAGCTTGAGACCAGCCTGGCCAATATGGCGAGATCTTGTCGGTACTAAAAAAAAGAATACCAAAATTAGCTGGGTATGTGCGGCTTGCTTGCAATCCCAGCCACTCAGGAGGCTGCGGCATGAGTCACTTGAACCCAGGAGATGGAGGTTGCAGTGAGCTGAGTTGGTGACCTGTCCATGGTAAACTGTGTGCTGTGGCTGTGCCTTTTGGGGACTTCTGCCCTCATGGGTGGGAGCTCTGCCCGTCACTGTCCTGGGACCAGGCCACTAAGGCCTCCATCAGGCTGCACCACTGAAAGGGTCTGCTTGGTTCTGTGGTTTTCTGCTTTCCCATCCAGGGCTAGACTTCACTGGAGTAAAAGAAGAACAGGTGTCCAGCCCCAGGGGCCCAGTGCGATGCTTCCTGGCTGGGATGGAGATTTTTCTGAGGGTACTGGGTGGGCTTCAATAACTGGCATGAATGCACTTATTTCTCCCATATTTTGCCTAAGGGGCAACTAGGCCTTCAACTCACTGAGTCTGTAAAGACCCCCTGGGTCCACTGTGAGGTCTGCTTTAGGGGAGAGAAACTTGGAAGCCCTAAATGAGGATCGCCCCTGGCCGGACTCCTCGCAGGGCAGTAAGGAGCCAGGGGAACATCTTCACCTTTCCTTGACCAAAGCTCATGCTAGGCTGGGCGCAGTGGCTCATGCCTGTAATCCCAGCACTTTGCCAGGCTGAGTGGGGTGGATCGCCTGAGATCAGGAGTTCCAGACCAGCCTGGCAGACATGGTGAAACCCCGTTTCTACTAAAATTATACAAAAATTACCCAGGCGAGGGGGTGCATGCCTGTAATCCTAGCTACTCAGGAGGCAGAGGCAGGAGAATTGCCTGAAACTGGGAGATGAAAGTTGCAGTGAGATCACGCCACTGCTCTCTAGCCTGGGTGACAGAGGGAGACTGTCTCAAAAAAAAAAAAGCTCGCGTTGAAAGCGGAGCCGACAAGAGCCAGAAGGGGGCAGCAGAGAGCCCTCCGCAGTGGTCAGGGAGCCATGGTGGAAACAGGTGTGTTGGGGTGTGTGTGTGTGTGTGAGAATGTGTGTGTGTGGGTATGTAGGAGTGTGTGTGTGGGTGTGCCTGAGCATGTGTGTGAGTCTGCGTGCAGGTGTATGTGACCATGACAGTGTGTGTGTGTGTGAGTGTGTCGGTGTGTATGTGCACACACAAGTATGCGAGTGTGTTAGTGTCAGTGCGTGAATGAATGTGAGTGTGTGAGAGTGTGTGTGTGTGTGTGTGTGTGTGTGTGCCTGTGTACATGCTGAGACAGAGAACCTGCGAGAACTAGGAGCCAGAGGAGCGGACAGTCAGGAGCTTGGAGGCGGGGCTGGAGAGGACAGGGCGGACTGGCCTGGACATCCTGCTTCAGTCCGTCGGGAGGTGAGGAGGGCCTGCGTGGGCATCCACATGATTGCCCCTGGCTCCCACCTGGGCCTGGAACCCAGCTTTCTCTTCCCCGAAGTACACAACCCTTCCACCATGCTGTGCTGCCTCTTAGTGAGGGGCTTTTGTGACCCTGACTCTGAGAATTCCAGAGGCTTCAGGAATGCATGTCATCAAGTACTGTGTGGTGTAGTAGAAAATGTCTCAGGCCAGGAGTCAGGGGACCCAGGGGCCACAGCTCGCAGTTAACTTTATTCTGTTTCTCAAAGGAGGCTCAGTCCTCAGCACAGAAGATGAAGTGCTGGGCGGCTTGTGGGGGAAGCCCGAGGCTACCATCTGCAAGCCAGGCTCTTGGGGAAGTTTGTTTTGGCTTAAAAAGCCTTACAAGTGTTGAATTACTCTCTATCCTCTGTGCGTCTTTATCTAACGTGCTCTGGGGAGATGTGCCAGATATCGTTTGGCTGTGGGTTGTTTTTGTTTTTTTTCTGTAGAGATGGCGTCTTGCTTTGTCATCCAGGCTGGAGTGCAGTGGTGCGATCTTGGCTCACTGCAACCTCCGTTTCTGGGTTCTCTTGCCTCAGGCTCCCGAGTAGCTGGGACTATAGGTGCAGGCTGCTACCCCTGGCTAATTTCTTTTGTATTTTAGTAGAGACAGTTTCACATGTTGCCCAGGCTGGTCTTGAACTCCTGAGCTCAGACAATCCGCCCACCTACGTCTCCCAAAGTGCTAGGATTACAGGCGTGAGCCACCGCGCCTGGCCTTGGCTGTGGTTTTGTCAGATCCCGGCATCAGCTCTCAGCTCATGTGGTGGGAGCACTGGAGTTCGTGAGGCCGGGAAGCAAGGACCACTGAGGTCTCTCCGGCTGTCAGCGTGGGCTCGTCTCTCTGTTCCCCCCAGTCTGCTCCTCGTGACCTTGTCCGCCTGGCAGCACATTGGAGGTCACATTCATGCGGATGCCCCCATTACCACAGAATGCCCCCCATTGCCAGAGTGTGCCTCCCCACCTCACCAGGAGGATTCCTGTCCGCTGGAGTCCCCTCCATACTGTCATAACCCTTGGGGACACTTTGATATGTGGGAGAAGAAATATTTATGCAAATAAAGAAAAAAGGCAACGTCAGGGTACAGGTTGCTGGATGATTAAGCCCAAAGCTTGTGGCGAGGACTTGGGTCAAAGGAAAGGGCCCTCATGGTCAGCCGTGTGGTTTGGGAGCAGAAGCAGGCTGGATTCCAGACTCCCCGGCTCCCTGGGCCTAGCCTCGGGGAAGTGTGTAACCTTCCTGTCAGTCAGCATAGGAACACTTCAGGTCAGGGCAACCATGTGCACAGCAGCCTGCTGCGGCCGCCAGCTGGAGACGGATGTCTGATGTAACTAACAACAGTGCCAGAGGTCTTGGACACTTTGCAATGTGTGTCTGTCACCAGGGACGCTCGCCCCGGGTAGATCCTTGCCAATGCGGCCAGCACTGGATGTTCCCCGAAAAAGAGGAAGACGTCGCTTCCCTTCATGTAATGCTTGGCTATGGGCAGGGGCGGGGGGCGGGGGTGTTAAAGAAAAACTGCTGCTGCTTTGCACATTACAGCAGGTCAGTTGCGGAGTTAAATGTCTATATATTTTGCGGAGTTAAATATCTTTAAATGTCTCTATTCACGTCCTTTGTTCCCCATGCCCAGCATAGCGCCTGTGTGGCCAGCCTGCCCCGGGTTCCACCACTGGCCTTTGTGGCATCTGCAGTGAGGCCTTGGGGAGCTGCTCGTCCTACTTCTAGACCTGTCTTTCCCTCCCTCCCTTCTAGATCCATTTCTGCTCAGGGCACAGCTGTCCTTTTCTGCACGGTGGCCTTGATCTTGCCACTCCAGTCAAACAGGACTAGTTTTAGATTTTTAAGCCTTAATTTGTTGGGAGTGGTGGCTAACAGCAGCGGGATCTACCTTTACTATCCCAGGCAGCTTCTCTCTCCTTTTCCAGCTTTGGTGAAGATATAGATGGAGATGCGCCAGGGAGGGGACTCCCGGCTGAGAGCAACCAAACCCCAAGTCCAAAAAGAGATGGTGGGGGTCTCATCCTCAGACCCCCAAGCGTCCTGTGCAGTGGGAGTGGGGGTCTCAGCCTCAGACCCCCAAGCATTCTGTGCAGTGTGGGCGGGGTCTCAACCTCAGACCCCCAAGCGTCCTATGTAGGGGGGGTGGGAATCTCAGCCTCAGACCCCCCCCAAGTGTCCTGTGCAGTGGGGGTGGGGGTCTCAGCCTCAGATCCTCTCGTCCTGTGCAGGCAGTGCAGGTGGAGGCCTGAAGCTGCCTGCAGCTGTTGACACCCCGGCTTTGCCATTTTCCCTGAAAAGAAAGAAAACAAAAACCACTTGAAATTAGTTGACAAGCAATACTTTGAAAAAGAAAACTGCATACGTTTGCTTTTGCCTTGGATATGAGTCTAATGTCTCTCGGTAGTTGATAAGCATTTTATTTACATATTTAGATCTGCAGGAAATACACATGTATCTCTTACAGTCCACTCTTATTTCCTTCTGGAGCCCTCATTCTGTGCAGTGATAGGAAAGGAAAAGCCCTTAATGACTGACTGCCCGTCCCCACGTGGCGTGGAGCTTCAGTGTTCTCGGTGCGGAGGCACAGGGGATCTGCGTGTTCCCCGGCGCAGGTCTTCAGGAGCGGCTCTCGCTGGTCTCGGTCCTCGGTCCCGGCCCATCGGCCTCTTGGCTCTGCCTTTCTTTGCAGCTTCCACATGGAGCTCGGGGCGTGGGAATCTGCTGTGAGGCCCGGGCGCTGCCTTCCTAGGAGCCGTGGGGAGCCATTTCTCCCAGGGGTCTCCCTAGCCCCCTTGCTGTGCTGCTGGGAAGTGGGATGCGGCCCCTTCTCCTCGGCTTCCTGGCCTGCCTCTCACTTGCCCTTCTCCTGCCATCGGGTATGTGGGGGGCCGGGGAGGGGAAACCCTGGGGCCTCAGGGAACTCCCTGCCTTCATCTTCCTGGCCATGTGTGTTCTCAAATCCTCTCCTCCGACCTCCGCTCTGGGGCTGATGCTGCTGGAAACAAGGTCAGGGGCCTCTCAGGCCTTTTCTTCCTCTGGCTCTACCCACCTCTCCCGGCAAAGAGCACAGAGCGCTAATGCCTACACCGGAGGGCAGGGCCACCAGGGTGACAGTGCTGTGTGTGCGATTCGAAGCCTCAGCACAGCTGGGCCGCGCAGGGAGCTATCGATTGTGATGGAGGGAGGGAGAAGCGTGGCCGCCAGCGATGCCTGGATGGCTGTTTTTTTCTAACACTTTCCTACTTCTTGCCTGCAGGTGAAGAAGAAGCAGAAAAAAAAAAATAAAGCATAAGTCTTCGTTATTATATTTAAAAAAAAAAAAAAAAGGAAACCATTTTGGTTAACGGGCCACATCTTAGCAGTTGGTAAGAAGGGAAAGGATTCACCGATCAGAAATGGAGGGTGGGGAGCAGATGAGCGCAGGGGCGGCTGCAGGGGAGAAGACCTGTCTTTTGGAAAAGTCGCGGGAGAGGAGTGGGGGCACCGCTCAGTGTCTCTGCCCCCTGCACACGCGGCGCCTGGTTCCCGCTTGAGGTCGCGGGGTGCTCCCCCAGGCACAGGCCACGTGAAGGGTTTGGGGTTATACGTTTGGGGGGCATGGCTGGGGGTCCCGCAGGAGGGGTGCGGTGTAGGCTCCTGTTTTTCCTGCCGGCCATGCTGGACAGCCCATAGCCCTGGCTCCTGTCGTGGGGACTCGCCCTGTGCCCTGTGCCCCGGTTCCTGCTGGCTCTGCGCCTCCTGGACTCATTTCCATTCCAGGGTCCGCAGCCTCCTCCGACACTGCGGATCACCGTTTTCCAGCCGCGACAGCTTCATTCGCTTCAGCTCCGTGGTTGTCAGAGCCAGGGAGCCCAGAGAAGTGGGGAGGAGTCCTCCTAGATGCGTGAGGATGGGATTTTTGGCAGCAGTTCCGGGGATCCTCCCTGATCAGCCTGCGCCTTCGCCCTGGCGGGAGCCTTTCCAGCCAGGAGGTGAGGAGGTGGGAGCAGCTGGGGCGAGCCAGGGGCTGAGGGTCCTTTGCTCTCTGAAGTGTGGTTCATCACGGGTGCTGAGGGAGACACAGGGTGCCTGGGTGATCAGTCTCTGCCCTGGAATCTGTGTTCAGCCCGTGTCGTATTTTCAGGAGCGATGGAAGCTCCTGCTGAAGAACCCTTTCTGGTCTTGACCTCCGATCTCTTGATCCCTGTGGCAGTGAGCCCCAACTCTTGCTCTGGTTGCCGCCACGTCATCTGTGGGTGTTGGCAGGGGTTGAGGGTAACATGGAGCCTGTGCTAGAATACCGCGGGGGAATGCCCACAGGAGATGGGAAGGAAGAGAGAGAAGAGGACACCCCTGCTTCCAGGGACAAGTGGGCACGACCAGAGGATGAGACAGTGTTGCCCTAGAGAATGGCATGGGCTCCATCTGTACCTGGCAGGCCCCAGCCCCAGGCTTGTCCTAGGCCCTTGGCATCTGTGCTGGCAGCAACCCCGGGGCCACCCTCAGACTCTCATGACTTCTGCCCTTCTCTGGGCAGAAATGATATTCAAAAGAAAACACCCGAGGGGGTCACAGTGATTACAATAACACCGCCACCAGCACAGAGCAGATGTGAGGGCTGTTGCATAGTAGGCAGAGCTCCTGAAGTGGCCTCAGCTGAGATAGGGCTGGAATTTCCTGTGTGGGTTGTGGGGAGTGACTATGGAATTCAGAGGCAGGGAAGAATCTACTGGGGCTCTTGCAGCAGGAAACTGACTCCAGAGGGACCCTGGTGAAACTCTCAGAGAGGAGAGAGCCTGGGAAAGTGAGCCAAGGAACAGGTGTTTGTCCCCAAGGCTGGGGCCGAGGGCCCTGCTTCCCTGGTCAGAGGCAAGGGGGGCCCTTTGGGATCTCACAGCTTCATGGTTCAGGTGGCCTCTTCCTCCAGATCCCCACTCACCCCACGCGGCTCAGCCGCATGTGTGGAGTCAGCCTTGACTCTGCCCTTGTTTCCCTGCCCAGAGCCGTCATTCCTCAGCCCTGCTTCTGGCAGGCCCCTACCAGGAGACTGATGCTGTGGCATGCATCACCACATGGGGGACCCTGGGCAATGCCTTGGTGCTTGGCAGCATTGAGCCCTTGGGTCTCCCTCCAATGCAATGAGCTAACAATTCTATCTCCATCACTCAGATGACAAAGCTGGGAGGCTGCACAGCTCAGGAGCTTGTGCGAGTCCACACAGGGAGTGGGATCCAGATGCAGGTGGGACCTGCCTTATCTCAGGCTCTGCGGTCCCCAGACTTCTCGCCCTCATGCTCCTTTCAGGGTTATGGAACTCTCTTGAACGTCTCTGTTGGCCTCAGGCAGCAAATTAATGACTCTGCATGAATGGGGACTATGGGTGACAGTTTCCTCTGTCCCGGGTGCTGGGTAAAGCCTCCATTCTATTGGGTTAGGGGCCAGATGACTGAGGACCCACAGGAGGCCAGGGCTGCATGCTGAACAAGAAACTTACCTGGGCCACCAGGTCCTTCTGAGCACAGGTGTCGCTCCCTGCAGTCAGGACATGCTGGCCGGGGTCTCTGACTCCACCTGGAATTCTCCTGGATTCCAGGAGCCCCTGTGAGTCCAGGGAAGCCCCTGTGTGAGAATCTCTGCCACAGTCAGCTGCAGCCTCTCAGGCCTTGTGTCATTTCCCCCACTATAGGACCAGGGAAGTGGCTGAACAGAAGGCCTAGAAGGAGAAACAGTAAACTCAGGAAGCTGCAGTGGAAAGCCAAATGTCCATTTATCTGTCTGCAGAGTGAGTCCCCTGGGAGTACTGCAGCCACAGCAAGGTGTCAGGGGCCCTGGCACAGCTGTGGGAAGGCCACATGGGGGCAGCTGTGGGCGTGTGACCATATGCCCCCTGTGTGGCCTTCCCACACCCCTGGGGTGTCTGAATGCAGCTCCGGGATAGGGCCAGTCTGGGCCTGGAGCTCCTGCAGGTTGGTCTAGTGCCAGGCCTGGGGGAAGGCAGAGGTGGAGACTGGGGGGCTTTCCTTCCGCTCGCTGTGTCCCCAGTGTCAGGAGCTGGCTCATGAGTGTCCATGTCAGAAGAGGGGCTTAAGCCGTGAGGACTGACGCTTCCCTCCAACCTGAGCGCGTGGGGAGGGGTGGGGGTGAGGGCGGTGGCCACACCTGTTCCACCCTCTCCCTGGAATAAAAAAGTGGCGTTTTTTTCATTCCTCTCCCTCTCATTCTCCCGTTCCTTGTGTACCAGGACACGGTTTGGTGCTGGAATAGAGTCATAAGCAAGACAGACATAGACCTTGCCTTCAGAAAGCTTTTGTTTGGTGCAGTGCTGTGGAAATGCATCTCAAATATTACATAGGAACAATCTGGAGTGGAGCTCAAGTCATTCCAGAAAGTCTCACTGTTTAAGAATTTTACTTTGTTTTGTATTTTTGTATATATTTTTCGAGACGAGGTCTTGCTCTGCTATCCAGGCTGGAGTGCAATGGTGCAATCATAACTCATTGCAGCCTGTACCTCCTGGGTTCGAGTGATCCTCCCACCTCAGGTTTCCAAGTAGCTGGGACCACAGCTACACACCACAAACTCAGCTAATTTTAAAAATATTTTTGTAAAGATGGAGTCTCTCTCTGTTTCCCAGGCTGGTCTTGAAATCCTGGCCTCAGGGGATCTTCCCTTCTTGACATCCAAAAGTATTGGGATTACGGGTGTGAGCCAACACATCCAGCTGTCCTCACTCAAAAAAATAATTTTTTTGAGACAAAGTCTCACTCTGTTGCCCAAGCTAGAGTGCAGTGGTGTGATCTCGGCTCACTACAACCTCCGCCTCCTGGGTTCAAGTGATTCTCCTGCCTCAGCCACCCAACTAATTGGGATTAAAGGAATGTGCCATCATGCCCAGCTAATTTTGTATTTTTAGTAGAGATGTTGACTAGGCTGGTCTTGAACTCCTGACGTCAAGTGATCTGCCCACCTTGGCTTCCCAAAGTGCTGGGATTACAGGTGTGAGCCATTGCGCCCAGCCCTGCTCTCACATTTTATAGGTGAAAAATTATGGAGAATTTGGGAAAATCCCACGAAGAAGAATCAGTAGTGAGGTAGTGGGAAAACCCTGGGAATATAGTGTTATAAGTAAAATTTTGATGCCGCAAAAGAAATGGCACTAGAATATAAATCCTCTCAGCAAAGCAGTTTACTTCTATAGAAGGATGTGGCTCACGTGTGGAGCAATGGTGACCGCATGTTTGGACAAGGGAAGAAAGGGGTACTTACGTCTGACCAGGGTCACCCCTACTGCTGTGTCATTCCCTATTGGCTAGGGTTAGACTGCACAAGCTAGACTAATCCTGATTGGCTATTTTAAAGAGAGCAGGGGTCCGAGCTGGAGTGGCAGGGTGGGTGGGGGATGGTTTGGTGGGAAGGATGGTTACAGATGGGTCAGAGC
Source organism: Cebus imitator (assembly GCF_001604975.1). NCBI lineage: Eukaryota > Metazoa > Chordata > Mammalia > Primates > Cebidae > Cebus > Cebus imitator. The sequence continues at coordinate 8,497,940 of NW_016107335.1, read as the reverse complement.
AGGTAGCCAGGGGTGACCTAGGTTAAAGAAGGTGACCAGAGCAGGTAACCGGAGCAGGTGACTGGGATGAGTCAGGATGGAGCCAGGGGCTGGGGGAACAGATGTGAACTACTGATTAGAACCAGTGGAGAAGGTTGTTTATTGGAAATACAAGGAAGTTAAACTTTAAAATAGAGAATTAAAGAACAAGAGAGCTGAACATACTAACGTACTGATTCTTTGAAGAGAAACTTGGGGTTCACCATATCTAACAATACGAAGCAGCTGTGGAATTGTCCAGGAATTATCCCTCCCTCTCTGTTTGGGTATCCCTTTTCTTTTGGTGGGGTTTTTCATTTCAAAATCAGGTCTCTTGCCTGCTTTTAACTACCGTTCACTCATAGCTTTAACCTTCACAAAGCTGTTTGCTAACACTATTAATCGCTTAGAGTTTAAGAACTTTCTATTTCCACTCCTGATTATTGTCTGTGGGCCTCTTGTGCCTGCCTATATCTCTCTAGAATCTTCCAGAAGCAACTTGACTCTTTTAGGCCTTTGCAGCCAGCTAAGAAGGCAAAGAAAAGTCACCAGTGCAATAAAAAGAGGGCACTTTGTCTTACTTGGCAATAAACCACCATCCGCCTCAGCAGCAACAGCAGCACCCCCACCCCCACTCAACCCAAAACAAACAAGAAAACCTGTGAGCAAAGCCCAGGGGAGCTGTGTTGAATGTAGGCGCCGAGTCGGGTTGAGGGCTGCAGCTGGTTGCCCAGACACCAGAGAGAGAACAGGCTGGAAAAAACTTATTCAAAATTCTGCTCTTGAGCCGGGCATTGTGGCTCATGCCTGTCATCCCAGTGCTTTGGGAGGCTAAGGCAGGAGGATTGCTTGAGTCTAGGAGTTTGAGACCAGCCTGGGCCACACTGGGAGACCCTGTCTCTACAAAAAAAGAATTAGCTGGATGTGATGGTGTGTGCCTGTGGTCCTAGCTTCTTGGGAGGAGGTAGGAGGATTGCTCCAGCCTGAGAGGTTGAGGCTGCAGTGAGCTGTGATTGCACCACTGCACTCCAGCCCTGGAGACAGAGCAAGACCCTGTCTCGAAACAAACAAATTTTGCGCTTGTCTCTCCTTCAGCCAGCAGCCCGCTTAGCAGGGCACATGTCCTCACAATAATATCAAAGTGGTAGAAAATGTCCTGCTAGGTGCTGACGAAAACTGCTGCAGAGGGAGCAGCTGCCCTCTGCGCTCTCTCTCCAGCCCTCCTTCTCCAGCGTCTCAGGATTAGGAATGACAGCCTGGAGACACCACCTCCTCCCAAGGTGGCTTCTCACCAAAGGGTTGAAGATGAAGACTGGAAGAAAGTAACTGTTGAGCAGAGGTAGCAAACAGAATCTTTTCAGATTTCTTTCTTCCTGTGTTCAATCTTTTAGTCCTGAGGGGCTTTCTGCTCTGGGACTCATGTTTTCCCTTGATGTTGACTTATCAAATATGTTTTGTTTTGTTTTAAAATTTTAGATAGGCTCTCACTCTGTCAGTCAGGCTGGAGTGTTGTGGCTCAGTTAGGACTCACTGCAGCCTCAGCCTCCTGAGTAGCTGGGACCACAGACATGAGCCACCACGCAGGTGTAGCGGGGAGATCCCATAAGTGCTGAGGCAGGAGCACGAAGCCTCAGCCTATTTCCATATAAATAATAAAAAAGAAAGTAACTAGAAGTACAACCATAGTAGTTATTAGTTACTCATATGTGATCTTAGTTATTCATAGGTGATCCTAATTATTATTATTTTTTTAAAACTGCATTTTAGGTTTTTGGGGTACATGTGAAGAACATGCAAGATTGTTGCATAGGTACACCCATGGCAGTGTGATTTGCTGCCTTCCTCCCCATCACCTATATCTGGCATTTCTCCCCATGCTATCTCTCCCCAACTCCCCACCCCCCGTTGTCCCTCCCCTATTTCCCCCCGACAGACCCCAGTATGTGATGCTCCCCTGCCTGTATCCATGTGTTTTCATTGTTCAACATCCGC
>NW_016107335.1:8482020-8494583 GCF_001604975.1 Cebus imitator | reverse complement strand
CTGTTTTTGTCCTCTCTTATTTCATTGAGCAGTGGTTTGTAGTTCTCCTTGAAGAAGTCCTTTACGTTCCTTGTTAGTTGTATTCCTAGGTATTTTATTCTCTTTGTGGCAATTGTGAATGGCAGTTCATTCTTGATTTGGCTCTCTTTAAGTCTCTTATTGGTGTGTAGGAATGCTTGTGATTTTTGCACATTGATTTTGTATCCTGAGACTTTGCTGAAGTTGCTTATCAGTTTCAGGAGATTTTGGGCTGAGACAATAGGGTCTTCTAAATATACAATCATGTCGTCTGCAAATAGAGACAGTTTGACTTCTTCCTTTCCTATTGAATAGTCTTTATTTCTTTTTCTTGCCTGATTGCTCTAGCTAGAACTTCCGATACTGTATTGAATAGCAGTGGTGAGAGAGGGCGTCCTTGTCTAGTGCCAGGTTGCAAAGGGAATGCTTCCAGTTTTCACCTGATCAGTATGATATTCACTGTTGGTTTGTCATAAATAGCTTTTATTATTTTGAAATACATTCCATCAATACCTAGTTTATTGAGGGTTTTTAGCATAAAGGCTGTTGAATTTTGTCAAAAGACTTCTCTGTATCTATTGAGATAATCATGTGGTTTTTGTCTTTGGTTCCATTTATGTGGTGAATTACGTTTGCAGACTTGCGTATGTTGAACCAGCCTTGCATCCCTGGGATGAAGCCTACTTTATCATGGTGTATAAGCTTTTTGATGTGCTGTTGCAATCGGTTTGCCAGTATTTTATTGAAGATTTTTGCATCTATGTTCATCATGGATATTGGCCTGAAGTTTTCTTTTCTTGCTGAGTTTCTGCCAGATTTTGGTATCAGGATGATGTTGGTCTCATAAAATGATTTGGGAAGGCTTCCCTCTTTTTGGATTGTTTGGAATAGTTTCAGAAGGAATGGTACCAGCTCCTCTTTGTATGTCTGGTAGCATTCGGCTGTGAACCCACCTAGACCTGGGCTTTTTTTGGATGGTAGGCTATTAATTGCTGCCTCAACTTCTGCCATTGTTATTGGTCTATTCAGGATTTCAACTTCTTCCTGGTTTAGGCTTGGGAGGATGCGAGTGTCCAGGAATTTATCCATTTCTTCCAGGTTTACTAGTTTATGTGCAAAGAATTGTTTGTAATAATCTCTGATGATGGTTTGAATTTCTGTGGAATCTGTGGTGATATCCCCTTTATCGTTTTTTATTGCATCTATTTGATTATTCCCTCTTTTCTTTTTTATTAATCTGTCTAGTGGTCTATTTTGTTGATCTTTTCATAAAACCAGCTCCTGGATTTATTGATTTTTTGAAGGGTTTTTTGTGTCTCTATCTCCTTCCGTTCTGCTCTGGTCTTAGTTATTTCTTGTCTTCTGCTAGGTTTTGAGTTTTTTTGATCTTGCTCCTCTAGCTCTTTGAATTTTGATGATAGGGTGTCGATTTTAGATCTTTCCTTGCTTCTCATGTGGGCACTTATTGCTATATATTTTCCTCTAGAGACTGCTTTAAATGTGTCCCAGAGATTCTGGTATGTTGTGTCTTCATTCTCGTTGGTTTCAAAGAACATCTTTATTTCTGCCTTTATTTCATTGTTTATCCAGTCAACATTCAAGAGCCAGTTGTTCAGTTTCCATGAAGCTGTGCAGTTCTGAGTTAGTTTTTGAATTCTGAGTTCTAACTTGATTGCACTGTGGTCTGGGAGACTGTTTGTTATGATTTCTATTCTTTTGCATTTTCTGAGGAGTGATTTACTTCCAATTATGTGGTCAATTTTAGAGTAGGTGTGATGTGGTGCTGAGAAGAATGTATATTCTGTGGATTTGGGGTGGAGAGTTATGTATATGTCTATTAGGTTTGCTTGGTCCAGGCTTGAGTTCAAGTCCTGGATAGCCTCGTTAATTTTCTGTTTTGTTGATCTGTCTAATATTGACAATGGGTTGTTAAAGTCTCCCACTATTATTGTGTGGGAGTCTAAGTCTCTGTAAGTCATTAAGAACTTGCTTTATGTATCTGTGTGGTCCTGTACTGGGTGCGTATATATTTAGGATCGTTAGCTCTTCTTGTTGCATTTATCCTTTTACCATTATGTATTGTCCTTCTTTGTCTCTTTTGATCTTTATTGGTTTAAAGGCTATTTTATCAGAGACAAGAATTGCAACTCCTGCTTTTTTTTGCTCTCCATTTGCTTGGTAAATCTTCCTCCATCCCTTTATTTTAAGCCTTTGTGTATCCTTGCACGTGAGATAGGTTTCCTGGATACAGCACACTGATGGGTTTTGGCTTTTTATCCAATGTGCCAGTCTGTGTCTTTTGATTGGGGCATTTAGCCCATTTACATTTAGGGTTAATATTGTTATGTGTGAATTTGATCCTGCCATTTTGATGCTAGCTGGCTGTTTTGCCCGTTAGTTGATGCAGTTTCTTCATTGTGTCGATATGCTTTACCATTTGGTATGTTTTTGGAGTGGCTGGTACTGGTCGTTCCTTTCTATGTTTAGTGCTTCTTTCAGGAGCTCTTGTAAAGCAGGCCTGGTGGTGATGAAATCTCTGAGTAATTGCTTGTTCATAAAGGATTTTATTTCTCCTTCAGTTATGAAACTTAGTTTGGGTGGATATGAAATTCTAGGCTGAAAGTTCTTTTCTTTAAGGGTGTTGAATATTGGCCCCTACTCTCTTCTGGCTTGTAGGGTTTCTGCTGAGAGATCCTCTGTGAGTCTGATGGGCTTCCCTTTGTGGGTAGCCAACCTTTCTGTCTGTCTGCCCTTAGCATTTTCTCCTTCATTTCAACCCTGGTGAATCTGACGATTATGTGCCTTGCAGTTGCTCTTCTTGAGGAATATCTTTGTGGTGTTCTCTGTATTTCCTGGACTTGAGTATTGGCCTGCCTTGCTAGGTTGGGGAAGTTTTCCTGGATAAAGTCCTGAAAAGTGTTTTCCAGCTTGGATTCATTCTCTCCATCACATTCAGGTACACTTATCAAACATAGACTAGGTCTTTTCACATAGTCCCATATTTCTTGGAGGCTTTGTTCATTCCTTTTAGTCCTTTTTTCTCTAATCTTGCCTTCTCGTTTTATTTCATTGAGTTGATCTTCGACCTCTGATATCCTCTCTTCTGCTTGGTCAATTCGGCTGTTGAAACTTGTGTATGCTTCACGAAGTTTTCGTGTTGTGTTTTTCAGCTCCATCAATTCACTTATATTCCTCTCAAAGTTGTTTATTCTCATTAGCATTTCATCAAATCTTTTTTCAACATTCTTAGTTTCTTTGCATTGGGTTAGAACATGGTCTTTTAGCTCAGTGAAGTTTCTTATTACCCACCTTCTGAAGTCTGATTCTGTCATTTCATCACACTCATTCTCCATCCAGCATTGTTCCCTTGCTGGTGAGGAGTTGTGATCCCTTGTAGGAGGAGAGGTGTTCTGGTTTCGGGTGTTTTCATCCTTTTTGTACTGGTTTCTTCCCATCTTAGCGGATTTATCCAACTGTCGTCTTTGTAGTTGTTGGCTTTCAGATCGTGTCTCTGAGTGGATGTCCAGTTTGTTGATGATGAACTTATTTCTTTCTCTTTCTTAGTTTTCCTTCTAACATTCAGGCCCCTCTGCTGTAGGACTGCTGAGGTCCACATCAGGCCCTGCTTGCCTAGGGATCAACTGCAGCGGCTGCAGAACAGTAAGGGTTGCTGCCAGTTTCTTCTGCTGTCTTTTTCTGAGAAGGATACCCGCCTGATGTCAGTCTGAACTCTCCTTTATGAGGTGACTCTTTGGATATACGGGGTCAGGGAGCTGCTTGAGGAGATAGTCTGTCCTTTATTGGAGCTCAAGTGCTGAGCTGTGAGCTCCATTGTTCTTTCAGAACAGCTGGGCAGGTACATTTAAGTCTGTGGCAGCAGAACTCATAAATGCCTTTTTTTCCCCCCAGGTGCTCTGTCCTGGGGAGTTATAAGTTTCTGTCATGCTGCTGCCTTTTTTCAGGGCTGCCCTGCCCAGCAAGGAGGCAGCCTAGTCACTGTCTGCCTACAGAGGCTTTGCTGAGCTGCTGTATGAACTTCCCTGCAGTCTTGGTTATATGGGTGTAGTTAGAACTGCCTTGGCAATGGCGGCCCAATTCTGTAATGGCAGACTGTCTCTGTAATGGTGGACTGCCTTGGCAATGGCAGGCTGCTTCAGCAATGGCAGACTACCTCTGTAGTGGTGGACTGCCTTGGTAATGGTGGACACCTGTCCCCCACAGAGCTGGACCATCTCAGGTTCAGCTGTACTTGCTGTGAAACTCTCAATCCAGAGCGTTTCAGATTGCTGTTTTTTTGTGGGGGTGTGACCAGCCAAGCCTTATCACCTGGCTCCCTGCTTTTGACTCCCTTTTTTTTTTTTAAGTTGAATGGTCGACTCTGTCTCCGAGGTGTTCCAGTCACCTGTTGAAAAGTTGCCGGGATCTGTGTGATTTCCTGTGTGGCGACCCACTACGCCAGCTGAAACAGCCGTGCTGAGATTCATGGTACTTTTTTGTCCAGGAATCTCCTGGGCTGGCTCCCTGTTTCAGTCCCATTTTTTATCAGTTGAACGGGCAACTCTGCCTCCCAGGAGCTCCAATCACCAGCTAAAATGGACCCATGTACTTCGTACAGAGACCTGCCATGCTGGGGCCCCAGCCAAAACAGGCCTGCCTGCCAAAACAGCCACGCTGGCCAAGCAGCCATGCTGGTGACCTGTGGGGCTCCTCCACCTGTGAATCGCCTAGTCTGTGGGCAATAAAAATCCATCTGTAAATGTGGCATCCACTCACCCTCTGTGCTTTCGCTGGGAGCTGTAATCCTGAGCTGCTACTAATCTGCCATCTTGGATCCGTTCCTCTGATCCTAATTCTTTTACTAATGCCTCTCAGGTGGGAAGTGTGAACCTGGGGTGACACTGTGAAAAAAATGACCCTAAGGAAAGATGCTTTAAGCCCTCTGTCACACCTGTGTAAGGGCTGCTGGAGAGCGCCTTGGCTGTGCGGCAGCCCCAGTGCTGGGAAAGTGCCCACTGTTTAGCCAGCTATGGAAGGAGACATCCAAAATCGCTGAGACGTCTCCTTCCCTGGGGGAGTTAGGAGAAAACTCCACTCCTCTGAGCACTTGCCATAGGCCTCAGGGCTATCAGGGAAGCCCCACAGACATCCGGGGGCTTAACTTTCTCTATGTGATGCTGTGCTTTAGTCCTCACGTTCCATGACCACTCTCATGTTCCGCTCTGCACCTGGTTCCTTTTTTCTCAGAAGAGCTAATCAGTAAAAGTAATACAAATCTTAATGTCTTTGTTCTTTCTTAACAAAGAAAGAACATGCAAAAGTGCTGACACATTATGCTTCTTACCTGAAAGTCTTGGGCCCCTACCTATATGACACGTGATGTGCTTGACCCTATCGCTGACCACCAAGGCCTCGCCCTACCTACCCTGCCCCCAGCTTTGTACTTAATAAAAGTCAGGGTGTCCAGGCACTCAGGGCCACTGCCAGACTCCACGCTTTGGTTGGCAGTGGGCCCCCAGGCTTAAATTCTATTTTCTCTATCTTTGTGTCTTGTGTCTTTTATTTCTACAATTTCTCGTGTCCACACCAGCAGGGAGGGGGTCACCGGACCCTGAAGGGATGGACCCTACATACAAGGGTAATTTTTAATTTTTATTTTTTTGTAGAGACAGGGTCTCATTATGTGGCACAGGCTGGCCCTGAACTCCTGGGCTCAAGTAATCCTCCCGTCTTGGCCTCTCAAGGTGCTGCGATTACAGGCATGAGCTACTGCGTCCAGCCTACAAATTATCGATATGTGTAATTTGAGACCCACAATGAAGATTTTTGAATTTTGGAATTTGCTTCCAACTCTCTCTATGGTCAGTTTTTGTCCAGGATGATCTTAAACCAATTTCAAGACTTGGAGTCCCCGGAGCCACCCAGAGGATCCAAACAGAGCTGTCATTTCAGGTGGCTGTTCCACTTGTAGTTCAATGTCACCTGAGGGTGCAACCCTTTAGAAGCTCAGCTTTTCAGGGGAGATGAAGGTGTCTCCTGTTAGACTCTGACCGAGCTGGCCCTTGCATTCTGATCTGGCTAAGCTTTAGACAGGCTTTTCCCTGACTCTAGTCCTCTGACCTCCTTTTTCTTTGAGTACTTTAGAAATCTTGTACTTGTCCATTCGTTCTTTGTCTGCTTGTGATGCAAGTCTTTCAGAAAGCCTCTTGTCAGTTTTACAACCCATGACTGTCTTTCTCAAGGACCTATGAAATGTAAAGATCGAGGGAGATACAGCCCCTCTGGCACCAATTAGCAAACACAGCTGGCTTGATCACAGAGAACATTGGCAAACCCAGGAAGAACTCACTGTGCTGAACTTGTCCCGCTGGTCAGCCTCCCGCTAACTTCCTCCGGGACTTTCCAGCATCGGCATCGGCACTTGAAGATCCTCCCACTTTATGTTTCAGTGGAGTGGAGTTCATGCTGAGTTCAGGCCTCTCTCCCCTGCTACAATAGCCTGGAATAAGGTCCTTCTTGCCTGTTTAATGTTGTCTGGTGCAGTTTTTGCTTTGACGCCTCTCATTTTCCAGGACGGTCCAGTGTCCTCAGGAAAAGCCATTGTCTATGCTTGCTTACTTCTCAGGTTCGTGCATTGGCCTGGTCATTCTTTATCATCTCATTGGGCCTTGGGTGAAGTTGAGAAGATTTAGAAATATTTTTACTCTCTTTATTTTTAGTTATTTTCAGTGGGAGCATTGGCATGAACAATCCTTGGGAAACAGGAATCAGTTAAGACCTTTGGCTGTCTCTGCCTGCTCTGTCTCTAGAAGCCTCAAGCCCAGCATCCCCACACTGATGTGCTCATCTCTAGCAGAATACTGGCCTCTCAGCTCTCTCTCCATGAAGGCCACTAGTAAGTGCTGTGATGCCAGGCTGCTCCACATCCAGGCAGCCTGGGTGACCACTACCTTTTATGAGGATCAGAAAAAGGTGTGCCTTCTTCACGTTAAAGTTTTATTTATTTTATTATTATTATTTTTGAGATGGAGTTTTGTTCTTGTTGCCCAGGCTAGAGTGCAATGGCACGGTCTTGGCTCACCGCAACCTCTGCCTCCCAGGTTCAAGCGATTGTCCTGCCTCAGCCTCCCAAGTAGCTGGGATTACAGGCATGTGCCACCAAGCCCAGCTAATTTTGTATTTTTAGTAGAGATGGGGTTTCTCCATGTTGGTCAGGCTGGTCTTGAACTCCCGACCTCAAGTGATCCACCCGCCTCGGCCTCCCAAAATGCTGGGGTTACAGGTGTGAGCCACCGTGCCTGGCCTATTTTATTATTATTTTTGAGATGGGGTCTCACTCTGTCACCCAGGCTGGAGTGCAGTGGTGTGACCTCAGCTCACTGCAACCTCTGTCTCCCTGATTCAAGCGATTCTCCTATGTCAGTCTCCCAAGTAGCTGGGATTACAGGCGCACCCCACAATGCCTGGCTAATTTTTGTATTTTTAGTAGAGACAGAGTTTTACCATGTTGACCAAGCTGGTCTCAAACTCCTGACCTCAAGTGATCCACCTGCCTTAGCCTCCCAAAGTGCTGGGATTACAGGGGAAGTTAAAAGTTTTCAAATAAGTATATTATTTCTTAATTATTATAGCAGACATGGATTGCACTTGAACAAGACATTTAATTTCATCAAAAAATTGTCAAAATATACAAATTTAGTCACAAGACACTTCACTACGACCTGCCAAAGCCGTAGTAAACACACACATCGTCCATCTTTGAAATGAAACAACATATAATAATATTTTCCAAAATAACAAAGATGTCTCTGCTGTGACTGGCACTCCCTTTGATGTGGCAACTGGAACAGTTGTGTTAGCAACTGTGAATTCATTAAAAAAAATTCTTTTATTGTTTCTTTCTTTTTTTTTTTTTTTTTGAGACAGAGCCTCACTCTTGTCACACAGGCTGGAGTGCAGTGGCGCAATCTCAGCTCACTGGAGCCTCTGCCTCCCAGTTCAAGCAATTCTTCTGCCTCAGCCTCCCAAGTAGCTGAGACTACAGGTGCCCACCACCACACCCAGCTAATTTTTTGTATTTTTAGTAGAGATGGGGTTTTGCCAGTTGGCCAGGCTGATCACAAACTCCAGACCTCAGTTGATCCGCCTGCCTCGGCCTCCCAACGTGCTAGGATTACAGCCACTGAGCCCGGCCTTATTGTTTCTATTTTCTAAATTTGTGATAAATTGGTTCCCCTTGCTGCTGTCTCGGTGTTAGTCCTCCTCATTTTTAGGTTGGGGGCTGCAGCAGTCTCCGACTGGTCCTTCTGCCTCCAGCCTGACCACGCTTTTCCGCACCTGCCAGGCTGTCTCAGGGCCCCGATGCTGGTGGCCTTTGCCATCTGTCTGCCCGAGGCATCCTCCCTCCAGCGTCTGACAGGCAAATGTGTGCCGCCCTTCAAGACTTAGGCATTCTTTTTCCCATGCAGCCTTCCCTCCTCTGTGCCTTGCAATCTGCTCCACTGCAGTACCTGCCACAGGAAATGGTGGGTTTATGGATTTGTTTATAAGTTTATTTCCCCATTTGGTTGTTTTTCCATCTTGCAGGGTTTACATCGCCTCCTTTTCACTAGCATGGCGGCCAGGACGCATCTCTATCATGGCACATTACCTTGTTTTGTGACCACAGCCTAGTCTTTTCCTCACCCTCAGACTTCCTTAGGGCCCCTTGAGCCAGGGATTTGCCTTGCTAATCTCTGTGTCCTCTCTGTCCAGTACGGCGCTTGGTCCTGGTCAATTTCTCCTTTCTTGCATAACTTGTGTCTTCCTGGCTTATTTGATTTCTGGAAGTCCGGTCCTTCTCCCTACTCTTACACCTGCCTGCTGAGTGAGGAGGGCTCTCAGCCTGCTGGCGAGCGTTTTGCTGCACTTGTCATTAGCTGCAAAGCCACTAGGGGGCAGGGAGCGCCCGTTCTTCCTCAGATGGGTGCCGAACCAGAACCCGGCAGCCTTCTGCACAGAAATCAATTCTCTAAGAGTTGATTTGCTGAAAGATCATTTTGCAAAATGGTTAGCTCAGCAAATAATTGACTTGCTACATCTTTGAGGAATTATTTGTAGCTTCAGTTTTACTCAGAGCAACACCAGGATGCTTAATATTTCATTTATGTGGGAGCCTTTTTGGCTTAATGTTTCATTTAAGAATTAGGGAAACAATTTTGGGAAAACAGCTTCTTGCTGAGCCTCTGCCTCTGTCAGTACGCCAGCGGGGGTGAACTGCACTACCTGGCTTAGGGCTTTTGTCTCATCATTTTAATGAGTTGATTTTATGTGCGTTGACCTGCTGCAAAGGAAGGGTAAGGGTTCTTCCAAAATAGATTCTCTTCCAATGAGGAGGTATGAGAGGAGCTTTGTCAGTTTTCCCCACCAAGATGTGTACTGTGTGTCCCCAGACTTCTTCTTGGCCCATCCCAGCATAGCCAGGGTTTCCTTCAGGCTTGTAATGAGATAGAGCAGCTGGCAAGGTTGGTACATGAAGACCAGTCCAGGGGGAGGTGGATCCCTTGGGACATGATAGGCTGAGAGCAGCACCCCAAAGTCTGTGGTTTTGACTCCTGTAGAGACTTCATGTCTGAGGCATGCCCACCCACTCCAGCCCCCCCCCGCCCCACTTCTCCTCCTCCTGTGGGATCCCTTTGGAAAGCTCAGCATCACCTCAGACATTTGGAAAACTGACATGAGCTGCAGTCCCTCGTGGCTCCAGCCTCTGCTTCCTGTGCAGACGAGGGTCCCGCGCTCACTTGGATGAGCCTCGAAGGCATCCTGCTCAGTCTCAGAAGGGCAGACACTGTGGGACTTCACTCACATGAGTATCTGAAGTTGCCAAAAATCATTGAAATAGGCCGGGCATGGTGGCTCACACCTGTATTCCCAGCACTTTGGGAGGCCAAGGTGGGTGGATCACTTGAGGTCTGGAGTTTGAGACCAGCCTGGCCAACATGGCAAAACCCTGTTTCTACTAAAAATACAAAAATTAGCCTAGTGTGGTGGTGTGTGCCTGTAATCCCAGCTACTGGGGAGGCTGAGGCAGGAGAATCGCTTGAACCTGGGAGGCAGAGGTTGCAGTGAGCTGAGATCCCACCACTGCACTTTAGCCTGGGTGAAAGAGCAAGACTCCGTCTCAAACAACCACAACAAAATAATAGGAAAATAAAGTAGAAAGGTGGATCCGGAAGGTGGTTACCCAGGCTGGGATTTGGCAGGGGTTGGGGGGGGGTGATTTGGGGTGGAATGTGAACAGAGTGTGGGATGAAAAGTCCCGCAGATCTGGCACACAACAATGTGAATGTACTTTATACTGCGGGCTATACACTTAAAAATGGGTAAGATGGTCATTTTCACTCCAGTGGACATTTTTTTAAAAAGTCTTTCTCCATGTTTGATTTTCTTATGAAGTAGAGATCAGGGATTTTGGACACTATGATCTTTCACAAAAGGGATTTGATTCTGTGAAACATTTGAAAGCATCATGTTTTGCAAGCTGGGGAAAAGCATTCATTCCCCTGAGAAGCAGCCTTGGTCTGTCGGGCTCCGAGTTACCTGGGTTGTGGGTTTTAGGGAAGGGAAGGGAAGTGAGGAAGCACTTGTTAGAGATCCTAAAGGCCACTTCTGGGCACGCAGCCGCTGGCAGCTGGCTTTGCTCAGAGTTCGTAGCGGCGCTGCAATCTCTGTTGCCTCAAGGACAGGAACCGGCTTGACGTCCTTCTCCTGCCCTACCCAAGCCCCTGTTCTTGCAGCCTTTCCGAAGCTCAGCCTGGCTCCTGCCCCGACCCCACCCCCTGGCCAAGCCTCTGCTGTCATTTCTCCTCCCTCCTGTCAGTCTGCAGCTGTGGAAAGGGCCGTACTCCCCAGTTTCTGCTGTGTTGTGACCCCACAAGACGCTCAGCACCCTGCACGGAACTTCCTCTCCAACTGAATTTTTGACTCTGTGGATGTGAAGCTATTTCTAGAAATCTCTTCCTTCGCAGAAACACCTGAAACCCTCCTGCCAGGAGGACCAGGGCCCAGGAAGCGGGTCACTCCCTGGAGGTCCTCCCCTCACCCTCCTCACCTTCTTCACGTCCTGTGCCCTGGGGCACCAGCAGCTGCTTCCACCCAGGTGAGAGATGGAGGGATGGAGCCAGGACAGGACCGCAGTGTGTGTGTGACGTGTGCACACGTGCATAAGTGTGTGTGCACTGGTGCCTGGTCGTGGGGGGGATGGGCTTGCCATGGGGAAGGCAGCCTGCTCAGCCATGGGAGAGGAGGCTGCCTGCGGGGTTGGATCGCAGGGATCTGGGAAGCTCTCCTCCTGGTCCTAAGCGTGTCTCCCCAACCTGCTGGGGAGCAGATTCGGCAGGAGGGAGCCAGAGGTACATTCCTGTACATCTGTTAGAGTGACTGTCCTAAGAGAAGGCGTGTCGGGGAGTGGGTGTGAGCCCTAAGAGGAGGAGGACTGAGGCTGGCAGAAGGGAGGAAGAAGCAGGCGGAAGGGGCCTGTCAGGAGCGCCCTGAAGCTGGGATGGTGCCGCAGAGCAGCCCCCAGGAGGAAGCCTTGACATGGAGCCTCAGTGTCCTTGGCCTAAGGGATGGAGAATGGGTAGGAACCTTCCAGACAGACAGGAGGATGGGGTGGAGGCAAGGGTGCGCTGGACCATCTGGGAAGCTGTAGCTAAGGTGACAGCGGAGTGAATGGAGGCCTGATTGTGGAAGGTACCATAGTAACGGGCTGCACATTCTGTTTGAGCCTACAAGAACACTTACAAAAATTTCACTGGGCCAAAAAGTAAATCTCAACCAATGACAAATAGTTTATACAGACATTGTTCTCTGGCCACATTGCAACATTTGAAACAAATAAAAAGGTAGCCAATGTTTCAATACATTTTGAAATTTAGTAATCACTTCTGTCACCTTATGGGTCAAAAAGAAATCATAATTGAAATTAGAACATATTTAAAACTGGTCAACAAAAAAGAATGGAGGGAAAGACTCAACTATATAAAGATATCAATTTTTCTCAAACAAAGCTATAGCTTCAATGCAATGACGTTCAGCATTTCAGCAGAACTTAAATAAATTTACAGCTGATTTTAAAAGTCCTATAGCAGATTAAGGAACTGAGAGGAGCCAAGACAGTTTGGAATAATAGCAAGGTGTTGAAAGTTGCTTAATCAGATAACTAAGACTTAAAGTTATACTAATTAAGTCATATTGGCATTTAGTAATGAAGACATTCTGGTTCAGGATTACACTAAGAGTCCAATAGACAAAACAGAGAACCTAGGGATAGAACTGTGGACTTATGGGCACTTGGTATCTGATAGAATCATTGGAGAAGTCATGAACTATTCAGTAAATGATCCTGGGAAACTTGGCTCTTCATGTGGGATCATTTAGGAATGCTTTTTTTTTTAAGACAGAGTTTTGCTCTTGTTGCCCAGGCTGGAGTGCAATGGCATGATCTCAGCTCACTGCAGCCTCTGCCTCTGGGGTTCAAGCAATACTGCCTTCAGCGTCCCGAGCAGCTG
>NW_016107335.1:8444534-8475825 GCF_001604975.1 Cebus imitator | reverse complement strand
CCCTCCCTGTGTCCATGTGTTCTCATTGTTCAACACCTGCCTATGAGTGAGAACATGCGGTGTTTGATTTTCTGCTCTTGTGTCAGTTTGCTTAGAATGATGGTTTCCAGGTTCATCCATGTCCCTACAAAGGACACGAACTCATCGTTTTTGATGGCTGCATAATATTCCATGGTGTATATGTGCCTCATTTTCCCTGTCCAGTCTATCATTGATGGGCATTTGGGTTGTTTCCAGGTCTTTATTTCTAGGTCCTTATTCTCTTGCTGTTTTTTATAATTCTTTTCAGCTTTGACTTTTGACAATTTGATTATAATATGCTTCAGAGAAAATGTTTTTGGATTGAATCTATTTGAGAAGTTTGAGTTTCCTGTATCTGAATGTCTATATCTCTCACAGTACTTTGGAAGTTTTCAGCTATTATCTATTACATAGATTTTTCTATGACTTTTCACATTTGTCTCTTTCTGGAACTCTCAAAATTCAAATGTTTATTTACTTTATGGTGTCCCATATGTCATACAGGCTTTCTTTATTCTTAAAAAATTTTTTTTTCAGGCTGAGTTATTTTAAAATACATGGCTTTCAAGTTCAGGAATTCTTTCTTCTGCTTGATCTAGTCTATTTTTGAAGCTCTTGTATTTTTTTTTTTCCATTTTGTTCATTGAATTATTCAGGTCCAGGATTTTCATTTTTAAAAATAATACCTATCTCTTTATTGAATTTCTCATTCATACCATGATTTGTTTTTTTCTGATTTCCTTGTATTGTCTATCTGTGTTCTCTTGCATGTTGTTGATGTTCCTAAAGATCATTGTTTTGAATTCCTCTTCAAACAATCCATAGATTTCTTTTTCTTTGGGATCTGTCACTAGAGGATTATTGCATTTCTTTGGAGATATTATGTTCTCTTGCTTATTAATGTTTTCTGTGTTTTTGCACTCTGTACATCTGGTGTAACAGCTCCTTCTTTCAATTTTATGCATTGGCTTTTATAGGGAAATACTTTTTCCAATAAATGTATCTCTAGTGTTGATTGGGTAGGGTGCTTTGGCTTTGATTCTGGGTAGGTGCAGTAGTGTAGTCTTCATATGCTTTCTTTGGCTGTAATCAATGTCAGTGTTGTCTGAAGGTTCCTCAATGGTATAGCCTGTGGTTGTTAGTAAAGGCTGTGGTAAGGTTTTCCTGGGGATGTAAAGGCTGTGGTAAGGTTTTTCTGGGGATAGAGACATCAAGTGGCCTCACCTTTGGGCGCTTGGGTGATGCACATGGGCACCAGTATTGGTGGCTATAGGCAATATCGATCAGTACTCAGTCCTCTAGATGGTATACACAAACACTGATAGTGGCAGGTGGAGGACCTGAATAGGCCAGTATTTGGCCTCCCAGGTGGTGTGTGTTGGCCATAGCAGTAGGTTTGGCGGGCCAGTCCTTTGGCCGTTGGATGATGTATGTGGCATTGGCAGTGCCAGTAGCAGTGGTGGGCCAGCCTTTAGACCCCCAAGTAGCATGCATGGGCCCTGCTGGTGGCAGTAGTGAACTGGGCTGGCTGGAATCTGGGCCCCTGGGCAGTGTGTGTAGGTGCCAGTGGCAGCCGTGATGGGCAGGGTAAAGTAAATTATTTTACTACTACTTGTTATCTTCAATATTTGGAGTCAGTTCTAGGTCAATTTTCCTTATACAGAGTTTACATTAGCTTCAGATGGACACATACATGGAAGTATGATAAAATGAAAAAAAACCTAAAATGCTCATTTACGTGTAATAAAAACCCTACAAGTTGGTATGATTCTTTGCAGATGGCAGATCACTTTTCAACCATCATTTTGTTTATTTTCCAACTTATTTTAAGGAATATGTTATTCTTACTTAATGAAAATATACTTTATTAGAAAAGTTGTTGTCAAATGATGCAAATGAATGTGTTTATAAGGAAATTATGGGCTGAGCATTGTGGCTTATGTCTGCAATCCCAACACTTTGTGAGGCCAAAGCAGGAGGCTTGCTTGAAGCCAGAAGTTTGAGACCAGTCTGGCAACATAGAGAGACCCCCATCTCTACAAAAGGTTTAAAAAAATTAGTTGGGCACGGTAGTGTGTGCCTGTAGTTCTAGCTAATCTGAAGGTTGAGGCAGGAAGATCACTTGAGCCCAAGAGGTCGAGGATGCAATGAGCTACGATCCCACCACTGCACTACAACCTGGGCAACAGAGAGAGACATTGTCTCTGAAACAGAAAAATAAAAGAAAAGAAATTATATGCATTTTCTTTTTGATTTTTAAAAAATCATACTTTAAGTTCTGGGGTACATGTGCAGATTGTGCAGCTTTGTTACATAGGTATACATGTGCCATGGTGGTGGTTTGCTGCATCCATTGTTCTGTCATTAGGTACTTCTCCTAATGCTAAATACATTAGGTATTTCTCCTAATGCTATTCCTCCCCAATGCCCCCACACCCTGCTATTCCTCCCCTAGCCCTCCACCCGCCAGGCCCTGGTGTGTGATGTTGCCCTCCCTGTGTCTATGTGTTCTCATAATTTAACAAAGGCTATTTATGGATGATGGATCCATAGAAGATTTTTTCTTTAACATTTTCTGAATATACCAAATTGTCTATAATAAACATGAAACTTCACAATTAGAAGAATGTAAAAAATGAAGAGATTATGACACAGAGTGATCAGATAATGAGTGTAAGCACATTGTGAATTGGCAGCTGAGGGATTTTTACCCTCTCCTGGAGTGATTTTTATGGAGTGGTACAAATCTGTCCCCAGTGACTGGCTCCTCCCTGAGGTCCCATGACATTGTCCTCATGTGTGTCACCTTCTTATCTGCTTGCTGCATCTTTGCCTTTTATTTGTTGTTGTTCAGTCTTTTCATACGAGTGACAAAAAGGATACTGGAGCAGGCTTGGTGGGAAGGGGAAGGAGCCCATCAAGAGGCAGAGACAGTAGAAGAGGGTGTGAAACAACATGAAGAACTTTCTGACTTCACCATGGACCCTGGAGGGCTGGCCATCCAAGAGGGTGCCGTATGAAGGTTTCATAGGGAGAGCCAAAAGACTAAGGTTTTAAAGAGAGAAACACAGGATCTCAGGTGTAAATCTGTGTGGGAATCACAGCTAATTGCTCATGTGCTCTAAAGGGAAAACCTGTGATTATGGTAGAGGGGAGTTGTCTCCTTGTAATGTCGGTTTTGCCATGAATTTCCAGGCCTCACTTATGTCAGGTCAGGGACTCCTGGGCAATCCAGAGGAAAATGTGCAAGGAAGGGTGATTGAACAGTTACTACAAATCAGCTCAAAACATATGTCAAAAAAGGTGGAACCTGAAATAACAAATACAGATTAGTAGTTCTCTCTTCCTTTCAGATTCTGATTTGATAGGTCTAGGTTGGGTCACAGGAATCTGTATTTTTTAATCATCAACCATTACTATTAATTATGAGATTTCCTTCAATTTTAAAACATGTTATTTACTATGGTTTCTAACATATCTGACTCCTTGTGGCTCCTAATGGTAAAAAAAATTTTAGGAAACTAAAAGGGATCTCTGGGTTTGTCTCAGAGATGAGAGAACAGGAAGATCCTGGGAAACAGTGTTTCTTGTTCTAATCTAGTCTGTGTCCAGAGCTTCAGTAGCTCAAATCCATGGGGGGCAATTTGAGTCAAAAAGAGAATGTCTTTTCTTGCTGTTCTCCTGTCCGCTCTGTGTGGGAGTTGAACACTGATCTTTTGTTTCTGTCCCAACAGAACCAGCGGGAGCCTGTGTCAGGAGAACATGTCAGAGCAGAGCTACCAGATGCCAGAACTGCGGCTCCTCCTCCTGGGGAAAAGCCGCTCGG
Organism: Cebus imitator; assembly: GCF_001604975.1. Classification (NCBI taxonomy): domain Eukaryota; kingdom Metazoa; phylum Chordata; class Mammalia; order Primates; family Cebidae; genus Cebus; species Cebus imitator. Next base: position 8,471,978 of record NW_016107335.1, on the reverse strand, counting down.
GAAAAAGTGCCACAGGAAATGCCATTTTGGGCAAAGATGTGTTCACATCCAACTTCAATGATCAGATAGTGAACAAAATGTGCCAGAGAGAAAGTCAGGTCCTGAGGGAAAGGAAGGTTGTGGTCATTAACACCCCTGACCTTTTCTCCCCAGTAGCTTGTGCTGAAGACAAGCAACGCAACATCCAACACTGCCTGGAGCTCTCTGCCCCCAGCCTCCATGCCTTGCTCTTGGTAATTACCATAGGCCATTTCACAAGGGAGGATGAGGAAACGGTCATGGGCATCCAACAAATGTTTGGAGCTGAAGCCAGGAGGCATATCATTATTGTCTTCACCCAGAAGGATGATTTGGGGGATGACTTGCTGCAAGATTTCATTAAAAACCACAAATCTCTCAAGCAGTTGGTTCAAGACTGTGGGGGCCGATACTGTATTTTCAACAAGGCTGTTACTAAGGATGAGCGAGTCAGCCAGGTGTCGGAGCTCCTTCACAAGGTCAAAGATTTGGTGAAAATGAACCGAGGACCCTATCATGTGAACCTCAAAACTGAAGGCAGCAGATTTCAAGTAAGAATTTTGTTTAATATCTCTAAAAATCTCTATGTTGCTGAAGATAGTGGGATGAAAATGGGTACAAATAAATGAAATATTGCATTGTGTGATGCAACATGGGTTTTGTTTAATGAGATTTTGACACGTAATTTGCAGGAATAAGAGGTATCAGATTGTAGGGTACTTTAAATATCAGCCTAAGGACTTTAGGCTTGATTAGCAAATTAATGGACAAATTTAACCCTTATCTTACTTGGTCCCTCATATTATTCAACACAAGTGACTTGCTAGACTCTTTCTTCCCCTGGCTTTCATATAATTGTCCTCTCTTTGTTTATTTGTTTTATTCCTCTTTTTCTGGCTATTCCAAGGATGGCTGAGTCCTTCTCTAATCTCCGGCCTCTAAAAATGAGCATCCTCAGGGCTTGGTTCTGGCCTTCTTCAAATCTTTGTCCTCTCTTCTCAGATGATGCCACACTTGTGTAGCATTGAGCTTTATCTACTACTGACAGTTTTCAAATGAGTAGTAACTCTAGGCCAGGTCTGTCTTCTGAGTTCTTCCTCCTTTGCAAATTGCTGCTTGGCGTCTCCATGTGTCTCTGTTATATTTTCTCACACTTAACATGTCCAAATTTTTGATCTTCCCTCTTAAATCTATAAGACTTCTGCCTCATACCTCAGAAAAGGGCTGTGCTGTTCACCATGCTCTTTGTACCCACACCCCAATGCCAGCTCTGCTGCCCTGGTAGCTCTCCTTGGAGAGCCAAGAAATCATCAGGTCTTGCAGGATCAATATACCTGGAATCTACCTGCTTCTCTCCATCCCACTCCCACCGCCTGGTCCAAGCCAACATTGTTTCTTGCCTGGACTATTTTAACATAATGATTTTCTCCTCATATATTCTTGGGCTTTATCTGCAATCTCTTTCACATGTAACAGCCAAGGGGAGATTTTAATTAAGCTTTTGACGTGAAAGGAAAATGCATTTGTAACTAAGGAAGATACAAAAGTGCAGTCTTTTGCCTTAGAGGTGCTTATACTTCAACTGGAGTGGCTGATGCATAAGAAACAAAGCGCTCCCGGCTGAGGGTGAGGGGGATGCTGGCACAGAGGATTTGGCAAGGGGAAGCCCCAGAAAGGGTACAGCAGGCACATGCTGAGCCTGGCGGACATTCTGGTCAGAGAGAGACTTCTCAGAGGGGAAGAGTAATAAGCCCAAGCAGGATGGAAATAAGAGGGAAATCATTTACTGAGTGCCCACTAAATTCCAGACACAGACGAGAACTAACTAAGCCCTCACAACAACTCTATGGACAGATGCTCTATGTGTGAGGAAACTGAGGCTCAAGAGCACTGAAGGCACTTGCTCTCTTATTTCCTAGCCTGAACGCTCCCTCCTCTATGACAATCTGTCTCTTCCTTGAGGGCAGCATGGAACAGGGATGTCAGCAAAGAGAAGAATGGGCATGTAATAAGTTTCCTGTAATGAAACACTCTGGTTTAACATGCTCCGGTGACTGCCTGGTGATCATAAGGTAGAGTTCAGAATACTTATTCGTCTTGGCTTCTTGCTCTGTGCTGTGCTGTCCATGCCTTGGTCCCTCTGGCCTTCCTGTTTGCCCCAGAGTTATGCTCACATCCACTCCTGAGCCTCAAGCCTGCAATTCTCTCTGCACTGACACTTGCTCTCCCCGGCTCCCACCCTGAACCAGGTTTGCTTTGATTTCTCCATCTGCATCAGCTCAAAGTCACTTCCTCAGGGAGTCCTCCCTGACCATCCTGACTCTCAGGCCTGGAATGAGCCCCACAGCTTCCTTTCCTCATGGCACCGTCACCACCATATCAAGTGATTTCACTGGTTGTCTCCCTACTAACTCCATGAGGACAGAAGAAATAGTATCTGTTTGGTTGACTACAGCATCTTAGTTTTGTCTTCTGTAAAGCAGAAATAATAATCACAGGTATCTCAGGAATTGCTATGAGAATTAAATGAAATGCTTACAAAGCTGTTAATGAACACTTGAAACTTGGCAGGTGTTCGGTAATTATTAGCTGTTATTATTATTATGATGAAAATGCCTGAGGATTAAATAAATTAAGGAGACATCTAGGATTTTAACAATCCAGAGACTGAGTCAGAGCCATACTTTTAGGACTGTATGCCCTGAACAAAAAAAAAAATTAGTATAAATAAAGATATATGTACAAGCATAGGTAGCACAGGATCATTCGAAACAGTAAAACCAGAAATAACCTGAAGATTGATTAATAAAAAGATGGCCGCATCAGTTATGCATGTCCATACTATGGAATAAATTGTATGTACTTAAAGAATGCTGTAGATCTATCTATATTGACCCCTACAGATGTACAGAATGCATTACTAAGCAAATTGTAGAAAAAATAACCTAATAAGTCTCTATATGTTCATGTATGCTTGTATGTATTTGTATGAACATAGAAAAAGATAGAAGGATATATACCAGTTAACAATCATTACTTTTCTGGTGGAGTGGGAACACAAGGATCATTATTTTTATATGGCACACATTTACCTCGTAACAACATTTTGCATTTAAAGAACACTAAAGAATTTGAACTGGGCTGGTAAGGTTAAAGAAATCTGATAATGACAGTTAAATGGAGAGGATGCAGGGAGCGGGAAGGTTGAAGGTATCAGTGATATTGAACAAAGCCAGGCAAGAAAGCAGAGGGAAGGTTTCCTTGGCCAGCATGAAGATTTAACAAAGACAATGTTAAAATGAAGTCTAGGAAGCTTCTAAGACTAGCAGGTTCATAAAATTGCATACCGATTATTCACTTCCTTTCTTGATTCCATGACAATAAATATTTTGGAACTGAGTATAAGGATTCCCCAGGAAGGAGAAGGGGATGTCATTATGTGTTTGGTCCTCTATCCTGTTGTCTCTATTTGCTGGACTTGGTACGGGATGGGATTCCAAATGGTATTGGACTATTCACCTCAAATTAGAAGAAGCTTCCTCTCCATATTGGGAGCAGTGATGAAAGGAGATGTTGAAGACTGCATCTCCTCTGGGAGCCAGTCACAGCAGCATCAGGGGGTCTAAACATCCACTGCCATCGTGGACAGGTCCACAAAGACTGACAAGGACCATGACCAGGGCCTTGATTTGACCGCATCTGAATTACATTCTGAATAACATACTTCAATTTCTTTCTTTTTTTCCCTTTACTTTGTGGAAGATGAGGTTTTAGATCTGTGTACACCATTTTTTCCTTTATTTTCTAGGACTCTGTGAATGAAGCTGCATCTCAAGAGGGAGACAAGCCACATGGTAAGTTGGTCTTTAAGAAACATTAAGCTGATGTTTCTTAAATTTTTCTTTCGAAGGCATTATACAGCCAAAGTGAAGCAGAAACATTATCCATATAAATCAGAACAAAAATTCACCCTGGGGACCTAGCTGAGGTTGGTGCCTGCAACCTGTCCCCCAGGGAATTCCTAATACTTCTGAGTAGATACAGCACCTGCAAAGGTCCTGGACCCAGAGAGGGTGTCCTTGGACTTTTCTGAAGTGTTACAGAGCTGGGCTTGCCTCTTGTGTCTTTTCCTAACTCAGACTCTTCTTTCTGGCCTTGGGTCTGGCCCTGCCCAAGTTTTGACTCCTCTTAGGTAAGCAGAAATCACTCCTTCATGGACAACACCAACTTGCAGAATTCTCTGATGGAGTGTGGTATCCAGGCAATGGTTGCCAGCAATGATAGATCCTGCACATCTGCATAAGTCAATATGTATAGATCTACGTCTTTCTGTTTAGTAGATGCAGTTCATTACACAGTGTGAACACACACAACAAATGCAACCGTGCCTTTACTGATGGATATGCGAGTTATTTCTGAGTCAGCTCTGTACAAGCTCTGAGTGTCCAACTGTGAATTAGACAAGATCCTTTTCCTCATGGAAATCTCCCAGATAATGAAATCATAATTTTAATAGTGTTGATAATAATCGCAGCTGAGGCCAGGTGTTGTGGCTCATGCCTGTAATCCCAGCACTTCGGGAGGCCGAGGTGGGTGGATCACTTGATATAGCCAGGAGTTCAAGACCAGCCTGGTCAACATGGCAGAACCCTGTCTCTACTAAAAATACAAAAATTAGCCAGGCATGGTGGTGCATGCCGGTAGTTTCAGCTACTCGGGAGGCTGAGACATGAGAATCACTTGAACCTGGGAGCGCAAGGTTGCAGCGAGCTGAGATCTTGCCACTGCACTCCAGCCTGGGCAACAGCAAGACCCTGTCTCAAAAAAAAATTGCACTGACATTATGTTCTGGGAAATAACTTATATATATATGTAATTCAATCTTCATAGTATATTCATATATAATCCTCTTAAAATACACAGTTCAGTTCTCATAACAACCCTGTAAAGAAGATGTCATGAGCCACATCCTCATTTCACAGCTGAGTGCTTTCAGGCCAGAAATATGTGAACTCAGGCAGAAGGGTTTCAAAATTCTGGCAATGCCTTTTGGCTAAGACCTCCAGGAACACATGTGTGGCTGAACAAAATTGGGTTTATTGACCTGTGGCTGTGAGGACCCAGCACACTATGGGGAGTCATAGGGAATGTCAGAAAGAGGGAGCTGGGAAGGACTTTTTATAGGATGTGGGCTCGTGTTAGGTGATTTTGAGGAAGGTTCCAGGCAGTGGGACTTTGCTCCGGGATGGATGCTCTTAGGAAGTGGGGCGTAGTTCCACAATGAAGTGTTTGAATAATTCTTCTGTCCAAGATGACAAGGGTGGAGTGAGGCTAAAGCTATCCGGAGGCAGCCTCATCCGTTTAGCCAGGGCAGGGAATATTCAGGCAGTGCTGTTGTTTTTATGTGCTCAGACATGATTGCAGAGTGGTTGTGGTTGTGCAAGGCTCGTGTCTGATTTTCTGTAATATCGTGGATGAGGGGCTGAGCACAGTGGCTCATGCCTGTAATCCCAGCACTTTGGGAGGCTGAGGGGGGTAGATCATGAGGTCAGGAGTTCAAGACCAGCCTGGCCAAGTGGTAAAACCCTGTCTCTACTAAAAATACAAAAATTAGCTGGGCATAGTGGTGGGTGCCTGTAATCCCAGCTATTTGGGAGGCTGAGGCAGAGAACTGCTTGAACCTGGGAGGCAGAGGTTGCAGTGAGCCAAGATTGTGCCACTATACTCCAGTCTGGGTGACGGGAGGATGAGGGACAACAGGATGCCACGGCCTTGCTGTGGAGGCCAGACCAGCTCCTGGCTCTCAAGGGGTACTTATTATTCCTTCTCACTTTTACTTTTAACCACTACAATGTTTGGTTTCTACAAATTGAAGAGAGCCTATATTCAAAATAAATAATAAATTATTATTTTCATAAGAATAGAGGAAATATACATGGTAGCTAATTTGTATGGTTTTGTGGGGAGCAACTTAGATGAAGCTCTCTTGAAGAAGTTATATTTGCACAGGAACATGAGCAGCCAGCAGGAGTTAGGGAGGGAGGCAAAAGTGCTGTCATATGAGCAAAAGTCCTGAAGGCTGCAAAGCAGGAGGTGGAAGTGTGAGGGAGGGAGGGGCACTTCCAGGCCTGACTCAAGTTCCTTCTTACCTGCAAAGCCTTCCATGCACACTTCTGTGCCAGCCAAGTACGAAGGGCTTTATAGGTGCTGTTTCCTTTAGTCTTTTCAACCTCAATGTGGGCATTAGATTCCCAGACTGCCAACATGGAAACAGATTTGCAAAGCAGTAAGTTTTCCAAGGCAACACAGTGAGGGCCTGGCATCACTAGCATTTTTGCTGTCTTGGTTTGTGTTTAATACCGTGTCCACCCTACCTTCCCAACTTGCTGGTGAGACCATTCCCACGAAGGCTGTTGATGACTCAGCATCAGAGAATGCTCCCTGCGGTTGCTGACTCTCCATTTTGCTCAATACATAGGTCTGGCGTTGGTGTTGATGCTGGCCCAGCCAGGGGATGTGTGGAGAGATAGCTGTAGGGTGCAATTCTGCAGGTTTTTACAGCAATTTATTGAGGTATGATTTACATAGAATAAAATGCACGAATCTTAAGTAAACAGCTTGATGCCTTTTTCCATATCTATACATATGGGATCCCCATCCAGATAAAAATGTAGAGCTTTTCCATCATCTTAGACATTCTTACTGCCCCTCACCACAGAGAACCACTGTCCAGACTTCTATCAACATAGATTAACTTGGTCTGTTCTTTTTTTTTATTGCATTTTGGGTTTTGGGGTACATGTGAAGAACATGCAAGACTGTGGCATAGGTACACACATGGCAGTGTGATTTGCTGCCTTCCTCCCCATCACCTATATCTGGCATTTCTCCCCATGCCATCTCTCCCCAACTCCCCACCCCCCACTGTCCCTCCGCTATTTCCCCCCGACAGACCCCAGTGTGTGATGCTCCCCTCCCTGTGTCCACGTGTTCTTATTGTTCAACACCCACCTATGAGTGAGAACATGCGATGTTTGATTTTCTGTTCTTGTCTCAGTTTGCTGAGAATGATGGTTTCCAGGTTCATCCATGTCCCTACAAAGGACACGAACTCATCGTTTTTTTATGGCTGCATAGTATCCCATGGTGTATATGTGCCACATTTTCCCTGTCCAGTCTATCATCAATGGGCAATTGGGTTGGTTCTAGGTCTTTGCTATTGTAAACAGTGCTGCAATGAACATTCAGGTCTGTTCTTTAACTTCATATGAAAGAATCATATAGTATGCAGGTTTTGTGTCTTGCTTCTTTCACTTAGTGTGTGTTTTGATATCCATTTATATTGCATATCACTAGTTCACATTTAAAAAAAAATTACTAAGTATTTGATTTTATACCACCAAGGGACATTTGAAAATCAGATTCTCCCTAATCCTGCCTTAGCCCCTGGGCTTACCTTTGGTAAGCGACATACTTACCTTTGATAACAAAATGAAAGGAACCCCAAGGACCAAAGCTGATGAAGGCCAAAGTCGGCATGTTCGTGTTCCTGGGGAATCTTAAGCTCCATGAATATCGCTTAGTTCATTCCTGCCCCTGTCTGTGGCTTTCACCTTGTTGGAGAGCTTCTGGCTGGGAGTAGAGCTCTACCAGGTTACAGTGTTGTTGCCATTCTCTATACAAGTTGGCAGGAATGAGAAATCATAACACCTGCCCACATCCATATTCAACTGCAGGAAAAGACTATGAACCTGTTCATTTGTCCCACAGGCCCAAGGGAGAGGCAGCTGCAGTCCACAGGACCCGAACAGAATCCAGGGACATCAGAACTGACGGTCCTCCTTGTGGGGAAACGCGGTGCTGGAAAAAGTGCAGCAGGAAACAGCATTCTGGGGAGGCGGGCCTTTGACACCAGATTTAGTGAGCAGTCAGTAACCCAGAGCTTCTCGACTGAGAGCAGAAGCTGGAGAAAAAAGAAAGTTTTGATCATTGATACTCCGGACATCTCCTGTTTAGGGAACATTGACTCAGAACTTAAAAAACACACCTATCCAGGCCCCCATGCCTTCCTGCTGGTGACACCACTGGGCTTTTACACTAAGGATGATGACGCAGTGCTGAACACCCTTCAAAGCAGTTTTGGAGAAAAATGCTTTGAGTATATGATCATACTCCTTACCAGGAAAGAAGATTTAGGGGATCAGGATCTAGAGAAGTTCTTAAGAAACAGCAATGAAGGTCTCTGTTGTCTCATCCAGAAATGTGAAAACAGATATAGTGCCTTCAACTACCGAGCAACAGCAGAAGAAGAGCAAAGGCAGGTGGACAAGCTCCTGCAAACAATTGACAGCATGGTGCATCAGAATGGGAACAAGCATTGTATTTTCAGAGAAAAAGGTAAAACTGTGAATAGAATATATATTTTTATATATATCACTGAAAAATAGGTATAAAATACACAAGAACTTTTAATTTTCTAAAAGACATAGAGAAGACAGAAAGGACAGGTCTCCTGTTCCTGTGTTAATTTGGCCTTCAGCTCCATCTATGTTACTGCAAAGGACAGGTTTTCGTTTATTTTATGGCTGCATAGTATTCTATGGTGTATACGTACCTGCATCTAAAATAAAAGTTGAAGTAAAAAAGAAAGGAAATTAAAACTGGCAGAAGGAAAAGGCAGGACAGGTCCGTTCTATGGACTCTTTTCTCTCTCTTTGTTTCTCAAATTGTACTCAAGTTATAGCCTTCCCTTGCACATTCTCTTGAACTGGTCTTTAATTTTTTCATGATCCTTACTATCTCTTCAACTGGATGGTTGGGTCTTGAGGAAAGGAGTTGACCCTTTCCAACTCTTTGTTTCCCCATGGAGTACTGCTGCCCAGGGCTGGGCACAGTGCTCTCTTTGCTACTTAAGAAGGACTCCTCACCTGCTTAGTGCTACAGGTTCAGTTGACCTACACTGAAGTCCTTCCCATTCTTACTCATTCCATTTTTTTTTCTGCTTCAAACATCTTTACCCAGGAAGAATATAAAACCCAAAGGAGCATATCTTCTTATTTGAACCCTCCTTTGGAAGTATAGATACATGGGAAAGTCAGGAAAGGCTGTGTATAGAAAGCCCAATTTGAAACAGGTTTTGGAGAATGGATTAAATGGCCAAGCAGAAAGCTGGAAGATATTCCAGAGAGTCTACCAGCTATTTCAAGCAAAGAGGTAGGACTAAGCATGTCAGCTATTAGGGTACAAAAAAGAATAGTGTTGGTGTGGATGGGGGTTCACAGCTCTAAAGAACATCTTCCAAGAACACTGAAGATTAAGACATTGAGCATTAAGAACACTGAATTAGAGAATATGGGATGGGGAGTCAGGCTGGATTTCAGAGATACATGAGAACCACACCCTCTGTAGGTATAGAAGTAGGGACTGAAGCATTTGACAAATATGGGAATGTTGGAAGATTAAGCTGTTGTTCATCTGTGAAATTGTAGGTTCAGTATAAGCAAGTTAATAACTTCCCCTTGAAAGAAGAGTATGCAATGTGCTTTCCTCCTCCTTTGCATTGAAGTAGATATTAGCTACTTGATATGGAATTCATAATGGAAGAGAACTATGAAGAGACTTGAATGGGCACTGGACCATCACAGAGCAAGTGCAAGAGCATAAGGACAATCTCAAAATAACACATATTATAAGGTCTCTATGCATCTGCAAATTCCATTTATAGGGAAATTCATTCTCTTTCTCCATCATGGACTCCACACACACAGCAGTGTTAGTGGATACTCATTATTACAACCATGTGGTGTCTTTCGACTCATCAGTGAAAGGCAATTAAGTTCAATATGGTTTTAATGAGAAATGAATTTTCACATAACCTAAATAAGGAAACTGGTAATCTATCGGTGGTATGTAGAGTTCCTTTTTAATGAAAGTCAATTGAACAGAAAAATTCTTTAAATACTGTAAGGAGATGTTGCTACAGTTAGCAGTAGTTGGCGGTGAGAAGATGTAGTTGTAACAGGAACAGAAGACAAAGGGATGAGATATGTAGACTGGACCAGGCTGAGGGTAGTAGAGAGTACGAAGGCCAGGGGGCACTCGCAGGTGCCAGGGAGTCCAGAAGGTGCTGGAAAAAGGGAGCAGAGTGGATTCAGTGTTAGGAACAGTGCTATGTTAGTGGATGAACCGTGGATGGAGACTGTAGTCCAAGTCCTGCTGTGATTCCACAGACTGAGCAAACTGGGCCAAGTCATTTCCGTGTTTGGAGATTCCCCTCCTTGGGTGAGAGGAAGGCCTTGATGCTGTTTGAGCATCTTCTTTGTTTAGTGATGTAATCTTGCTTCATGGCATAACTTTAAAATCCAATTCAGATCGGCCCATGGTCACAAATCTTTCCCACTTTCCTTTGACAGAAGCCCTGAGCATTGTCCTCGTGGGGAGGAGTGGGACTGGGAAGAGTGCAACCGGGAACTCCATCCTGGGGAGGCTCATCTTCACCTCTCAGCTCCGGGCCAAGCCAGTCACCAAGACCAGCCAGAGTGGCAGGAAGACCTGGGACGGACAGGAGGTGGTGGTTGTGGACACTCCTTCCTTCAACCGGATTCTGGATGTCGAAAAGGACCCATCCCAGTTAGAAGAGGAGTTCGAGCGCTGTTTGTCCTGCTGTGGAAAAGGGGACACATTTTTTGTCCTGGTGTTCCAGCTGGGACGATTCACTGAAGAGGACAAAACAGCGGTGGCGGAACTGGAGGCCATCTTTGGAGCAGGCTTTGTGGAATATGCAGTTGTGCTGTTCACCCGGAAGGAAGACCTAGGGTCAGGGAAGCTTGACGACTTCGTCATGAACACAGACAACAAAGCCCTTAAGAACATTATTAAAAAGTGTGGGTGGCGCGTTTGTGCCTTTAACAACAAAGAAACTGGCCAGGCCCAGGAAACCCAGGTGAAAGCTCTTTTAACAGTAGTCAATGATCTGAGAAGGAAACATGGGTGGCATGGGTATCCCCATCCACGGGAGAACATCAGCAAACCAGCTAAAAATGTCCAGGAGATTTCCCAAGCCAAAAAACTCATTAAAAGTTTAAAAGATATGTTGTCATAGGTAGCCGAAGTGCCTGGGGTCTGTTCCTTTAGGGACACCCTCAGGTTGGGGGGAGGGGTGGGGCATGGTAGGACTGGTGGGAAGGCAAGAAGGCTCATGGCTTTGAGGGTCTGAGAGGCAAATACATCCCACCTTGCATCCCACCTTTATTATTTGTAGATAAATAAATTGCAGGTGGGGGCGAATAGTAGGGGATCATAAAGGAGAAAGAAGAGACAAGATGGGGAAAAAGGTATCAGACATTAGGCAGATATTAAGAGGTAGAATCGAGTCACAAGAATCAATATACACTGTTATCAAGGCTGAGAACACCCTTGATCAGAATGTAAATAGTTGCACAACATCCCAGGGGATGCAGATACATGAGACCAGGGTAATGTTCAGGACACTCCTGGGCATGGCAGATGTGGGAAGCAGACTCCAGAGGGCCTCCCTGTTGTCCAGGGCTGTTGGCTCCCAGAGCTCTCCTGTCTCCTTTGGGATGTGACTCAGGGCTAGAGTGTTCCTTTCTTCCCATGGTAGCTATTCCTCACTGCTCTTTTCATTCCACGCCTAGTTGTGAAGTGGGACACAGTCTCCCATTCCTGGCTGTCTCCGAGGAAACAGACCTGAGTCTTGGAGGTTTTGAGTGATTTTATTGCTAATTATCACAGTGACATAGACTAGAATGGCAACTAGCAGCATGGTAAGGTTGCCAAAATCAGAGAATCCTGCAAAGTTCTATAATTCTAAGTGTTGTTCTACATTTCCTCTAGAGAAGGCTATTAGAATCTCCATTGTGTTTCTCTTTCTCCCTCTCTTTCCCCTGAGGTTAGGAAACAGGTTAAAACTCAGAGAACCCCAATAATAATGGTTTAAAAACACCAGGGGATTCCTGTATCTCATGTCAGAAAGCCGGGGAGTAAGCAATCTGGGGCTGGTAGGCATCAACATGCCAGCTTTGTTCTATCTTTCTGTCCCACCTGCATTGGCATGTGGCTTCTACACTTGAGTTTGCTTCTTGGTTTCAAGACAGTGGTGTTCTTTCTGTGGCTGAACAGATTATTTTGAGAGGTTATTTTGATATGTAAGAGAAATCTGGAACCTTCTTCTGGGTAGATACAGGGTAAGATGTTTTAAATGTTGAGCACTTGGTACATGCTTTGAGGGCATAATCTGTGTCATCTGTTTTTTTCCCTAGATAATATCAGGTTACTTTCAGTATTAATCCATTTAAAAGAGCATGGATGGTTGCCATTAATAGTTTGGGATTGCAGATAACTCTTAACATGATAACTTCTAGAAAATGTGTGTGCCATGGACACAAGGGAACAAGAGACAGCAGGGTATACTTCAGGGTGGAGGATGGGAGGAGGGCGAAGATTGAAAAGCTGCCTATTGGGTGTTATGCTGGTTTCCTGGGTGACAAAATTCTCTGTACACCACACCCTTGTGACACGCCACTTACGTATATAACAAACCTATGCATGTATCCCTTGAATTTGAAATAAAAGTTGGAAAGTAAAAAAAAAAAATGTAAATATATTTAGTTGAATCTAATAATAAAGATGAATCAGATTATGAATTCATATTCTCTTTCTGATTTGTATTTTTCTGAGTTAGGGAAGGAGCATACCTTCATGAAGAGACAATTCAGATGTTTAGATACCTTGACTCAGGTGAGCTTTTTGTATCTTTGGTGCTTGTGGATCTTTATTTAGACTGAGTGACAGCCACTTGGGTGTCAGGTCCCTGACAGCTCAGGTATGTTTCATTCTGGACATTTTACTACAGCAAGGACAAATAAGCATAAGCAGTATTAGAACCAGAAACATGGGCAGAATAAGGTCTGAAAGGCATTCTGTGCTTCTTCCCTGAGCTTCCCTTCTGCTTGAGGGCAGAAACAAATCCCAGTGTGCTGCCTATGGCTGAGCAGGTGACACTGGGAGCTGTGCAAGGTGGGGGATGTGTGGGCTCAGTCATGTGGCATCCTCTCACAGGTAGGCTCTGACGTAGCTTGCTGTTTTCTTTTAGGTCCAAGCCTCAGTGGGGTGACAAAACTGCTGTGTCAGTTTCTGTGAGAAGTTCATGCTGAGAAAGAGTTAGGACCTAAGAGGTTTATTTATGGGGAATGCCCATGAAAGAAAAAAGAGGGAAGAAGAAGAATTGGGCAGGGAATGCCTTCAGACTGTGATTTACACCTGACATTTGCAAGAGGAAAGTGGGGAGGAGCTGAGTTGGGCAGGGAGAGCCTGGCAAAGCCCAGGCCAACTCAACAGGGAATTCTGGGGCAAAGACAGACCAATAGCCAGTCCTGCATAGGACAGGCACTAGTAGGCTCTGCTGTGCTCAGCTTAAGGCTAGGGGCTGCTGGGAGAAAGCATGCCTTCAGCTCAGAAGCTGAGGTGGGGCCTGACAGTGTTGCAGCTGGAGGCTGCCAGCTAGCTGCATTTCTTGGAGCTGAATGGCAAGTTTCTTCTTGAAATGAAAGCCTTCAAGAGTGGCGTCCCTTCCTTACTGCCAAAATTGGCTGACATGCTCCATGTCTCACTAAAGACCCCTACTTGAGCTGGAATTCCAGAATTGATATTCCACTCTCTTGAGTATATGTGCCTTACCAAGGCCACTAACATGCTAGCCACCTATTGCTCGTCCTGCCTCTTCAATGTGACGTCATTGAGGTAATGTGCTGGTTCTCAACTGGAAACAATTTTGCCCTGTAGAAAACATTTGACAATTCCTGGAGAAATTCTTAGTTGCCTCAACAGGGAGTGGGTGCTACTGGCATGTGGTAAGCAGAGTCCAGGGATGCTGCTGAATAGCCTAAAATGCACAAGACAGTCCCCCACAACAAAGAATTATCTGGACCAAAATGTCAATAGTCCTGAGGCCGAGAGACCCTGATACAGCAGACCAATGTGATAGATTGCAGTACGTACAGATAGTCCAGACCTTGTTTGGTTAGAGAGTGGAGAGAAGTAACTTCTGAGGAAGTGGTTTTTTGCCTATTTACTGTGTCTCTGTTTTGCTAATGCACTAACAACTTGCTTATTTTTCACAACGGGTCATCCAGCATGCCCAGGCTCCCCTCCTTCCTCATAGCAATTCTTTTCACTATTCTCTCTTTTCCTGCACTGAGAAAGATGTACTGAAGAACAAGGCTTTGTGATGAATTTAGCATAAAGAGTAAAAACAATAGTTTCATGATTACATAAAGACAGAAAATCCCATAAAATTGGGCTAAATTTCTGCAAAGGAGTCAGCTGAGCTGCTGACATGATCTGTGAAACCTGCCAGCAAGCTCGCTTCTCTAGGAGAATCCCCAGGCCACTTGGCTATAAGCCCCTTCTCCTCCTACCTCAAATGAAGCATCCACCTTTTCAGCAAAGACCCTCTCCTTTCTAGCCCATCATTTCATCAGTTTGTTCCATGGACCCATTGGTCCAGGCTCTACCACTAGCACACTATCATCCTCCCTAGCAGATTAAAGCATCAGCAGGTCCTACCTCCCATTTTCCCGTGAGAGGCAACTTAATGTTCATGAGAAACCTCTGTGGCCTTTGCTCTTGCACCTCTGTATTTCTGTGAATACACGTAGGATGTACTCGACAGACTGGTGAAAAATCTAGTTGTGAACAGCATGATCAGCGTGGCACATTTTCCGCTTCAGCTACAAACAGTTCCTGTATTTTTCTCTTCACTTCATATTGTCCTCATGTATGTTAGTGTGTGGCAGTGTGGCAGGCCTGCATTTCCTGACCCACAGACTATAGGGCAGTGTGTAGGCTAGATTAAAAGGGGTCAAGCCTGGGCCAAAGTGTCATGCCTAAAAGACACTCTGGGAATATATCTGTAATTTGTCCTTTGCAGGTCTTCAGTGACCTGAAGTTTAAAATGATGTCATGTTGACAGTAATAACGTTGTTTTCCTAGCTTGCAACTCACCTGCTCTTGCAACACTCTGGGCTGCCAGCAAGTTCCTATTTCCTCTGAATTTATTTCTGAGGTTTCCCAATGGATGAGTTGTATTAGCTACTGAAAATTTCTGTCACTTGCCACGTGGCATTTACCCTGATTTTACTCTTGTCCTGATCCAAATCCTTCTCCACTGGGTACTGCTTACTAGGTACTGTTAACTATGAAGCATGACTTTCAATCCTGTTGGCAGCCATGTCTTCAAGTCAACACTGCAAGTTTTACTGGGTATCGGAGAATCCACAAACACCTTTGGAGTTTCTGTGATTTTTGTTTTCACTGGGTAATGAGATTCTCATGGGCACACTATTGGCCCTACTGGCTGCTCATCACTTCCTTCCTGGGTTTCCTATTTTGTAAGTGGTGCCATAATCTATCAAGTTGTCCAAGCCAGGAGCCTTGACTCTTTCTTCCAATAAATAACAAAATAATTATGTATCATAAAGGCTTCATATCTCTCTGGGGCATCCACTTTTTTTTCCTTATCTCTACTCCAGTTATGGTCACCATCCTTTCTGGTCCGGATTGTTGCAATGGCTTCTTTGGATTGAACCTGTTTCGAGGCCTGCTTCTATCAAATTATGTTCCACACTGCAACCATGATGCTATATATTTATAAGGCAAATGTAATTGTGAGACGATGTCATCTCATCATCTCACATTAGCATCATTAGCAGAATAATGCCCTCCAAAAATCTCCACGAAAAAGAGAACACTGTCAAAAATAGTCAGAATCAACTCTTCTCTCTTTTTTTTTTTTCTGGGTATCAACCCAAGGCTTGAAACAATATTGAGAGTGTTCATTCAAGAAAAGTAGTGAGTTTTGTGGTGCTTCAACTTGCCCCTTTTCTATTACCCCCAACTCTGTGGTAACCTTGAAAACCAACAAATGAAAATCACTATGAAAATTTGCAGCCTGGAAGCCACTGAAGGAGGCTGATTGGAGTTAGAGCTCCTTAAAAGTCCCATTCCTAAAAAAATGTCATTATCTGGCCTCTCTAGTGGTGCCCTGGAAGACCCCACTTGCAACTCAGGAATGGAAAACCAAATGGTGTATGTTCTCACTTCTTAGTGGGCGCTAAGCTATGAGGACATGAGAATAATGCAATGGACTTTGGGGAATTGGGAGGGGCGAAGATTGGTAGGGGGATGAGGAATAAAAGACTAACACTGGGTAACACTGTACTCTGCTCGGGTGACAGGTGCACTAAAATCTCAGGAGTCACCACTAGAGAACTTACCCATGTAACCAAAAACCATCTGTACCCCAAAAACTATTGAAATAAAAATAAAAATTAAAAATAACAAGATAATGAAAAAGAATAAATATAGTACTAATTTAAAAGAAAAATCCCAAAGTCCTCCCCACTGTTTCTAAGAGTCCTCTTTTTCCCCAGCCTCCTCAGTCCTGTGGAATTATGCACTGTTTCTTTGTTAGAGCAAGACTCTGAAAGCCTAAAATGTGGTGTTTTTACTGTTACTTAAAAAAACACACGTTGGTATTCACACACACAATTATTCCTATTCAACTTTTTTTCCTGTTTTTTTTTTTTTTTTTTTTTTTTTTTTTTTTTTCAGAAAGTTTTACTGAAGATTCTGCAGAGAACATGCAGAGCCAGCATGCAGCCTTCCTTCCTGATTTTGGTCACTCTTCCTTTTGCTCCTTCCTCTTTAAAAAAAAGTGCAAGATGCTTTTATTTGTGTCTTTGAGAGACGGTTCCTTAGTGGATAATAATATCTCTCTGTTAGTCTGTCAAGCTTTGGTTAAAAAAACTCACTCCCACCCCCTTCCACATTATATTGAAAGGTAGGAAAAGTCACTTTAATAAACATTTAAAAACCTCACATATTCAGAATATTGGACACATTATAAATGATCAAGTATGGACATAAGAATGTTTAGAGTACTCCATCAGGTTTAACAAGAAGATATATTTATACTGATGTCTGGCATTCAATTTATGTTCCTTAACTGTCTAAAAGGCTCATTTCTAAATATTCTAGCTCCTGGAGAAGGGCTGTCTCTTTTTGAATTTTTCTCCAGCTGATTTTTTTCCTAGCAGTTTGCTGGTTGTTGCTTGTTATTTCAGTTGTTTGATTGCTTTCAGTTTCTTAGGTTCTCATGTTTGCCCCTCTGTCTTAAAATCTCTTAATGTTTGGCTGAGAGAAGATATTTTGTGGTGTGCTTCCTGTTTTGCAGAAATCGGCCTCATGCTTCCTTTGTTCTTAGGGGATTTTTTTGAAAATTGTTTATTATTTGTCCCTGTAGTTTCATATTCTCTGTGGCCTCTCCTTATGTAACCTAAGATCAATGACTTGTTCATTTCTCCTAACTGGAGTTCTAAAAGTCATTGTAATATTGGCTCCTCATGGGGGTACTTAGAACTTCTTGATAAGTTGCTGATTTTACTGGAAATACTATGTCCAGAATTTTTTGCTAAGGATTTCTGCATTTGATGGCATGCTATTCTTGTGCAGGATAGAGCTATATAAGGCAAAATCTTGCACCCATTATTAACACATAACCTGCGGGCACATGTAGTAGTTGCTGCAAGACAGGTTCGTTATACAAATATCAGTTATGTATTAGACCATATTAATAGAATGAAGGAAAAAGATTACATCATCATGTTGTTGGATGCAGAAAAAACATTGCGTATTTATCTGGGCACCAAGCAAAATATGTAAAATTTGAAGCCAACTTTTGGAAATAAGTTTGTGGTTTTTAGCACCCCACAATTTGTCATCTCGATTTCCAAACCCCGACAGTAGTAATATGGCTATATGAAGGCTGTATTAGACTGTATTACAAGAGCCAGTTCCAAAGTGAAGCCTACAATCAAATAGCAAGTAGAGAATTGCTGCTTTGACAAGAGTTTGGCTAGAAGGCCCAACTCATTATAAATGGGATCACTCTTTGGTATTTGCATTATAGCATTTTATTTATTTGTTGCAGTATAGAAACATGTTTGTTATTGATAGTAGGAAACTATGGTTTTGTTGACATCTGTACTATGTATTACCAACGCACCAGTAGCTTTTAGATTGTATTTTAGTTCTCGCTGCTAATGTTACTTTGCCTCAAACCAGGATTCCATGTTCCTTCTCTTGGGTTCCTAGATCACCCTGCACCCATGTGTAGGTAGCTTACCTGGGGCTTCCTGTTTCCATGTTGTAAGCTGATTGGAGTAGATCTATTTCGGGCAGATTCAGGCTAATCTTTTGCTCTTCAGGCTTGCTCTTCTCAGTCTAACGTGGTATGGATGTTAGCTGAGTTGCAATCTGGGCTCACACTACTCCATTTAAGTGGGAGGTCTGGGAAGTCTTACTTTGAACTTTGAGTCTTGCTGTGTTCTTCATTCCAACATATTAGGGGGCCCTGTGTTTTGGATAAAAAGGTGATCATTTGCCCAACCAACTCCATTCTTTGTGTATAGATGCTATTATTCAAAGCTATGGAGGAAAGAAGGGACTCATCAGCGCTCTGAATCTAAACAGTAACACCTGGAATGGGAATAGTGGTTCAAAAAGTATTAACATACTTATTTTTTGGTCTCTCTAAGCACATGAACATGTGCTAAATTCTGTTGTAGGCATCCGTCTGTCCTGAGGGGAAATTAAGATATGTTTGGTTATAAAAGAGATGCCAAGGGACAAGTAAAGTTAATATTCAGATTCAAATATTTTAAGAAAATGGGCCGGGCGTGGTGACTCAAGCCCGTAATCCCAGCACTATGGGAGGCTGAGGCAGGCGGATCATGAGGTCAAGAGATCGAGACGATCCTGGCCAACATGGTGAAACCCCGTCTCTACTAAAAATACATAAAAAACCAATTAGCTGGGTGTGGTGGCGTGCGCCTGTAGTCCCAGCTACCCAGGAGGCTGAGGCAGGAGAATTGCTCAAACCTGGGAGGCGGAGGTTGCAGTAAGCCAAGATTGCCACTGCACTCCAGCCTGGTGCCTGGTGACAGAGTGAGACTCTGTCTCAGAAAAAAAAAAAAAAAAGAAAAGAAAAGAAAAGAAAAGAAAATGGCTTTGCATAAATCCAATGACACTGCAAGACAAGGTTTTGTCTAAGTTATCCAGAGTTGTGCCTGGTGGGGGAGGCAGTCTGTTTTTCTGTTTCACTCCAAGAGCTTACCAAAATATTTCAATCACATTTATCTTCCCAAAAAGTACTCTGATATCAGCTTGACATTACAATTTCCCCTTTAAATGAATGAATGAATCACCTCTAGCTACTACTAACTCTTAGTACACAATTTTTTAGAACAATCTCGGGGGCTTCTGATATTTGTTTTAAGTTTTAATCATTAATGGATGACTGTTTCTGAAAATCCACTTTTCTCCTTACATTTATGAGACAAAATAAAACAGACAGTAAATGTCAGGTAAGGTTCAGCCAGAGAATTAAATTCTGTACAAATAATGGTGCAACAGCAGTCTGTTTTGTTGTTGGGGCAGCCTGCTCTCACAACTGCAACACAGCACAGATGTTACATTCAGCTCCCTTTGGAAATAAAATAAGATACATTTAAGTGTAAAAAATATATTAAGACTTCTTGATAAGGAAGACTGGGGACTCTTTTTACATGTAATTTTTGAATAAATAATATATTTAAATGATTCAAAAACCAGAAGAATATGAAATAGCAAATATTAAGATATCTTGATTCCATCTTGCCTATCTGATTCTCCCACAGTTTTCTAAAGGTAACCATTGTTTCTTGGGTATGCTTACATTGTTTCTTTCTAAAAATATAATCGAATCTTAGTACACATTCTTAATTTATTTCTTTTTTCAGATACTATGTCTCCCTCTGTCACCTAGGTTGGAGTGCAGTGGCAGGATCATAGTTCACTGCAGCCTTGAACTCCTGAGCTCGTGGTCTTCCTGCCTCAGCCTCCAAGTATCTAAGACTATCAGCATGTGTCATCATGTCCAGCTAGTTAAAAAATTTGTTTTGCACAGACGGGGGCGGGAGGGTCTCACTATATTGCCCAAGCTAGTCTCTAGCTCCTGGCTTCAAGCAATCCTCCCACCTTGGCCTCCCAAAGTGTTGGGATTATAGGTGAGCCTGTGCACCTGGCCATATATTCTTAATTTCTTATCTTTTTTAGCATAAAAGGTAGCATACTGTTTATATGGCTCTATATCTTGTTCTTTTCACTTAACAACATATCATGGGGATTGCCTCAAATCAGTGTCTAGAGAGTGTCTAATTTATTTTATACAACTGTGTTTATTTTAAACAACTGTACTTTATACAGCCACAGTCCTTTGCGTATCAATACCTGCATTATGTTAACTTGCTTCATTTAGGATATTTCTAAAACTTTGCAGTTTCAAATAGTACTTCATTGTTTGCTAGATTTCACTCCATACAGGTCGTGCTATTCTGCATTTTCACTAATGAAGTGTGAAGGTGTCTGTTTGTTCTCATATCATGGGTTTTGAAAATCTGATGGGGATGATGTGGAGAAATAGGAAGACTCTTACACAGTTGGTGGGAGTGTAAATTAGTTCAACCATTGTGGAAGCCAGTGTGGCGATTTCTCAAGGATCTAGAAATAGAAATTCCATTTGACCCAGCAATCCCATTACTGGGCATATACCCAAAGAACTATAAATCATTCTACTATAAAGTCACATGCACACGTATGCTCATTGCAGCCCTGTGTACAATGGCAAAGACCTGGAACCAACCCAAATGCCCATCAATGATAGACTGGACAAAGGAAATGTGGCACATATACACCACGGAATACTATGAAGCCATAAAAAACGATGAGTTCGTGTCCTTTGTAGGGACTTGGATGAATCTGGAAACCATCATTCTCAGCAAACTGACACAAGAACAGAAAGCCAAACACCGCATATTCTTACTCATAGGTGGGTGTTGAACAATGAGAACATATGGACTCAGGGAGAGGAGCATCACACACTGGGGGCAGTTGGGGGTGGATAGGGGAGAGACAGCGGGGGTGGGTAGGGAGGGGAAGGTGGGGAGGGATAACATGGGGAGAAATTCCAGATATAGTATGCACCTAAGTTAAATAAATAAATTAAAAAAAAAAAGAAAATCTGATGGGGAGTAATCATATCTCAGTGCAGTTTGAATTTGCATTTCTCTCCATGTGAGTGAGATTAAGCATCTTTTCATATGTTTAATATCAGTTTGTTTTTCTGTTAATTTTTTCACTTATTTTGTCCATTTTTACAATGAATTGTTGGACTTTTACATTTTTATTAACAGTAAACTTTATTTTTTAGAGCAGTTTTAGATTCACAGCAAAATTGACCAGAAAGCACTGAGTCCCCACACACTCTCTGTCTTCACACATGTCCAGCATCCTCAGCTATTGACATCCAGCACCACAGTGATACACTCGTTACAAGCATTAAGCCCAGCCTGACACTCTACACAATAAGAGCTTAGTCAATTGTCTGTTCTATGAGTTACAAATACTATTTTTCAGGCTGTCATATTTTACTTTGTTTTTGTTATGTAGAAGTGTATCACTATTATTTAGGCAAATTAATCAAATTATGTGTATTTCTGATTTTTGAGTCATACTTTCCACATGTATAAATTTTAATGGAATTGTTTTCTGTTTCCTTCTAGGACTTAAATTTTTTTTTTTCTAGGATTTAAATGTTTTATTCATTTGTAACTCATCCTGGGTTTATCAAGCAATTCTTCTGTCTTGTCTGTATAAACGGTTCTTCCAGCTACTATATAATTGAAGAGGAAGGGAATATCTTAATACAAATATTCTAGCTACTTAACAGAAAGGATATGTTAGAATACAATATCAGCATTTTGCAATATGCAATAAACTGACAAATCTATACAATGCTCATCAATAACTGCTAACATAAAAAGAGGAAAAGCAAGGCATCAAGTGCCCCCTGATGGAAATACACAACATCATCTATGAGTAACATTGTCAAAAAATTGAACTTGATTGTGATCTCTCTGATCAAATCAAACACTACTAAATTCCAGTTTATAAAAATGTGTGAGACTGAGGAACATGGCAAGTGATATCAAACAGAAAAATGCAGAATGGAGAAAAAGCAACAGTACAATTTATATAGTATTTTTAATAAATACATTGCAAGAAAAGAAATAGGGGAAGAATCTTTTGTTTCTGGCCATGATAGAGTAATGGGAACTGTTATTTACCCTCCTTCCATAAACAACCAGAAAAATAGTAAACTATATAAAGGAATTGTTTCCAGACATTGGACAATAGGCTGCTCAGGACTGGTCCATGAGATAGGTCAACTGGGTGGAAAATGAAAATAGATGTCAACTGAGATTTCCACAAAAGAATAAGAGATCAAAAATAGTAAATACTTGGATAAATACAAAATATTCTTTAAAAAAATTATTTAAAAGAGAGATGATAGACTTGAAAGCATTTTCATTGAATTTACCTTTTATGTAAATGTAAAATGTTTGACAACAATAATGCAGAAGATGGAAGAAAGGGAGTGAAAGTATAATGTTACAAAGGTCTTATAGATGAAGTGACGTAATATTTACTGATGGTAGAATGCGACGTACAGAGAATAAAATAAGGTGCGGCTAATAAAGCAATAGTGGAAATAAAATGAAAATTTAAAAAGTTGCCATAAAAGGCCTGGTGCAGTGCTTCACACCTGTAATCCCAGCACTTTGGGAGGCCAAGGCAGCCGGATCATCTTAGGTCAGGAGTTCGAGACTGGTCTGACCAACATGGTGAAACCCCATCTCTACTAAACAAAAACAAAAACAGAAACAAAAACAAAAACAAAAACTAGCCTGGCAGGGTGGCGTGCACCTGTAGTCCTAGCTACTTGGGAGGCTGAGGCAGGAGAATCTCTTGAATCCAGGAGGCAGATATTGCAGTCAGCTGAGATCATGCCACTGCACTCCAGCATGGGTGAGAGAGCAAGACTCTGTATTAAAAAAAAAAAAAGTTGGCATTAAAAAAGAATAGTTGGAACGAATAAAAATGAATAGCAAAATCATGAATTTAAACACAACCATACTGATAATCATATTAGATTAAATTTCTAAATGCTCCAATGATAAAACACGTCAGATTGGATAAAAAAACAAGACCTCACTGCATGCTATCTAAAGGAAAGTCTACTTTAAATATAAAGACACAATGGGTTAAAAGCAGAAGAACTAAAAAAGACACATATCATGCATATATCAGACATAAAAAAACGGCAATGGCTATATTACTTATCAAAGTGGGCTTTAGAACAATGCTATCTCTTCACCAGGGATAAAGAAGAACACTTCATGAAAATAAATAGGTTAATTCATCAAGAAAATATAATAATACTACTGGCTGTGCACCCACCTAGTTAAAAACTAACAGTTTTAAAAAATAAGTGAACTTCAAAATTCAAGAAGTGAAAATTGACAGAAATGAATGGAGAAATAGACAAATCCCCAATTATAGCTGGAGATTTCAACATACCTTCTGTAATAACGCATACTATTTCCAAACATGTATGAAGTCCTTATTTTCCTTAAGATTGAGTGCAGATGACCAAAGAGAAACTGTTTTGTAATTCAGATTTCTGCCCACAGACCTTTGACTTAAGGTTTCATTTCCCAAATTCCCATCATCTTACTACTAAGTGGGTGGATTAGGATCTGAAGAGATGCATCAAGGGACAGAAGGAGAATGAACCATTTTAGATTAGGGTTCCTGATCTTGCACAGTGGGTGGCTCTGTTTATGCATCTAAATAAAGATTCATAAAGCAAGTTCTTAGATTCATAAAGCACCCAGATTCATAAAGCAAGTTCTTAGAGACCTACAAGAATTTAGACTCCCACACAATAATAGTGGGAGACTTTAACACCCCACTGTCAGTATTAGACAGATCAATAAGACAGAAAATTAACAAAAATATTCAGGACTTGAACTCAGCTCTGAACCAAGCAGACCTAACAGACATCTACAGAACTCTCAACCCCAAATCAACAGAATATATATTCTTCTCAGCACCAAGTTGCACTTATTCTAAAATTGACCACATAATTGGAAGTAAAACACTCCTCAGCAAATGCAAAATAATGGAAATCATAACAGTCTCTCAGACCACAGTGCAATTAAATTAGAACTCAGCATTTAAAAACTCACTCAAAACAGCACAACTACATGGAAACTAAGCAACCTGCTCCTGAATGACTACTGAGTAAATAACAACATGAAGGCAGAAATAAAGATGTTCTTTGAAACCAATGAGAACAAAAGCACAACATACCAGAATATCTGGTACACATTTAAACCAGTGTGCAGTGAGAAATTGATAGCATTAAATGCCCACAAGAGGAAGCAGGAAAGATCTAAAATCAACACCCTAACATCACAATTGAAAGAAACTAGAGAAGCAAGAGAAAACAAATTCAAAAGCTAGCAGAAGACAAGAAATAAAGATCAGAGCAGAACTGGAGATAGATACACAAATCCCTTAAAAAAATCAATGAATCTAGTATCTGGTTTCTTGAAAAATTTAGCAAAATAGATAGACCACTAGCCAAACAAGAAGAAACGAGAAGAATCAAATAGATACAATAAAAAATGATAAAAGGGTTATCACCACCGATCCCACAGAAATACAAACTACCGTCAGAGAATACTATAAACTCCTCTATGCAAACAAACCAGAAAATTAAAAAAAAAAAATTCTAGAAGGAATCTAGAGAGGCATTTTGGGTACAGTGAGTGTGCCCAACTGAGGTGGGCTCTGCCCAGTTCAAACTTTCCTGTGGCTTTGTTTACTATGAGGGGAAAATCACCTACTCAATCATCAGTAATGGCGGGTGCCCCTCCCCCCACCAAGCTGAAGCATCCCAAGTCAACTTCAGACTGCTGTACTGACAGTGAGCATTTCAAGCAAGTGGATATTAGCTTGCTAGGGTCCATGGGGTTGGGATCTACTGAGCTAGACCACTTGGCTCCCTGGATAAAGTCCCCTTTCCAGGAGAGTGAACAGTTCTGTCTTGCTAGAGTTTCAGGTGCCACCGGGGTATGAAGAAAACTCCTGCAGCTAGCTCAGTGTCTGTCCAAACGGCCACCCAGTTTTGTACTTGAAATCCAGGGGCCTGGTGGTGTAGGCACTCGAGGGAATCTCCTGGTCTGTGGGTGGTGAAAACCGTGGGAAAAGCATACTATTTGGGCCACAGTGCATTGTCACTCACCGAACAGTCCCTCTGGGCTTCCCTTGGCTACTGAAGGGAGCTCTCTAACCCCTTGCCTTTCCTGGGTGAGGTGACATCCCACCCTGCTCTGGTTCACTGTCTCTGGGCTGCACCCACTGTCTAACCAGTTCCAATGAGATGATCTGGTACCTCAGTTGGAAATACAGAAATCACCTGCCTTCTGGGTTGATCTTGCTGGTGGCTGCAGACCAGAGCTCTTTTTATCCAGCCAGCCACCTCCAAAACTTATGGCTAATAATATTGAACATTTTCTCATGCACTTTTCAAAACCTCCTATACATCCTCTTCAGTAAAATCTCTCTTCATGTGTTTTGTTTATTTTCTAATTGGATTGTTGTTTTACTGTTGAGTTTGGACAGTTATTTATTTAGTCTAGATATCATTTCTTTGTCAGATATGTGCTTTGGAAATATTTTCTCCCAATTTGTAGCTTATTATTATTATTTTTTATTCTCTCAAGAAAGTCTTTTGCATAGCCTACTGCTTCAGTTTTGATGAAGTCCAGTATATCATGTTTTTCTTTTATGGATCATGCTTTTGGTATATTATCTAAGAATGTTTTACCTAGTTCTAGATCCAGAAGATTTTTTTCTTAAAATATGTCTTACAGCTTTACATTTTACATTCAGATTGATGATACATTTTGAGTTAATCTTTGTATTAGGTGTGAAATGTAGTTCAAGGCTCATTTTTTTTTCCTTTTTTGCCTATTGGTATTTATTTTTTCCAGCATCATTTGTTGAAAAGGCTACTTTTTCTCCAATAAATTACTTTTGTATCTTTGCCAAAAATCATTTTGAAATATTTGTAAGAATCTATTTCTGATTCTCTGTTCTGTTTCATTGATCCATATATCTGTGTCTTTGTTTATACCACACAGTTTGGATTACTATAGTTATATAATAAATCTTGAAATTGGGTAGACTGATTCATCCCATTTATTCTTCTTTTTTCAAAACTGTTTCATTTTTTCTAGTTCATTCTCCTTTCCATATAAATTTTAAAATAATCTTATCCATATCTACAAAAATATTGCTGTCTCTTATGTTAGGGAGAACCAATCTCTTTACTATGTTGGATCTTTCAATCCATGCACATGGTATATTTCTCCATTTACCTAACCTTCTTTGATTTCTTTCATTAGTTTCGTGTAGTATTCAGTGTACAAAAAGTTTGTACATGTTTTGTTATATTCACAGCTAAGTATTTTATGTTCTTCTGAGTGATTAGAAATGGCACTATATTTTATATTTCAGTTTCTACATGTTCATTATTAGTGTGTAGAAATACAATTTACTTTTGCATTTTTATCTCATTTCCTGTGGCTATCCTGAACTCACTTATTAGTTTTAGGAGATTTTCTTAATAGGTCCCTTGGCATTTTCTATGTAGACAATGGTGTCATTTGAAAATAGATGCTATCTTACTTCTTCCTTTTCTGTTTTCCTTGTATTTCTATTTCTTATTTTATTTCACTTACTGAAACTTCCAGCACTAACAGTGGCAAAAGCAGATACCTTGCTTGGTTTTCAATCTTGGGAGAAAGCATTAATTCTTTTACCGTTAAGTACAATACTAACTGTAAGGGTTTTTTGGTAGATTCTCTAATATTTGAGAGTTCTTTTTATGCATAAATGTTAAATTTTCTCAAATGTCTTTTCTGCATTGATTAACATGGTCATATAATTTTTAGCCTGTTAATGTGGTAGATCATACTGATTGATGTTAAAATATTGAATAAGCCTTAAATCCCTAAAATAAACTCTACTTGTTCATGATGTTCAATTCTTTTTATATAATGCTGAATTTTATCTGCTGAAATTTTGTTAAGGTTTTTTACATCTGTATCCTTGAAGAATATTGATCTGTAGTTTCCTTTCTTTGTACTAATTTTACCTGGCTTCGATATCATAATAATCAATACTAGCTTCACAAAATGAGGCAGAGAGGATCTTCTCCTCTGTATTTTTTGGAGGAGATTGTAGAATTTGGGTTAATTCCTTAAAAGTTTGGTAGAAATCTCCAGTGAAGCCATCTGAATATAGAGATATCATTTGTAGTATTTTGAAGTTATGAATTCAGTTTTTTTTTCCATTTTTGTTCATAGATCATTTTTCTTTTTTTTTTTTTTTTTT
>NW_016107335.1:8424340-8437964 GCF_001604975.1 Cebus imitator | reverse complement strand
TTTTTTGCCCTGGAATCTACTGTCCTGGTTCTCTGCTCAGTCCCCTTTTTAAACAGACGAATGGGCGACTTCCCGTGGCTCCAATCGCCAGCCTAAAGGGCACCCGGACCGGTGTATTTTGTACAGAGAACCGCTGCTCTGGGGCGCCGACAAAGCAGCCGCGTGGGGCAAAGCAGCGGCGCTGGCCGAAACAGCCGCGCTGGCGACCGTGAAGCTCCTCCACCCGGGAATTTCCTAGTCTGTGGGCAATAAAAACGCGGCGTCCACTCACCCTCTGCGCTTTCACTGGGAGCTGCGATCCTGAGCTGTTCTAAACGGCCATCTTGCTTCCTCATCAAAATTTATTTTTAATTGACAAGAAATAATTACATATGCTTACCCCATACGTAATGTTTTTTAAATGTATTTTTCTATATAACTTTTTAAGTGATTGTGCTAGGTATTAAAATATATACACACAACTTATCACAGTCCACTGAAGCTATCATTTTTCCAGTTTGTGTGAAACATATAAACTTTACTTTTCTTTACATCCCTTTAACTTCCCCTATTTACAATATACATTGTTGTAAATGTTTTCTACATAAACTTAGAACCTCACTGGACAATGTTGTAATATTTCATTCAACCATCAATCATATTAGGAAACTCAAAAGAAGAACATGTTATATTTCTTCATATTTTTGCTTACTGAGTTCTTTCTTCCATGCTAGTGTTCCAAGTTCCTTCTTACATTGTTTCCTTTTTGTTTATAGGACTTCTCTTAGTCTTTCAGAGAGGTCTGCTGGTGACAAATTCTAATTTCTTTTCATCCGATAATATCTTGATTCCTCTTTTATTCCTGAAAAATGTTTTCTCTGGCTATAGGATTTGGGGTTGACAACCCTTTTTTCTCAACACTTGAAAAATGTTGTGTCACTTACTTCTGGCCAACGTGGTTTCTGGTGAGAAATCTGGATATAACCCTACACGCTATGATGAAAGCAGCGCTTGATATACCTCTCAAAGGTGTGCCACCTCTGTTCCCTCTCTACAGATTTTAGGCACCTTTTCCCCATTCCAATATATTTATGTGTCAGGAGTATAAGTCTCAAAGGACTTTTAAATTTTTCCTTGTGGATATCCTTCTCCAGGATCACTTTGTGCTTGAATGTCCCTTAGTTCTATAGCAGGCCTTGGCTTTGGTTTTGGTCAGCACCTGGTGCTTTAGGATCAATGTGCTCCTTTGGTCACTGCTGCCACCAACATGCCTTTCTCAGAGGAGAGTGGTTGAGAGGAGCCTGTACTCCCCTCACTGCCCTGCCTACCCACACTTATGTACTACCTTCCCTTTCATCCCCTGAATGGCATCAACATGTAATTATTAGTGTTGACCAGGATTAACTGGAGAATCTCAACATGGAGGATGTACCAGTTTCCTAGGGCTGCCATAACAGAGTATCACAAACTCGGTGGTTTATGCTACTAAAAATGGATTCTCTCACCATTCAGGAGGTCCAAAGTCTGAAATCAAGGTGTTGTTAAAGGCATGCTCCCTCTGAAGCCTCCAGAGGAAAACCCTTGCTTACCTCTTTCAGTTTCTGGTAGTCCCAGGTGTTCCTTGGCTTGTGGTAGTAAAATTCTAAATCTCTGCCTCGACTTCACATGGCTGTCTTTCCTCTGCATGTGTCCCTGTCCAAATGTCCCTCTTGTTATAAAGATAGCAATTAAATTGAATTAAGTCTAATTCTAACGACTTTAATCTTAACTCAACTAAATATGAACTTGATTAAATTTATTAAATTTACAAAGACCCTGTTTCCAAAAAGTCACATTCATAGGCATGGGAGTTTTAGTATATTTTTTCTGCTGGAAACATAATTCAACCGTAAAAGTAGAGAAAAACTTAAAAAGTGAACCAGAATATAAACGTCAACACAATGCTAGAAACTAAAGTTAAAATCCTGTTAAGGTCACTCTTATGAGCCCACCCCAGTTCTGGATGTTTTGTGTAAACAGAATAATGTGTTTACATGGTCTTTTATGTCTGGCTTCTTTTTCTTAGCATAATACTTTCAAAGTTCATTCATGTTGTAGCATGTATTTATACTTCATTGCTTGTTATGAGTAGACAATATTCTGTTGTACGAATATACCATATTTATTTATCCATTCATTAGTTGATAGGCATTTGATATTAGTTGATAGTGTCGTTTTCACTTTGGGGTTATCATGAATAATGCTGCTGTGAATATCCATGTAGAACTTTCTGTCTGAGCATATGTCTTCACTTCTCTCAGGCACATACGAAAAATGGAACTACTGAGTTCCATATTTTTCCATATGGTAAATCTATGTCTAACTTTTAAAAGAAATCCCTAGTTGTTTTCCATAGCAGTGGTACCATTTTACTTACCCACCAGAAATGTATAAGGGGTTAATTTCCCCACAGCCTCATCAACATTTCTTATTGTTTTCACTAAAAAATTTATAACTATCCCAATGGATCTGATGTGACATTTTATTTTGGTTGTTGATTTGCATTGCTTGATGACCAATAATAATGAGCATCTTTTCATATGTCTATTGGCCATTTTTGTATCTTCCTTGGAGAAATGTCTATTCAAATATTTTGTCCATTTTTAAATTGGAGTATTTATCTTTTTAGAGTTGTAAGAATTATTTATGTATTCTGATACTTGGTCTTTATCAGCTATATTATTTATTTCATTTTATCCTGATGGCTGTCTTTTCACTTTCTTAGTGGCATTCTTTGATAGGCAAAGATTTTTTGTTTATGAAATCCAATCATTATGCTAAATGAAATAAGTTGAACACAGAGAGACAAATAATGCATGGTCTCCCTCATTCATGACATCTAAAATAGTCAAACCCATAGAATGGTAGTTGCCTGGGGCGGAAGGGAATGAAAAATATGGTGATACTGGTAAAAGAGTAAAAGATGTTAGTTATGCAAACCGAGTAAGTTCTGGAGATCTAATGTAAAGCAATGTGAATATAGTTAGCAATGTTGTAGTCACTGATGCATGATGATGTTTTGGTCAATCAGTGATGTATCACATATGTGATGGTGGTCCTCTAAGATTACACTGGAGCTGAAAAAGTCCTATTGCCTAGTGACATCTTAGCTGTCATAACATCATAATGCAATTACTTTATTTTAAAAATAAATTTAGTATATCCTAAATGTACAGTGTTTACAAAGTCTGCAGTAGTGTACAGTAATGTCCTAGGCCTTCACCTTCACTCATCACTCACTCACTCACTAGCTCACCCAGGGCAACTTTCAGTCCTGCATGCTCCATTCATGGTAAATGCTCTATACAGTGTTACCATTTTTCATCTGTTACACTAAATTTTTATCATACGTTTTCTATGTCTCTATGTTTATATGAGTTTCCACACAAAAATACTTACCATTTCCATACAAAAATACTACAGTACTCAGTACGGTAACATGCTGTACAACCCTTTTCTCTCAGCACTTGAAAAATGTTGTGTCACTTACTTCTGGCCACCATAGTTTCTGGTGAGAAAGCTGGATATAACCCTAAACTATGATGGAAGCAGAACTTGCTATATCTCTCAAAGGTGTGCCACCTCTGTTCCCTTCTCTACAGAGTGGGGACCTCATGCTCTCTATAGCCTAGGAACAATAGGTTATGCCATATAGCCCAGGTATGTAGTAGGCTCTACCACGTAGGTTTGTGTAAATACACTCTTTAATGTTTGCACAATGACAAATTTGCCTAATAATGCATTTCTCTGAACACATACCAGTCATTAAGCAAGGAATGACTGTCCTTGGAATTTGCTAAAAGGGTAGATCTTAAGTCTTCTCACCATGCACAAAGGTAACTATGTGAGGTAATGATATGTGAATTAGCTTGATTGTGGTGGTATTTTACAATGTATATGCATATCAAAACTCCAAATTATATGCCTTAAGTATATGCAATTTTTATCTGTCAAGTACACCTCGCTAAAACTTCAGGAAACCTAATTTATCTATTTATCCTTGGTCACTTGTGCTTTTGGTGTCATATCTAAGAAACAGTTGCCTAGTCCTAAGTCATGAAGCTATACACCTGTTTTCTTTCTAAGACTTCAATTGTTTTAACTCTTCTATTTGGATATTTGATCTGCTTTGAGTTAATATTTGCGTTTAGTGTAAGGTAGGGCGTCCAACATTCTTTTGCATGTGGATATACGGTTGCCTCAGCACTATAGGTTGTTTTCATCCATTGATTTGTTTCAGGTGTTTTTCATGACATACTTTATCCTTTTGTGTCTATCCCACTGCATACAGACAGCCTTGTAACATACTGTATACCAAACATACTCTCTTCCCCAGTGTGTCTTGCATTCAGCCCTAGCTGGGCGTAGGTTGAACCAGACAATCACCTTTCTCTCTGGGATTCCTGGAGTTCTCCTTCCACACTCCCACAAGCAGGGTCACTGGCCCTTGCCCCATTCCTCCTCAACCAAAGAGCAAGAATCAAGTGTTTCTCACTTGATTTGGGTCAAGGGTTAAAACCTTTGATTGCTTACAGTGGGCACTTTGTTATTTTTTTTTTTTTCACATTTATTTTCATCAATGATCATTCCCTTTCTCTTCAGGCTGCCAATGGCAGAACTTTTCTGTTTATTCACTGCCAGAGTATATTGAAAAGTGATTTCATTTCCTACCAAGGCCTCTGCCAAGATCTGTTCACAACTCCCTAAACCAACTCCCTAAAAGCCTCTGCTGCTGAGGAAATGTCAAGTCTCAGCATTTGGCACTGGTGTTCCTGTTGATGTGTGCAATGGCTTCCAAGAAGGACTTGTAGGCTTGCTCTCCAGCATGGGCTCAGGTGTTCCAGCTTATTTTCCCTTTTTGCTTGTCTCTTTGGTAATAGAGGCCATCAGTAACCTGGGTCTCTCTGGCTGTGAAAGCAATGGGCGGATAATGTCATAGGGAAGAGGTTTGGAATTACAGAGCAACACCAAAGAGATGAGCTGGAATCTGTGGGTGAGAGTGGTGGGGTCTGAGACAAAGTCAATGCGGGTAGAGGAATATGGAGGAACAGTGGGGTTGACAGCACAAGGTAACATGCCTTATTTTACCTGGACCAGAGATCTGACCCAGATATGTGTGGGTCAGAAGAGGATTCTATATTCCATCATCATATCACCAGTTCTTAGTCCACAGAAACCTGTTTGCCTCTTTTAGCAAAAGAAAAATTTCCAAACCTCTGAATTTTTTATCTTTGAGTTGAACAGATCGCAGAACTCATTCATCTTGCATAACTTCCCTGCGAGTATATAAGCCTCCTTGTATGTTCGTGTGTGTTTCTGTGCTTTTTTTTTTTTTTGCAGGTAGGGATGACAGAGTCATGTCTTTGTTCAGGGGACATGTAAGGCAGATGAACAAATATCCACAAAGATTGATTGCCTTTGACACAATGTGATCATGCAGTACATTTATTTATGGAAATAAATTCCATTCGAATAAGCAAGGGTGCACAGGACTGAAGCTCTGCATTGGGATGGTTCTTGCTTGTGGTCCTGCGGGACGACCGGGAATGGGGGACAAGCACCCCTCATCGGCTCTCCAGAGAGAAGACAACTCAGCGCAGGGAAAGGCAGCCGAGCCCACTGGAGAAGAGGCAAAGCAACAGTGGCCTTTGGCTTCAGAGGGGAGAATGCTCAGAGAGCATTCGGTGGGAGATGGGTCCTGGCAGAACTCTTACGGTGGTGGAGGTGGTGGATTATGGCGAGACGACGGAGAAAAGGAGAGTCTGTGGGCTCTGAACACCAAGCAAGGAGGATGAATGCGATTATCAGCTGAGGGATCAGAGCCACATTTGCAATCTGTCAGTCAGACCTGACCTCTGCAAAGACCTCCGACTGGCGCCTGTGGAGCAGCACGCAGAGCAGGAGCGCGCCTCCCAGCAGCAGGGCCAGGCACAGGCTCCAGCTCCAGGGCGGCTTCGACCACGCCCCCAGCGCTGCCCGCAGCCAGGCGCTCCACGGCCTCCTCCGCACGCGGGCGGCCACGCGCTCCGCCACCCTCCGGAGCCGCTCCCCGGGTTCCGCCCAGCGCAGCTGCTGCGCCAGCTCGTACACCTCGTTGGAGTAGTGGGCGCCCTCGTGCTCCCGCACCAGGCCCTCCACCAGCCCCAGCAGCTGCTCCGCCTGGGCCTCCTGCTCCGGGCCGGTGGCCCTGTTGTCAAACGCACAGACCCGGCCCCCGCACTGGGCCACCAGCTCGCGCAGGGCCCGGTTCTCTGTGCCGTGCACGTAATCGTGCAGGGAGCCCCCGGCCAGGTCCTCTTTCCTGGTGAAGACGATGACCATCCACTTCAGGACGCCCTCCCCGAACATGTCCCTCACCTGCCTCACCGCCTGCTGGTCCTGGGCGGTGAACCGGCCCAGCTGGGTCACCAGGAGCAGTGCGTGGGGCCCGGGGGCCGAGAGCAGGTAGCAGTGACCTCTCTCCTCACAGCGGGGATCTGTCCTGGACACCTCGGAGCTGAAAATGTCCGGAGTGTCCACGACTTCCACGTGCCACTTGTCCCACCTGCGGCTGGCCGTGGTGCAGGCCCTGGTCACAGACGTGGCCCCCAGCCTGGACAGGAACCGTCTCTGGCCCAGGATGCTGTTCCCGGTGGCGCTTTTTCCGGCCCCTGTTCTCCCAACAAGGATGAGCCTCAGCGTGGGCTTCTGCCGGGACTGAGTGTTCTCTGCTGAATCTGCGAGAATGAATTGTTTTTAAGCTCCAAACCTAAGCCAGCATACTTAGGTAAATGGATCTCCTGGATGTCTTTTGAGCCAAAGAGAAGAGTGGGTTTTAGACTTGCTTTTTAAAGCAATGCTTCACTGAGGTGATCTGATGAGAAATTTGTAGTCCTGGGTGGTCCTTACTCATCCATTCCTGTCCCCTTTGGCTTCCCTGCATGTCCCAGAGCCTGGGGAACATTTCTCTAGGGGACCCCTTTATAGTTTCAGGCCATTACCTCATCTGACAGTAACCCTCTCTGGTCATCTGCACACATGCAGGCTGCACAGGGATTCATTTCCCTGCCTTCCCATTGAGCTTCCCGCAGGGACAACTGTGCTGTGCTCTCTAACAAGTCATCCAGAAACCACCCTTTGGAAGGCAGAGTAGGATCTGAGCAGGATCCAGTGTCAGACCCTGGGTTTGAACCACCACCTCTGCACTGGCTAACTGGGTAGCTGTGGGAAGTTATTTAATCTCCTCAAGCCATCATTTCCTTTTCCTGTAAAATGGGAATAATAATATCCATGGTTCCTCAGAGGGTTCTTGAAAGGGTTACATGAACTAATCCACATACATGCTGAGCAGAGTGGCTGGCATGTGGAACACCCTTGGTGAATCTAAGTCATTGCTTTGAGGGGCCGGGAATAACAGACCACCATGTCAGTTTGGGTGGTAGTAAGGAATATTATCTGGGGGGCTCCTGACTCAAATTCAGATTTGGTGCCATTTCTACGCCCCTGTCTGTAATTTTAAGCTAACCTCTGGGAAGTTGAGCTGATATAAATCAACTGTTTTTAGGTCAGCCTTGTATACAGAGCCTAAGAGGATGAGGCAATATATTGGTTTTCACTTCTCTAAGATCAACTTCTTTTGAAATCACCGTCCCTGCCCATCTGGATCTGGGCATTTGAGGACTGGCATTGCTCTCTGCAGGGGTTCCAGGGACCTCAAGGTCTAAAGTTATCTAGGCCAGTGGCAGGCAGAATGGAATCTACCATCCCACCCCAGAGATCAAAGCCTAACACTTTATTCCAAATCAGCTGGACCATACCAGCTTCAGCTCTCAGCTTTGCCATTGCATTAACAGGGGCAAGGAAATTACAAAGCCAGTGCTCTTGAATTGTTTTAGTCCCATTCAAAAGTCACTAATTGACTTCAGATTCTGATTCTGATTAAGAGAGAGGCACCTACAGGGTGCCACTACCCATACCTGGAAGGTAGAATACCTGAATGGTGGCCTCTGCCCTGCCACTGTCTGAAGTCCATGTACTAGAAAATCTCTGAATTTCACTTTTGTCACCTTTTAAATGGAAGGGGTGGATTTTGATTATCCCTGAGGCGCTCTCCAAGTCTACCCTTCCAACATCTTCTTGTATCACTTCTCTTGGTAGATTTCAAAGCTAGTTCATTTGTGTCATAGACCATGTACCATGACTTCATTACCCATCCTAGTACCACACAATATTTCCAAGTCAGCTATTTTGCAGAGTATGGCAAAAGTCACTCCTTTCCATTTGTAGCTCTTCTCAATAATTATATCTGGTCTTACTTAACCTCTGCAATCCTATTTCCTCATATTGAAAATGGGGATAATAACTGTTTAATCTACTGTAAAGTTTCCTTTGAGGGGTAAGTGGGATGTTGCATATAGAGCCTGCCATACACAGAGCTACTCACGGTGACAAGCCGCCCTGCATTGCTGGCATTCTGATGAAATGAGTCCTTTATCATTCAAACAAGCAGTGCCGCCCCACCAAAATGGAAGGTAGGCAGAGACATTTCTCTTAAGGTGGGGTGTGAAATAAATAATTGGGAGTTATTCCACCTCCCCCTTTCCCTGTTCAGTCAGGATGTCATCTCTCTCCCAACTAAATACCTTCACTGGGCTCTGTCATCATTCTGCTCTTACATCACCACGTAAGTCAGTCATTGAGAGGAAATGATGCATGTGAATCCCTATTCCTCTCCCCTTCTTGACCTGGATCATAGTGTGTAAAATCCAACAGCAGAACCATGTCAGAGAGGTGCTCTCTTTGTCATTATCAGTCAGTCTTCATTTCCCATCTTCTGTCTTTGAGTCTCTTTCTTCTATCTCTCTCCCTCCCTCATTTTCTCTCCCTTGAGCCCTAATAATATTTTAACTCTTACACATTGTTCTCCAACACACTCTTTGGTAAACCATGTTTACTCCATCTTTTATACCCTTGATCCCCTCCCTGCAGAACAGGTTAGAGCCTCAATTATTATGCTGTCTTACTGAGGCAGTCAAAAGACTTTCCAACGTCGCACAGCAGACCAGGAGCAGAGATGGTGCTGGGGCTTTCACGGTGATATCCTAGTGGTCCCAACTCCTCTATGTTTTAGAAGATACTAAAGGAATTTTCTCCCAGGAAAAGCATCTCTTAGATGTCTTCAGACTTGAGTCATTCCCAACCCCTGTACCAAATCCAGACACAAACACAGAGGGCATGTGTGCCCTCCAGACACACGTTCTTACCATGGAGATGCTCCTCATTGCTTCCCACCTTCCCTTGTTGTCCTATGCTCACCTGGAAGAGTCACAAACACGGCTAATTTGTCCACTTATTTATCACATAGGTATACATGACGTAACTTGGGAGGAGAGCAAGATGCTGGGGAAACCACAGTGAGAAGACATTGTCCCTGCCTTCAAGGGTCTTAGAATCTAGTTGTGTATTGTGTGTGTGTTTGTGGGAGTTGGGTTGGGATGAGGTGGGGAAAGAATGCACATAGAATCAGTTACAAGTCCTACTTTAGGAGTGACATTAGGATATTGAATATTTAGATTAAGATATTAGGATATGGAAGAGCAGAATAAGGGCACCCATCCTGTTCTCGAGTTAGAAGGACATTTTGGAACCATTTAATGTTTTCTGTTCTGGCTCAGAAATGAAATGAAAGAAGAGGGTATTCTATGTCAATGACACATGAGCTTTAGAAATAGATTTTTCTAGGAAATCTGGGGGTTACAAGAGACTTTAGTAAAAACTCTTGAGTGTCTGAACATGTACTCAGCGACTTAGGGAACTGCCTTAGTGGGAACTGGCCTAGCAAACAAACGAAAAGACACTTGAAAAAAATCTCGTTTCTTGGGTTCACAAATACATACAACAAGCTGACCTAAGAGCTTTTAGCTCTGTTCTCACAAAGCCAAGTGTCTATTTGCTTGTCTGAATAAGAATTCTGTGCTGGGGAGGCTTGAATGCTGTCGTCCACCTTCTGCTTTCCTTCTACCTGAGGCTTTTCTAAATAAAGTAATTGTGCCGTATCCTAACATTATTTAATACAACTAACACTTTGTGATCCAGTTTGCCTGATCACACAAGCTCCTGAACACAAATGCACTTCTCCCTCCCTCTAGGGCTCCAGCCTCATTCCCAGCCAATCCCCCACTCAGTCAGCTGCTTCACAAACAGCAGATTCCAGGGCCTTTCCAACCCACTCTGCTTCTCTCCTAGAACTAGTACTCCTCCCGACCTGTCTGTGCCTCACTGTCCATGTCAAACTCCGCCTCTTTTTGTCTTCCACCCTGGTCACTGAGGTACCCATGTTCTCTCCCATTGGCACCACCCATGAAGGAAGGGCAGAGAGAGAGGCTGGCTACAGATTTGTAAGCCACAGTCTGTAAGAAATAATGCTTTTCACTTTAAATAGTTTAGTGCTATTCACTTTAAATAATGCTTTTCACTTTAGACAATTTCACAAGGTAGCAGTTTGGGGAAGCATGGAACTAGATAAATTTGGAGATCCCTCAGAGTTTTACGATGATAGGATTCTACTTATTTTACGTTTTCCAATAAATATGTGCCTTTTGTAACTTTAGATTTCAACTCTTAAGAACTTTGAGTTAACTCTTGAAACTGCATTACAAGCTCTGTGGGAAGTTCCAAATGGCCCAGCTGATTTCTGCAGGTCCCTGAGGCATACTTTCTTTTTGTCATCATTGACAAGGACTTCTTGCTTCAGCCAAATTCTTGTCCTTTGCTCTCAATCCTGTGGCTGCTTATTCGTTTGCTGCTCTGTCTCTGGCTGAAGGCTTGGAAAACAGGTTTGCCTCATACTCATTCCAAAGCTGTTTCTGTCTCTGCAGGAACTACCCTAACCCTCCCTAAAGCTTTCAATAAAGTTCACTCCATGGGCCTTAATGTGGTTAATTAGTTTTTGTGTGTGAATTAACAGATAATCATAATTGACACCAGAGCAGAAAATAAAGCAGCCGCCACAAGATTCAGAGCAAAGGACAAGAATTTGGCTGAAGCAAGAAGTACTTGTCAATGATCACAAAAAGAAAGTGTGCTTCAGGGACCTGCAGAAATCAAGTAGGCCATTTGGAACTTCCCACAGAGTTTGGAATGCGGTTTCAAAAGTTAATTCAAAGTTCTGAAGAGCCAAAATCTGGAGTTACAAAAGGCATATGTTTAATGGAGAAGGTAAAATGTATACAATCCTATAATTGCAAAACTCTGAGGGATCTCCAAAGTTATCTAGTTCAATGCTTCCCTAAACTGCTAACTTTTGAAATTATCTAAGGGACTCTTTGAAGTGAAAAGCATTATTTATTACAGATTGTGGCTTACAAATCTGCATTTTTACTAAGCACCTCACTCCCCTTGAGTGATTCTAATGCAGCTCATCTGTGGATCTGAATTTGGGAATTGGTTATCTTAGTCCTCTCCTTCATTGTACAGATGAGGAAATTCTGATGGCTCAGAAGCCAAGAGGGCCCTGGGCAGCTTGGACTGGGGAGACCTTTAAGGGCACGTGTAGGGCAAGAGTTTGAAGATCATGTTCATAACCTTAGATGTCTCTTGACAGACCTTGTTGTGGGTGGTGCTCAGGAGAGTGGTGGATTAGAGGATTCAGCTCAGACGTATACAGAATTTTCATTCTAACTTGTTCTGAGGTTAGAATTGCTTCTATATCTTCTGAAATATCCATCACCTTTGCTGAATATGCATTCATGGAGTGTTTACTGCCTTCTACAGTGTATTTTGTTTCTCTCAGTATTTCTGGCAAACACTTATCTTACTTACTTGTGGAGTAGAGAAAGGATTTAGTCTCAAATCTTTAGTAGCTAAGATTCTTGCTACTCTTTCAAACTTACTCCATTTAAAACTTGAAACATCTGGCCGGGTGCAGTGGCTCATGCCTGTAATCCCAGCACTTTGGGAGGCCGAGGCAGGTGGATCATGAGGTCAGGAGTTCAAGACCAGCCTGGCCAATATGGTGAAACCCCGTTTCTACTAAAAATACAAAAATTAGCTGGGTGTGGTGGTGTGTGCCTGTAGTTCCAGCTACTCGGGAGGCTGAAGCATAAGAATCTCTTGAACCTGGGGAGCAGAGGTTGCAGTGAGCTGAGATCATACCACTGCACTCGAAACTGGGCCACAGAGCGAGACTCTGTCTCGAAAAAACAAAACAAAACAAAACTTGAAACATCCTTAAAATCCTGGGAGCATGTAGTTATGCTTCTAGGTCTGCTCCCCTCCCCTACCTTGTACTTAGTAGAAGGTAGGTGCTCCCTCACTTCATTTCGACGACAACATCAGACACTGAATGCTTCCTGCACCTCACAGCTCCCACCCTCAACCAGCTCCCAGGATCAGGCTCAGGCTCAGGCTCACCTTTCTCCGTGACATGCTCTGAAGTTGGCTCTGAGAAGTCCTGACTTATTGATCTCACTGTGGTCGTGAGTGCAGAGGGCTCTTTCCTTTTGGCACACGGAGGAAGTCACGGAGCTGCTAGGCACTCACAGCTCAGGAAGCTCAGGGAGT
This sequence comes from Cebus imitator, assembly GCF_001604975.1. Taxonomy (NCBI): domain Eukaryota; kingdom Metazoa; phylum Chordata; class Mammalia; order Primates; family Cebidae; genus Cebus; species Cebus imitator. Next base: position 8,425,406 of record NW_016107335.1, on the reverse strand, counting down.
GCCTGATGGTGATGACTTAAAGAGACAGAGACACTCAGCAGTGAGGTGGTGGATGTGCCGTTTTTCCACTACAAACCCACCCCCTGCTTTGGACTAAGGTGATGTTTTCAGGATGTCCCTGTGACACTGATGCCTTGTCCCCACAGTGGCTATAACCTTGGTAGGGAAGAACATTTTAGGTTTCTGGAGCCTGTCGTTATTTCTAGCCTTTAACCACTTCTAATCTTATTTTCATCTGCTTTTTGCTTCTGAAATACTTTTGTATAAAATGTTGTCCTGAGAGTCTCCTTTCCCAGGACAGGCATTCTGAAAGGAATCCCTGCCTGGTCATCGATCTGGACAGTGCCATCAAGGTGGTCCTATCTGCTAGGCACATCAGGTGTAAAGTCTCATTATTTTCAAAAAAAGGAAGCCTTCTCCAGCCATTAAAAATAGGATAGCACATGTTCTCACTCATAGGTGGGTCTTGAACAATGAGAACACATGGGCACAGGGAGGGGAACATCACACACTGGGGTCTATTGGGGAGTGGTGGATTAGGGGAGGGACAGCAGGGGGCAGGGAGGTTGGGGAGAGATAACACTGGAAGAAACGCCTGATGTAGGTGACTGGGATGAAAACAGCAAACCACCATGGAATGTGTGTACCTATGCAACAATCCTACACAATCTGCACATGTACCCCAGAAGTTAAAGTACAAAAAAAAGCAGCCAGTTATATTCTCTGGTGAAGGAAGAAACTGAGGAACCCATATATGAATATAATAATTATTATACCGGAGTGATGACGGATGGAACATATTAGGATACTTTCTATTGAAGGCAACATTACAGATAAGGGCTTTTCACCAGTGTATAACTATAGTCTGGTGTTTTAAAATAATGTGGGGCGGCCGGGTGCGGTGGCTCAAGCCTGTAATCCCAGCACTTTGGGAGGCCGAGGCGGGTGGATCACGAGGTCAAGAGATCGAGACTATCCTGGTCAACATGGTGAAACCCCGTCTCTACTAAAAATACAAAACATTAGCTGGGCATGGTGGCGCCTGCCTGTAATCCCAGCTACTGAG
>NW_016107335.1:8381725-8417660 GCF_001604975.1 Cebus imitator | reverse complement strand
CTGGCTTAAACAGTGGCACTGTGATTCGTGGCGCTTTTTTTGCCCTGGAATCTACTGTCCTGGTTCCTGGTTCAGTCCCCTTTTTAAACAGATGAACAGGCAACTTCCCATGGCTCCGATCACCAGCCAAAAGGGAACCCAGACCAGTGTATTTTGTAAGGAGAGCCCCTGCGCCGGTGCACTGACAGAGCAGCCGTGCAGGGCAAAGCAGCTGCGCCAGCCGACATAGCCGCACTGGCGACTGTGGAGCTCCTCCGCCTGGGAATTTCCTAGTCTGTGGGCAATAAAAATGTGGCATCCACTCACCCTCTGCGCTTTCACTGGGAGCTGCAATCCTGAGATGTTCCTAAATGGCCATCTTGGATCAATCTATATTTTTATTTTTTATTTTAGGTACCTATGCAACAACCTTGCATGATCTGCACATGTAACCCAGAACTTTAGGCTCGTGGCAAGGTGGTTTGCTGCCTTCTCCCCCCCATCACCTATGTCTGGCATTTCTCCCCATGTTATCCCTCCCCAATCTCCCCACCCCACGCTGTTCCTCCCCTAGCCGCCCCCAACAGTCTCCAGTGTGTGATGCTCCCCTCTCTGTGTCCATGAGTTCTCTTTGTTCAACACCAGCCTATGAGTGAGAATATGTGGTGTTTGATTTTCTGTTCTTGTGTCAGTTTGCTGAGAATGATGGTTTCCAGATTCATTCATGTCCCTACAAAGTACATGAACTCATCGTTTATGGCTGCATAGTATTCCATGGTGTATATGTGCCACATTTTTTTTGTCCCGTCCATCATTGATGGGCATTTGGGTTGGTTCCAAGTCTTTGCTATTGTAAACAGTGTCACAGTGAACATATGTGTGCATGTGTCTTTATAATAGAATGATTTATAATCCTTTGGATATATACTCAGTAATGGGATTGCTGGGTCAAATGGAATTTCTATTTCTAGGTCCTTGAGGAATCGCCACACTGTCTTCCACAATGGTTGAACTAATTTACATTCCCACCAACAGTGTAAAAGTGTTCCTATTTCTCCACATCCTCTCCAGCATCTGTTGCCTCCAGACTTTTTAATGATCGCCATTCTAACTGGCATGAGATGGTATCTCAAAGTAGTTTTGGTTTGCATTTCTCTAATGACCAGTGATGGTGAGCATTTTTTCATATGTTTGTTGGCCTCATATATGTTTTCTTTTGAAAAGTGTCTGTCATATCCTTTGCCCACTTTTGAATGGGTTTGTTTTTTTCTTGTATATCTGTTTTAGTTCTTTGTACATTCTGGATGTTAGCCTGTTGTCAGATGGGTAGATTGCAAAAATTTTTTACCATTCTCTTGGTTACCGGTTCACTCTAATGATTGTTTCTTTGGCTGTACAGAAGCGCTGGAGTTTAATTATAACCCATGTGTCTATTTGGGCTTTTGTTGCCAATGCTTTTGGTGTTTTAGTCATGAAGTCCTTGCCTATGCCTATGTCCTGAATGGTTTTGCCTAGGTTTTCTTCTATGATTTTTATGGTGTTAGGTCTTATGTTTAAGTCTTTAATCTATCTGGAGTTAATTTTAGTGTAAGGTGTCAGGAAGGGGTCCAGTTTCTGCTTTCTGCACATGGCTAGCCAGTTTTCCCAACACCATTTATTAAACAGGGAATCCTTTGCCCATTGCTTGTTTTTGTCAGGTTTGTCAGAGATCAGATGGTTGTAGATGTGTGGCATTGCTTCTGACCTCTGTTCTGCTTTATTGGTTTATGTCTCTGTTTTGGTACCAGTACCATGCTGTTTTGATTACTGTAGCCTTGTAGCATAGTTTGAAGTCAGGTGCCATGATGCCTCCAGTTTTGTTCTTTTTGCTTAGGATTGTCTTGGCTGTGTGGGCTCTCTTTTGGTTCCATATGAAGTTTAAGGTGTTTTTTTCCAGTTCTGTGAAGAAGGTCATTGGTGGCTTGATGGGAATAGCATTGAATCTATAAATTACTTTAGGCAATATGGCAATTTTCATGATGTTGATTCTTCCTAAGCATGAGCATGGAAAGTTTTTCCATTTCTTCGTGTCCTCTCTTATTTCCTTGAGCAATGGTTTATAGTTCTCCCTGAAGAGGTCCTTTACATCCTTTGTTAGTTGTATTCCTAGGTATTTTATTCTTTTTGTAGTAATTGTGAATGGGAGTTTCCTCTTGGTTTGGTTCTCTGTTAGTCTGTTATTGGTGTATGGGAATGCTTGTGATTTCCGCACATTGATTTTGTATCCTGAGACTTTACTGAAGTTACTTATCAGTTTCAGGAGATTTTGGGCTGAGACGATGGCATCTTCTAAATATACAATCATGTTGTCTGCAAATAGAGACAATTTGACTTCCTCCTTTCCTATTTGAATACCCTTTATTTCTTTTCTTGCCTGATTGCTCTGGCTAGAACTTCCAATACTATATTGAATAGGAGTGGTGAGAGAGGGCATCCTTGCCTAGTGCCAGATTTCAAAGGGAATGCTTCCAGTTTTTGCCCATTCAGTGTGATATTGGCTGTGGGTTTGTCATAAATAGCTTTTATTATTTTGAGATACATTCCATCAATGCCTGGTTTATTGAGAGTTTTTAGCATAAAGGGCTGTTGAATTTTGTTGAAGGCCTTCTCTGCAGCTATTGAGATAATCATGTGGTTTTTTTCTTTGGTTCTGTTTATGTGGTGGATTACATTTATAGACTTGCATATGTTGAACCAGCCTTGCATACCAGCATGAAGCCTACTTGACTGTGGTGGATAAGCTTTTTGGTGTGCTGTTTTAATCCATTTGCCAGTATTTTATTGAAGATTTTTGCATCTATGTTCATCGTGGATGTTTTCTTTTTTTATTGAGTCTCTGCCAGGTTTTGGTATCAGATTGATGTTGGTCTCAGAAAATGATTTGGGAAGGCTTCCCTCTTTTTGGATTGTTTGGAATAATTTCAGAAGGAGTGGTACCAGCTCCTCTTTGTATGTATGGTAGAATTCAGCTGTGAACCCATCTGGACATGGACTTTTTTTGGGTGGTAGGCTATTAATTGCTGCCTCAACTTCAGCCCTTGTTATTTGTCTATTCAGGGTTTCAACTTCTTCCTGGTTTAGTCTTGGGAGGGTGCAAGTGTCCAGGAATTTGTCCATTTCTTCCAGGCTTATTGGTTTATGTGCATAGTGTTGTTTTTAGTGATCTCTGATGGTTGTTTGTATTTCTGTGGAATTGGTGGTTATATCCCCTTTATTGTTTTTTATTGCATCTATTTGATTATTCTCTCTTTTCTTTTTTATTAATCTGTCTATTTTGTTGATCTTTTCAAAAAACCAGCTCCTGGATTTATTGACTTTTTGAAGATTTTTTTGGTGTGTCTCTATTTCCTTCAGTTCTGCTCTGATCTTAGTTATTTCTTGTCTTCTGCTAGCTTTTGAGTTTTTTTGATCTTGCTCCTCTAACTCTTTCAATTTTGATGATAGGGTGTGTATTTTAGATCTTTCTTTGCTTCTCATGTGGGCATTTATTGCTACAAATTTCCCTCTAGACACTGCTTTAAATGTGTCCCAGAGATTCTGGTATGTTGTGTCTTCATTCTCATTGGTTTTGAAGAACATCTTTATTTCTGCCTTCATTTCATTGTTTATCCAGTTGACCATCAGGAGTAAGTTGTTCAGTTTCCATGAAGTTGTGTGGTTCTGAATTAGTTTCTTAATCCTGAGTTCTAATTCGATTGCACTGTGGTCTAAAAGACTGTTTGTTAGGATTTCCATTTTTTTTTTTTTTTTTTTTTTTTGCTGAGGAGTGATTTACTTCCAATTATGTTGTCAATTTTAGAGTTGGTGCAATGTGGTGCTGAAAAGAATGCATATTCTTTGGCTTTTGGGGGGAGATTTTTGTAGATCTCTATTAGGTCCACTTGGTCTAGATGTGATTTCAAGTCCTGGATATCCTTGTTAATTTTCTGTCTTGTTGATCTGTCTAATATTGACAGTGGAGTGTTAAAGTCTCCCATTATTATTGTGCGGAAGTCTAATTCTCTTTGAAAGTCATTAAGAACTTGCTTTATGTACCTGGGTGCTCCTGTATTGGGTGTGTATATATTTAGGATCGTTAGCTCTTCTTGTTGCATTGATCCCTTTACCGTTATGTAATGACCTTCTTTGTCTCTTTTGATCTTTGTTAAAGTCCGTTTTGTCAGAGACTAGGATTGCAACCCCTGCTTTTTTTTTTTTTTTTTTTTTTTTTTTTTTTTTTTTTTTTTTTTTTTTTTTTTTTTTTTTTTTTTTTTTTTTTTTTTTTTTTTTTTTTTTTTTTGCTCTCCATTTGCTTGGTAAATCTTCCATCCCTTTATTTTGAGCCTATGTGCGTCCTTGCACATGAAATGGGTTTCCTGAACACAGCACACTGATGGGTCTTGACTTTTTATCCAATTTGCCAGTTTGTGTCTTTTGATCAGGGCATTTAGCCCATTTACATTTAAGGTTAACACTGTTATGCGTGAATGTGATCCTGCCATTTTGATGCTAGCTGGTTGTTTTGCCCATGAGTTGATGCAGTTTCTTCATTGTGTCAATGCTCTTTACCATTTGGTATGTTTTTTGGAGTGGCTGGTACTGGTTGTTCCTTTCCATGTTTAGTGGTTCTTTCAGGAGCTCTTGTAAGGCAGGCCTGGTGGTGACAAAGTCTCTCAGTGTTTGCTTGTCCATAAAGCATTTTATTTATCCTTCACTTATGAAGCTTAGTTTGGTTGGATTTGAAATTCTAGGTTTGAAAGTTCTTTTCTTTAAGGATGTTGAATATTGGTCCCCACTCTCTTCTGGCTTGTAGGGCTTCTGCTGAGAGATCCACTGTGAGTCTGATGGGCTTCCCTTTGTGGGTAACCCGACCTTTCTCTCTGGCTGCCCTTAGCATTTTTTCCTTCATTTCTACCCTGGTGAATCTATCGATTATGAGCCTTGGGTTTGCTCTTCTTGAGGAATATCTTTATGGTGTTCTCTGTATTTCCTGGACTTGAATGTTGGCCTGCCTTGCTAGGTTGGGGAAGTTCTCCTGGATAATATCCTGAAGAGTGTTTTCCAACTTGAATTTGTTGTCCCCATCACCTTCAGGTATACCTATCAAATGTAGATTAGGTCTTTTCACATAATCCCATATTTCTTGGAGGCTTTTTCGTTTCTTTTCATTCTTTTTTTCTCTAATCTTGCTTTCTCATTTTATTTCATTGAGTTTATCTTCAATCTCTGATATCCTTTCTTCTGCTTGGTCAATTCAGCTATTGAAACTTGTGTATGCTTTGTGAAGTTCTCATGTTGTGTTTTTCAGCTCCGTCAAGTTGTTTATGTTCTCCTCTAAACTGGTTATTCTAGTTAGCATTTCGTCTAACCTTTTTTTCTAGGTTCTTCGTTTCTTTGCATTGGGTTAGAACGTGTTCCTTTAGCTCAGAGAAATTTGTTATTATCCACCTTCTGAAGCCTGCTTCTGTCAATTCATCAGACTCATTCTCCATCTAGGTTTGTTTCCTTGCTGGTGAGGAGTTGTGATCCCTTGGGGGAGGAGAGGTGTTCTGGTTTTGGGTGTTTTCACCCTTTTTTCCCATCTTCATGGATTTATCTACCTGTGGTCTTTGTAGCTGGTGACTTTCAGATGGGGTCTCTGAGTGGACATCCTTTTTGTTGATGTTGAAGCTATTTCTTTCTGTTTTTTAGTTTTCCTCCTAACAGTCAGGTCCCTTGGCTGCAGGACTGCTAGAGATCCACTCCAGACTCTGCTTGCCTGGAAATCACCTGCGGAGCTGAAGAACAGCAAGGGTTGCTGCCAGTTTCTTCTGTTATCTTTGTCCCAGAAGGGTACCCTCCAGTTGTCAGCCAGAGCTCTCCTTTATGAGGTGCCTCTTTGGATATATTGGGGTCAGGGAGCTGCTTGAGGAGACGGTCTGTCCCTTATCAGAGCTCAGGTGCTGTGCTTGGAGCTCCATTGTTCTGTTCAGAGCTGCTGGGCAGGTATGTTTAAGTCTGCTGCAGCAGAACTCATAACTGCCTCTTTTCCCAGGTGCTCTGTCCTGGGAAGGTGGGCTTTATTTATAAGTTCCTGATGTGCTGCTGCCTTTTATCAGAGATGCTGTGCCCTGCAAGAAGGCAGCCTAGGTACAGTCTGCCAGCAGAGGTGTTGCTGAGTTGCCGCAGGCCCTGCCCGGCTGCTGTGTAAATTTCCTTGTGGTTTTATTTACAGAAGTACAATTAGAACTGCCTCCGTAGTGGTGGGCTACCTTGGTAATGGCGGACGCCCTTCCCCCAACAGAGCTCGACCATCCAGGTCCAGCTGCACTTGCTGCAAAACTCTGAAGTCAGAGCTTTTCAGGTTGCTGGTCTTTGTGGGTTGGGACCCACTGAGCCAGATCACCTAGCTCCCCGCTTTTGGCCCCCTCTTTTTCAGTTGAATGGGTGGCTCTGTCTTCCAGGTGTTCCAGGTGCTAGCTGAAACAGCTACCCAGAGTTGTGTGATTTTTTTTGTGTGTGTGTGGAAATCAGTGGCACTGGCTGAAACGGCAATGCTGGAAATGCATGGCACTTTGCAGCCCAGGAATTTCCTGGTCTGTGGGCAGTAAAAACTGCGGGAGAGGCACAGTATCTGAACCGGAGTGCTGGAGTGGATGGAAAAGCCCCTGATGGCCTCTACTGAGTAGGGAGTGGGGTCCTCTGGGGATTGCACTTCCTGGGTGAGGCAAGGCCTCACCCTGCCTTGGCTCGTCCTTCCTGGGCTACACCCACCGTGCCACCAGAATCACCTGGTACCTAATTTGGAAATGCAGTGATAACTCACCTTCTGTACAGCTCTCACTGGGAACTGCACTCCAGAGCTCTTCCTATTTGGCCATCTTTCTCCACACCCCCCCCCCCCAAAACTTGTATTCCTAAGATAAATTCTAGTTGGTCATGATGTCTACTCCTTTTTATAGATTGCTTAATTTCCTCTGTGGGTATTTTTGTGAGGATTTTTTGAATCTGTAGTTATAAGACATAATGATATGTGTTTTTTTCTTTACTTGTGATGTCTTTTTCTGGTTTGGTATCAGGATAATACCTGATACTGACATCATAGAATGAGTTGGGAGGTGTTCCTCTTGTAAATTTTTGAATTTGTGAAGAAATAGTGAAAAAATTTGTGAAGAAATGGTATAATTATACTTTTTAAATTTTTTTATTATACTTTAATTTCTGGGGTACATGTGCAGATCTTGAAGGATTGTTGCATAGGTATACACATGCCATGGTGGTTTGCTGCCTCTATCCTCTGTCTCCTACATTAGGTATTTCTCCCAATGCTATCCCTCACCAGTCTCCCCACCCCTCCCTATCCCTCCCCTAGCCCTCCACCCCCCACCCCCCAACAGACCCCATTTTATGATGTTCCCCTCCCTGTGTCCATGTGTTCTCATTGTTCAACATTCGCCTATGAGTGAGAACATGTGGTGCTTGGTTTTCTGTTCTTGCGTCAGTTGCCGAGAATGATGGTTTCCAGATTCATCCATGTCCCTGCAAAGGATATGAATTCATACTTTTTTATGGCTTCATAGTATTCCATGGTGTATATGTGCCACGTTTTCTTTATCCAGTCTATCACTGATGGGCATTTGGGTTGGTTCCAGGTCTTTGCTATTGTGAACAGTGCTGCAATGAATATACATGTGCATGTGTCTTTATAATAGAATGATTTATAATCCTTTGGGTATATACTCAGTAATAGGATTGCTGGGTCAAATGATATTTCTATTTCTAGATCCTTGAGGAATCGCCACACTGTCTTCCACAATGGTTGAACTAATTTACTTAAATGTTTTGTAGAATCACTAGTGAAGCCATCTGGGCCTAGGTTGTAGGTAACTTTTAAAATTACAAATTGAATCTATGTGTTATAGGTCTATAATGTACTATGGAAGTAGAAATCCTGTCAGTAGTTTTAGATCAAACTTTGATCACGTTGCCAACTCCTCTCTTCTTCCTGTTGGTTGCATTGATTTTGTAGAGGCTTATGTTTTGCTTTTTGTTGTTATTTATTGTGTTAGAATAAGAAATTGCTAAATAGGAACATAGGTAGCAGTTGCCATTGTCTTTTTGCTTTTTGTTGTTATTTATTGTGTTAGAATAAGAAATTGCTAAATAGGAACATAGGTACCAGTTGCCATTGTCTTTCAGGTTACTATATTTATCTGTAACTCCTTTCTTCCACTAAATGCAATGAGTTATGCTTGTAAAGATAAGAGAACTGCTGGTGTCTCTTTATATTTCCAAATAGTCATTTATAATCTTTCACAGCTTAGAAATGCATCATTTGTGTGTGTGTATATATATATATATATGTGTGTGTGTGTGTGTGTGTGTGTGTGTGTGTGTGTATATATATATACATATATATATATATATAACTTTAAGTTCTGGGGTACGTATGCAGAATGTGCAGATTTGTTACATAGGTATACACGTGCCATGGTAGTTTGCTGCATCGATTCCCCTGTCATCTACATTAGGTATTTCAACTAATGTTATCCCTTCTCAAACCCCCCACCCCCTGCTATCCCTCTTCTAGGTCCCCCATCCCCCGACAGGCCCTGGTGTGTGATGTTCCCTCCCTGTGTCCATGTGTTCTCATTGTTCACCACCCACTTATGAGTGAGAACATGTGGTGTTTGGTTTTCTGTTCTTATGTCATTTAAATAGTGTTTTCAAATTATCTTTCCTCATAATGAACAATAATAAAAAAACAATGAGTTTGCTCAACTGTTTATTAGCTATTTAAGTTTTCAGAACTTCATTGTTAGGATTTAGAAAAGTAGCAACACCCATAAGCATCTGTTCCAATTTAGAGCAAATTTTATTTTGTTCAGCTCATGTCAGAGTCAAAAATGATAATGGTTGCACCTCTAAATGAGGCACTGGTGTGGGTCTAGAGACTCAGAGGAAAACTTTTCTGCTTTATCTCTGGGCCAGCACCAACTGGAAGAGGGACCAAAGAAGGAGACAGAGCACAGTTGAATGCAATCTCCATGGTAGTATTTCTTGGTGGCCCAGTCTGCCTCTTTCAATTTTTTTCTGAACATTTTAGCAGATACAAAGTTGGAGACATGGGCCTTTTAGCATAATACTTCTAGCCTGTGATATGACCACAACCTTAAGTGATGGGTAAGACAGAATGGGGAGGAGGTAATGCAGGAAATGGCTGTGGCTGAGGCAGGATGCATTTGTTTTTTAAATGAACAAGTGAATTTACAATAAATCATCTTGTAGCTCATTTCTTGAAGATATAAGAGATTATGGGAAACAAAACAGGAAACCATGTTAAATTGAAAACAAAATGAGGAAATGAAGTAATAGCAGAATTTGTGCAAACCTAATTATAAATTCTAGAGAGAAGGCAAGTTACTGAATGCTATCTGGTGGCTATGACAACCTCTTAGTTCCTTCCCCAGTTTCTATTCTCCTAAGCATCTTTTGCTTCCACCATTAGTATTACGGAATGGCTGAGAATTCAGGAGTGAATAAGCAAATCCTAGATTTTAGAGGGGTGGGGCTAAAAAGACTGTGTAGCAAGTGTGGAAGGAATCTGGGGAGTGTCGAGAATAACAGAAACCTGTGGAAGAAAAATGCCTGCTTCCTTACTTCTTGCTTCCTTGGCTGTTCTGTGCCAAGTGATAAATAAAGCTGGTATCTGTGATTGTCTATACATTACTCATATGACTATAGGGACTCAACAACACTGGGAGAAGAGGGCTTGTACTAATATGGCTCCCTCACATCAGACTCCTCAAGACAAGTCCTAGGATTGGTCTATTTCTTGTGGTCTCCCTTTGAGGATCATTGTTCTCTATACCACCTTGTAGGTATGTTCTGAACAACATCTGAGAAGTTCTGTGGGTAGGGAGGGCATGATTTGAGAGAGTCTGGGAATTTCTGCTCATTGGGTAAGGCCTAAATATACTGGGGCTTAGTAAGGTCATTTTCCCCCTTAAAGCCATAGATATTACTAGTGGCAGAATCAGACTACACATACTTTTCCACTGACACTGCATTTCAGATATTAATGGGAGACATCCAGTGCCAATATGCTAACTAATCTACTACTGAAGCTCAAGGAACAAAACAGGAGTCTTTGGGCTAACAGAAGAATACTCCTTACTCTTAAATGGCTCAGATAAAGTTAGTAATCCTGTGCTGACAGTGTCCCCCAGGGAGAAGTCTCCTGTATATTTAAATGCATTAAAGCTTGTTTGTTTTATTTTAAGGGATAACAGCCTCCTCTTTTCTCTAATGACAAAACAACTGTTTTGATATAAATTGGGAATTCTGTAAGAGTATGCATTTGGCTCTTGCTGGGGAGACTGGGGCATGCTTTTAGGTAGAGGTGGCCTTATAACCTGCTCAGCAATTCCAGTCTTAACTGTCTGTCTGCTCCTCATAGGATTCAAAGGCCTTATTTGCACACCTTAATTTCCTATGTCTCTCTTTAAAGGTAACACTTATTTTGTTTTGGTGCATATAATTTTATGATGAAAGTTAAATACTTCTGCAAAAGGATCTATTTTGGAAAGGGTAAAGTAAAAGGGAGTAGGTTGAAGGTAGCTGCAGAGTCAGAGAGACCTAGTGAATGAAAAGTTCCTGAGGAAAAGTCACAGGTAGTGTCTAAAATGATCTTCAAAGAAAGCCACCACTGCTTCCGTCATCAGTGAAACTTTCATTTCCATCTGGGCCAGATGTGTGAGTGAGGAATGAGGAAGGATGTACATGTACACTTCATTTTATTGTACCTCACTTCATTACACTTTGTAGATGACACACTTTTTACAAATTAAAGATTTGTGGCAACCCTGCATCAAACAAGTCTGTTGATGCCATTTTCCCAACAGCAGGTGTTCACTTCTTGTGTCTGTGTCACTTTTTGACAATTCTCACAGTATTTCAAACGTTTTAATTATTATTATCTGTCATAATGATCTGGGATCAGTGGTCTATGATGTCACTATTATAATTGGTTTGTGATGCCACAAACTGTACCTTACAAGATGGTGAACTTAATTGATTGATGTGTATTCTGACTGCTTCACCATGCATCAGTTTCTCCCCTCTCACCCTTGCCTCAGGCTTTCTTGTTTCTTGACACAACAATATCGAAATCAAATCAATTAATAACCGTACAGTGGCCTCTAGGTTTTCACATAAAAGACAGAGTCACACATTTCCCACCTTAAACCAAAAGCTAGAAATGATTAAGCTTAGTGGGGAAGGGATGTGAAAAGCTGAGACAGGCTGAAAGCTAGACCTCTTGCACCAAAAAATTAGTCAAGTTTCAATGCAAAGGAAAAGTTATTGAAGGAACTTAGAAATGCTACTCCAGTGAATATATGAATGATAAGAAAGTGACAAGCTACCAGTGACTTTCTCCATAGAACTGGAAAAAACCACTTTAAACTTATATGGAATCACAAGAGAGCCCACATAGCCAAGACAATCCTAAGCAAAAAGAACAAAGCCAGAGACATCACACTGCCAGACTTCAAACTATACTACAAGGCTACAGTAATCAAAACAGCATGATACTGGTACCAAAACAGAGATATAGACCAATGGAGCAGAACAGAGGCCTCAGAAGCAACACCACATTTCTACAACCATCTGATCTTTGACAAACCTCACAAAAATAAGCAATGGAGAAAGGACTCCATGTTTAATAAATGGTGTTGGGAAAACTGGCTAGCCATTTGCAGAAAGCAGAAACTGGACTCCTTCCTCTCACCTTACACTAAAATTAACTCCAGATGGATTAAAGATTTAAACATAAAACCTAACACCATAAAAACACTAGAAGAAAACGTAGGCAAAACCATCCAGGACATAGGCATGCAAAGACTTCATGACTAAAACACCAAAAGCAATGGCAACAAAAGCCAAGATAGACAAATGAGATCAAATTAAAATTCAGAGCTTCTGTACAGCAAAAGAAACCATCATTAGAGTGAATCGGCAACCAACAGAATGGGAAAAAATTTTTGCAATGTACCCATCTGACAAAGGGCTAATAGCCAGAATCTACAAAGAACTAAAACAGATATACAAGAAAAAAACAAACAACCCCATTCAAAAATGGGTGAAGGACATGAACAGACACTTTTCAAAAGAAGACATATGAGGCCAACAAACATGAAAAAATGCTCATCATCACTGGTCATTAGAGAAATGCAAATCAAAATCACATTGAGATACCACCTCATGCCAGTTAGAATGGCGATCACTAAAAAATCTGGAAACAACAGATACTGGAGAGGATGTGGAGAAATAGGAACACTTTTATACTGTTGGTGGGAGTGTAAATTAGTTCAACCATTGTGGAAGACAGTGTGGCAATTTCTCAAGGATCTAGAAATAGAAATTCCATTTGACCCAGCAATCCCATTACTGGGTATATACCCAAAGAACTATAAATTGTTCTACTATAAAGACACATGCACACGTATGTTCATTGCAGCCCTGTTTACAATAGCAAAGACCTGGAACCAACCCAAATGCCCATTGATGATAGACTGGACAGGGAAAATGTGGCACATATACACCATGGAATACTATGCAGCCATAAAAAACGATGAGTTCGTGTCCTTTGTAGGGACTTGGATGAATCTGGAAACCATAATTCTCAGCAAACTAACACAAGAACAGAAAACCAAACTGCATGTTCTCACTCACAGGTGAGTGTTGAACAATGAGAACACATGGACTCGGAGAGGAGCATCACACACTGGGGACAGTTGTGGGGGGCTAGGGGAGGGACAGCGGGGGGTGGGATAACATGGGGAGAAATGCCGGATATAGTATGCACCTATGCAACAACCCTGCATGACCTGCACATGTACTCCAGAACCTAAAGTAAAATAAAAATATAAAAAAGAAAATGAAACAGCCTTACTGCTCATATAAAGAAAGTTTTATTGGTCTGGATAGAAGATGAAGCCAGCCACGACATTCCCTTAAGACAAAGTCTGATTCAGAGTAAGGCCCTTTCAAATTTATAATGGCTGACAGGAAACAAGTTTGAAGCTAGCAGATGTTTGTTAATGACGTTTAAGGAAATGACCTGTCCCCATTACACAAAAGTGGAAGGTGAAGCAGCCAATGCTGATGGAGAAGCTGCAGAAAGTTATCCAGAGGATCTAGCTAAGCTCATTGATGAAGGTGGCTACAATAAACAACAGATTTTCAATGTAGACAAAGCAGACTTTTCTAGGAAGAATATACATCTAGGACTTCCATTGCTAGAGTGGAGAAGTCAATGCTTGGCTCCAAAGCTTCAAAGGGCAGGACTCTCTTGTTAGGGGCTGATGCAACTGGTGACTTTAAGTTGAAGTCAATGCTCACTCAGCATTCCAAAAATCCCTAGAGCTTTTAAGAATTATGTTAAATCTATTCTGCCTGTGTTCTATAAATGGAACAACAAAGCCTGATGACAATACATCTGTTTCTAGCATGGTTTACTGAGTATTTTAAGCTCACTGTTGATGCCTACTGTTAGAAACAAAGATTCCTTTTAAAATATTACTGCTCATTGACAATGCATCTGGTCACCCAAGAACTCTTATGGAGATGTACAAGGAGGTTTCATGCCTGCTAATACAACATCCCTTCTGCAGCCCATGGATCAAGGATAATTTTTACTTCTGAGCCTTATTATTTAAGATATATATTTCATAAGGCAATAGTTGCCATAAATAGTGATTCCTCTGATGGATCTGGGCAAAACAAATTGAAAACTTTCTGGGAAGGATTCACCATTCTAGATGCCATTAAGAACATTTATGATTCATGAGAGGAGATCAAAATATTAATATTAACAAGAGTTTGGAAGAAGTTGATTCCAACCCTCATAGATGACTTGGAGGGGTTCAAGACTTCATTATAGGAAATCATTACAGATGTGGTGGAAGTAGCAAGAGAAGTAGAATTAGAAGTGGATGCCAGGTGTGCTGTCTCAGGCCTGTAATCCTAGCACTTTGGGAGGCCAAGGCAGAAGGATCGCTTGAACCTAAGACTTTGAGTCCAGGCTGGGCAACACAGTGAGACTCTGTCTTGACAAAAAAATAATTAGTCAGGCACGGTGGTGCGTGTCTGTAGTCCCAGCTGCTTGGGAGGCGGAGGTGCAAGCATCACTTGAGCCCAGGAGTTCAAGGCTGCAGTGAGCTATGATCACAGTACTGTATTCAAGCCTTGGTGACAGAGTGAGACCCTGTATCTAAGAACAAAAGAAGAGTGTAGGCCGAAGATGTGACTGAATTGCTGCAATCTCATGATAAAACTTGAATGGATGAGGAGTTATGTCTTATGGATGAGAAAAGAAACTGGTTTCTTGAGACAGAAACTATACTATGAGAATGCAAAGGCATAAGAATGATACCACGGACTTTGGGGATTTGGGGAAAGGGTGGGAGGAGTGTGAGGAATAAAATACTACACATTGGGCACGATGTACACTGCTCAGGTGATGCGTGCACCAAATTTTCAGAAATCACCTATCCATGTAACCAAACACCAGCTGACCCCCAAAACCTATTGAAATAATAATAATAATAAAAAACAAAATATCCTTCTTCATCTCAAAAAAAGAAACTACTCTTGGTGAAGATGCTGTGAACATTGTTGAAATGACAACAGAGATTGACTTCAATTTTGAAAGAAATTCTACTAAGCTTAAAATGCTATCAAACAGCATCACACATGCTAAAGAAAAACATTTTGCAAGAGGACGAATCAATCTATGTGACAAACCTCACTGTTGTCTTATTTTTGGAAATTGCCCCAGCCACCCCAGCCTTCAGCAATCACCATCCTGATTAATCAGCAGCCATCAGTATTTAGGCAAGAACCTCCACCAGCAAAAAGAATATGATTTGCTGAAGGCTCAGGGGATTGTTACATCTTTTAGCAATAAAGTGTTTTTAAATTAAGGCATGTACACTTGTTTTCTAGACATAATGCTATTGCACACTTAATAGACTTCAGTGTAGTATAAACATAACTTTTATATGCACTGAGAAACCAAAAAATCTATGTGACTCCTTTTATAGTTACATTTGCTTTATTGCAGTGGCCAGGACTGAACTTGCAATATCTCTAAGGTGTGCCTGTAGTATCTACAAAGGGGTGAGAAGGGTACTCACCATATAGTAAGTGATCAATAAGTTTCAGCTAGTAGTACTAGTGTCAGCAATAGTCATGGTAATGGTAATACTCTTGATGTAAATCCCAGGGTGGTGGTTTGGTCTCCTTAAGCTCACATATTATATGATTTCACATTATAGGCGTCCAGATACATAAATAGAACTGAAGTTCCTAAAGGGAGAGACAGAGGGGGCGGGCTTGGAAAGCACTTACCGCACGTTACCTATGCACTGCAGAGAGCCTTGCCCTCCAATTTCAAGAATGGACTGTACCTTACTAGCAGATATGAAAGTTCTCAGATGCTGTTGATTTGCAGTTCAGCAGCTCCTCCTCTGCCTATATATCTGAAAACGCTTCCCTCCTAAATCTTCAAAGAAGGCAAAATCATAAGCTTCTGCTACGAAACATCCCTTCCTTCAGGCAGAGATCAATGTAGGGACAGACATTGGACCTGACCCAGTTTGTCTTTTATCTGGACTGTCATATAGATGAGGGGTGATGAAGGCAGCCAGGGACACTGGCATTAAGGCTGTATCTGAGTGTGATATCTGAGAGTGATTTTTACTTAATCAGGTACAATAAGACCACTATGAAGGAATAGTGATTAACATTCTGTGTGAGGCTAATGCTTCCAGAAACCTCCTAAGAAAATTAACATGGTATCTGCCATCTAGGCTCCTAGTCTCACAGGCAGTAAGGAAGTCCACTACCTGTCAAACTGGGAAACTTTGGAAATTTTAGACACCTCACAAAAAAGGAAAATTCACCTACATTTTTAAGAACTGCATGTAAAATCTATTGGAAAAAGTGTTTTTCTCTTGGTTTTCTACATTTGTGATAGAAAAACAAATAATATAACTTTTCAAGATTGTAATTAAGATTCATTTTGAGTTGGCTCTGCACATATACACCATCGAATATTATGCAGCCATCAAAAACTATGAGTTCATGTCTTTTGTAGGGACATGGATGAACCTGGAAACCATCATTCTCAGCAAACTGACAGAAGAGCAGAAGATCAAACATCGCATGTTCTCACTCATAGGCAGGTGTTGAACAATGAGAACACATGGACATCGGGGGGGAGCACTACACATTGGGGTCAGTTGGGGGGAAATAGGGGAGGGACGGTGGGGGGTGGGGAGCTGGGGAGGGATAGCAAGGGGAGAAATGCCAGATGTAGGTGATGGGGAGGAAGGCAGCAAATCACACTGCCACGTGTGTACCTATGCAACAATTTTGCATGTTCTTCACATGTACCCCCAAACCTAAAATGCAATAAAATAAATAAATGGGGAAAAAAAAGATTCATTTTGAAAATTTCCAAATAGAAGTTCATTCTTTGGCATTGGTAGTTATTTAATGTGGTTAGGCTCTGGATTTCCTGAGCAAACTTAGGAAGGCCTAACTGGCTAATTAAAACCCTTGTGTGTGTGTGTGTGTGTGTGTGTGTGTGTGTGTGTGTGTGTGTATATATGTAAATGTAAATAATGAAGCTATACATAATAATGGTGTTTAGGAATCAAGAATAATTGTTGGAGATTATATATGATCACAAGGTAGAAAATGCCATTAAAATGATCCAAAGTAATCCAACATATGGAAATAGGCAAAAGAGATTAATTATTGGGTATTCTTTCTGTGTGATGCAAGGCTTGTCTATTGTCTGAGATGCTACAACCCTGTTGTGAGGTAATTAGCAAGTTTGTCTTATAGTCAAGTAAATAACTTTTTTTTCTGGTGAACACATACCCCAAAATCACATTTCACGACTGATATGCTTTGGGTCTGTGTCCCCATCCAAATCTCATGCCAAATTGTAATCCCCAATGTTGGAGGCAGGGCCTGGTGGGAAGTGATTGGGTCATGGGGACGGTCCTTCAGGAATGGTTTCACACCATCCCTTGGTGCTGTTCTTGTGATAGTGGGTGAGTTCTCATGAGATCTGGTTGTTTAAAAGTGTGTAGCACTGCCGCCTTCCACTCTTGCTCCTTCTCCAGCCATGTAAGACGTGCATGCTTCCACTTTTCCTTCCAACATATTGAAAGTTTCCTGAGGCCACCCAAGAAGCCATCATGTTTCCTGCACAGCCTGTGGAACTGTGAGCCAATTACACCTCTTTTCTTTATAAATTATCCAGTTGCAGGAATTTCTTTATAGGAGCACAAGAACAGACTAATACAATGAGCATTTTGGGAACAGTCATTAAATGGGCACAGGGGAAATCTTATTCCCCTATAAATTACCCAAGATTCTCAAATGTTCTTTGAACTAGTTGTAATATCTTACTGGTTTCCTCATTAATCAATGAGTTAGGTAAAATCTTTGACATGTACATATTTCAAATTTGCATGAAAGTCATGACTTTGCTTTTTTAAAAAATTATACTTTAACAGAAAAGAGAGAGAGAAATACCACAAGCAAAGCCTCAGCAGTGGGAATATGAGACACAGAGAAGATTGAATGACTTGAGGAGGGACCTACTGTGGTCTGAATGTTTGTGTATCCTCCTCCAAATTCATATGTTGAAACCTAGTTCCCAAGTGATAGTATGAAGAGGTAGGACCTTTGGGAGGTATTTAGGTCATCAGGGTGGAGCCCTCATGAATGGAGTTAGTGCCCTTATAACAGGCTGGAGAGAGATTCCTCACCCCTTCCACCATGTGAGGACACAGCAAAGAGGCACCATCTGTGAATCAGGAGACAGGCCCTCACCAGACAACAAACCTGTCAGTACCTTGATATTGGACTTCTCAACCTTCAGAACTATGAGAAACAAATTTCTGTTGCTTATAATTTTCTCATTCTACAGCATTTTATTATAGCAGTACAAACAGACCAAGACAGGATCATTAAAAGAACTTACTAAGTACCTGTGATGTTCCAGAAACTGCCTTTATACCACTGTCTCCTTCAGCTATGTAAAATTGGTATTAATAGTAACTGTGACTGGAATTTTATGTAAGCAGAACTCCACTGAAACATAGTGTTAAGTTGCCTCTCAAGAAGAATAGAGGAAGGTTTGGCCTAGAAGGAAAGATTGAGACACTGTAACAAAAGATGATTTCCAGGCTAAGCAATAAGGATGCTAAACTGTATGCAGTGAGAACTTCCCAAGTACCGTGGCATGAACTGTCTGCATGGATTTCACCTACTGATTGCAACTGGGACTGGAAAGGAAGAGATCTGGGGTGTCTCACTCTCAAAATGCATATACTGTCTTTTTCTTATCACCAATTTCCTATCACAATTTAAAATTGTATCCACTAAAAGAAGTGTTCAAGATCTAATCCCAAGTACTTGAAAATGTGACCTTATTTGGAAATAGTTTTTGTGATGTAATCAAGTTAAGATGAGGTTTTGGGGCAGACTCTTCTAATCAAATGACATTATCCTTAGAAAATGAGTGAAATTTGGGTAAGCACACGGGAGAAAACCATATAACTGTGGAGGCAGAGATTGGAGGGATGCATCTGCAAGTCAAAGAGCAGCAAGGATTGACAGAAACTACTAGAAGCCAGAAAGAGGCAAGGAACTATCCTCCCCTAGAGTCTTCATAGAGAGCATGGCCCTGCTGACACCTTGACTTTGGACTTCTGACCTCAAGAACTGTGAGACAAGATTTTCTTTTCTTGTTTTAAGCTACTTAGTTTGTGGTAATTTGTTACAGCAGTCCCAGAAACTATTTAATATAGATTTGGTACTGGGAGGAACCAGTGACTGCTGCTTTATACAACAAAAGAGTCTTTGCAGACATGATTAAATTAAAGCGTTTACAATGAGGTGATTATCCTGGATTATCTGGGTGGGTTTAAATGTAAACACAAAGATCTTTCTAAGAGAGAAAGAAGAAAGTCAAAGAAGGAAGGCAATGTGAAGATGGCAGCAGAGATTGGTGTGATGTGGCCACAAGCTAAAGAATTCTGGTAGCATTGAGATGCTGGAAGAGGCCAGGAACAGATTCTCCCATGGAGCCTTCAGAAGGTACCCTTCTAATTAGGTTGATTTTGGACTTCTGGTTTCCAGAACTACAAGAGGAAAATTTTGTGTTGTTTTAAGCCACTACATTTTTGGTAATTTGTCATGGTAGCAATAGGAAGTTGATACTCCAAGGTTACATAGTTAATCTGTATAAGAGCTAGGACAGTACTATGCCTTTCATCTCCTTTTATGTTTCTGCAATATCTTAATAAGTTAAGCTTTGCATTTATCTAGCATCATGGCAGCAGCAAAAAAGCCCTGAGTTTTGTGTGCACACACACACACATACACATACATGTACACATACACATACACATAAAATCAAAAACATAATACTCCTTTTTTATTTTTTGTTTTTGCTTAATTGTACTTTAGGATCTGGGGTACATGTGCAGATCAGGCAGGATTGTTGCATAGGTACATACATGACAAGGTGGTTTGCTGCCTCCATCCCCCATCACCTATCTCTGGCATTTCTCCCCATGTTATCCCTCCCCAACCTCCCCACCCCTGCTGTCCCTCCCCTAGCCCCCAACAGACCCCAGTGTGTGATGTTCCCCTCCTTGTTTCCATGTGTTCTCATTGTTCAACACCTGCCTATAAGTGAGAACATGTGGTGTTTGATTTTCTGTTCTTGTGTCAGTTTGCTGAGAATGATGGTTTCCAGATTCATCCATGTCCCTACAAAGGACACAAACTCATCATTTTTATGGGCTTCATAGTATTCCATGGTGTATAGCCACATTTTCCTTGTCCAGTCTATCATCGATGGGCATCTGGGTTGCTTCCAGGTCTTTGCTATTGTAAACAGTGCTGCAATGAGCATACGTGTGCATGTGTCTTTATAATAGAACGATTTATAATCCTTTGGGTATATACCCAGTTATGGGATTGCTGAGTCAAATGCAATTTCTGTTTCTAGGTCCTTGAGGAATCACCACACTGTCTTCCACAATGGTTGAACTAATTTACACTCCCACCAACAGTGTAAAAGTGTTCCTAGTTCTCCACAATCTCTCCAGCATCTGTTGTCTCCAGATTTTTTGATGATAACCATTCTAACTGGTGTGAGATGGTATCTCAATGTGGTTTTGATTTGCATTTCTCTAATGACCACTGATGATGAGCATTTTTCATATTTGTTGGCCTCATATGTGTCTTCTTTTGAAGAGTGTCTGTTCATAACCTTCACCCACTTTTGAATGGGTTTGTTTGTTGTTGTTTTGTAAATCTGTTTTAGTTCTTTGTAGATTCTGGGTATTAGCCCTTTGTCAGATGGGTAGATTGCAAAAAGTTTTTCTCATTCTGTTGGTTGCTGGTTCACTCTAAAGATTGTTTCTTTTGCTTACAGAAGCTCTGGAGTTTAATTAGATCCCATTTGTCTATTTTGGCTTTTGTTGCCAATGCTTTTGGTGTTTTAGTGATGAAGTCCTTGCCTATGCCTATGTCCTGAATGGTTTTGCCTAGGTTTTCTTCTAGGATTTTTATGGTGTTACTTCTTATGTTTAAATCTTTAATCCATCTGGAGTTAATTTTAGTGTAAGGTGTCGGGAAGGGGTCCAGTTTCTGCCTTCTGCACGTGGCTAGCCAGTTTTCCCAAAACAATTTATTAAACAGGGAATCCTTTCTCCATTGCTTGTTTTTGTCAGGTTTGTCAAAGATCAATATAGTTTTGGAAGTTCTAGCCAGAGTAATCAGGCAAGAAAAAGAAATAAAGTGTATTCAGTCAGGAAAAGAGGAAGTCAAATTGTCTCTATTTGCAGACAACATGATTGTGTATTTAGAAGACCCCATCGTCTCAGCCTAAAATATCCTTAAACTGATGAGCAACTTCAGCAAAGTCTCAGGATACAAAATCAATGTGCAGAAATCACAAGCCTTCCTATAAACCAATAACAGACTTAAAGAGAGCCAAATCAAGAACCGACTCCCATTCACAATTGCTACAAAGAGAATAAAATACCTAGGAATACAACTAACAAAGGATGTAAAAGACCTCTTCAAGGAGAACTACAAACCACTACTCAAGGAAATAAGAGAGGACACAAACAGGTGGAAAAACATTCCATGCTCATGGTTAGGAAAAATCAATATCGTGAAAATTGCCATACTGCCCGAAGTAATTTATAGATTCAATGCTATCCCCATCAAGCTATCAGTGACCTTCTTCACAGAACTGGAAAAAAACACCTTAAGCTTCATATGGAACCAAAAGAGAGCCCACATAGCCAAGACAATCCTAAGCAAAAAGAACAAAGCTGGAGGCATCATGGCACCTGACTTCAAACTATACTACAAGGCTACAGTAATCAAAACATCATGATATGGGTACCAAAACAGAGATATAGACCAGAGCCTTGGAGGCAATGCCTTTTTATTGTTAAACATAGTATTTTTTAAATATATATATTTCAAGTAAATCATTTAATGTGAGTGAGGCTCAGTTGGATGTTACCATAAGTAATAACAGAAGAAAAAGGGAAAGTAAGAATGTTTCCACCCTACCATAAAAGGGTGTGATACAAGATAAACTAGCCTGTTGGTTTAATAATAGCTCATTAAAAAGGCCAGAGAATCTGGGAGAAGATGTACTTGGAAGCACTGTCCTCTGAGGGCCAATTCCCAAGAGGACAGCAAAATACTGAAAAAATTAACTGACTCAAAAGTTATATCAAGAGATCAAGAATGTTAGTCACAGCTTAGGAGACAATTCCAGAATAAATGACACTAACTAGCTAGATTAGTAATTCTGATGTTTCCTTGGAGTTGTCGTAGCACTCTGTGTGATTGGAGGGACTACAACTGATGCCTCTTAGAACAGAATGGTTTTAAATAATAGATTCTCTAGGGCACCAACTGTATTTTCAAGCATTATTCTGGTATTTGTACCTAGCAATACAGAAGAAAAAGCAGCAAGGAGAAAGTTTCAAGTATATAGGACCTAAAATGATTTGGCACCCCTAGAACATGCGGTGTTTGGTTTTCTGTTCTTATGTCAGTTTGCTGAGAATAATGGCTTCCAGCTTCATCCATCTCCCTGCAAAAGACATGAACTCATCCTTTTTTATGGCTGCATAGCATCCCATTGTGTATATATGCCACATTTGCTTTATCTAGTCTATCATTGATGGGCATTTGGGTTGGTTCCAAGTCTTTGCTTTTGTGAACAGTGCCACAATAAACATATGTGTGCATGTGTCTTTATAATAGAATGATTTACAATCCTTTGGGTATATATCCAGCAATGGGATTGCTGGGTCAAATGGCATTTCTATTTCTAGATCCTTGAGGAATCACCACACTGTCTCCCACAATGGCTGAACTAATTTACACTCCCACCAACAGTGTAAAAGCAGTCCTATTTCTCCACATCCTCTCCAGCATCTGTTGTCTCCTGATTTTTTAATGATTGCCATTCTAACCGGCCTGAGATGGTATCTCAATGTAGTTTTGATTTGCATTTCTCTAATGATCAGTGATGATGAGCTTTTTTTCATGTTTGTTGGCTGCATAAATGTCTTCTTTTGAGAAGTGTCAGTTCATATCCTTCACCCACTTTTTGATGGTTTTTTTTTTTTTCTTGTAAATTTGTTTAAGTTCTCTGCGTATTCTGGATATTAGCTCTTTGTCAGGCAGGTAAATTGCAAAACTTTTTCTCATCCTGTTGGTTGCTGATTCACTCTAATGATAGTTTCTTTTGCTGTGCAGAAGCTTTTAAGTTTAGTTAGATCCCATTTGTCTTTTTTGGCTTTTGTTGCCATTGCTTTGGTGTTTTAGTTATGAAGTTTTTGCCCATGCCTATTTCTGTTTCTTTAAAGACAAACGGTATTTTTTTTTGTGGCTCCGCCCAGTCTGAGTTTCCTGACTCAGAGGTTTTGGTGGGGGTGCAGATACATTTGCCTTGCAATAAAAGCAAAAGCAACGGCTCAAGCAGGCTCCTTGGAGAAAATCAGAGAACTCAACTTACTCAAGAGAAGGTGAGCCTGGCTGAGAAGAGGGTCTGGTGCTATTGGGCTGCATAGGGCAGTGAGGACAGGATGACTAGTGGAGTGGATTCTGCCCTGAGGAGGAACAGGGCACTGTGCCAGCAGCACTGCATGGAAAGTGCCGTGAGAGGGATGGGTGGGAAGGGGAGTGAGGAGATTGGTTTGCAGTGTCCATGCATCTCATGTGTAACAGGACATGCATGGCTGTATAGTACACCTCCACTCACTGGCTATTGTCACAGACACAGAGTGTTGCCTGATAATCTTCATAGGAAATTAAGGGCTTTGAAGGCAATTTAGAGACCACCTGTCCATTCCTATAAAAAAGGAATATTATGTTTTTGATTTTGTGT
Source organism: Cebus imitator (assembly GCF_001604975.1). Classification (NCBI taxonomy): domain Eukaryota; kingdom Metazoa; phylum Chordata; class Mammalia; order Primates; family Cebidae; genus Cebus; species Cebus imitator. The sequence goes on along the minus strand of NW_016107335.1, from coordinate 8,394,163 downwards.
GTATGTGTATGTATGTGTGCACACAAAACTCAGGGCTTTTTTTCCACTGCCATGATGCTAGATAAATGCCAAAGTTAACGTATGAAGATATCGCAGAAATAATAACAGGAGATGAAAGGCATAGTACTGTCCTAGCTCTTACACAGATTAACTACGTAACCTTGGAGTATCAACTTTCTATTGCTACCATGACAAATGACAAAAAATGTAGTGGCCTAAAACAACATAAAATTTTCCTTTTGCAGTTCTGGAAGTCAGAAGTCTAAAATGAGTGTTACAGGAATAAAATCAAGCTAATTAGCAGGGTACGTTCTGGAGGCTCCACAGGAGAAGTCCCTCTTCTTACTGAAAAGGAATCAGAATCTCAATTCCAGAGATTTTGTTGATTCTCCAAGGGGCACCCAGCTCACTCACGGCAAAGGATCACTAGAATTCAGTCTGCTGACTTTTTCCAGCATGAAACAGGGTCAAGCTGTGTCCCTAACAGAGTAACATGTGGAGTTGCTGTGCCTTTCGATACAAAAAGAGTTGCTAGAAAAGACCTTTATAGAAATCTCCCTATGAAAGCCTAAGGACAACCCTGCAAGATTGGTTTTACTTTCCCTTTTTATAGCGGAGGGAACTAAATCTCAAGGAGCTTACGAAATTTTCTAGAACTGGTGGGTCTAACCACAGTTTAGAACTGTCCACCTCTGTTGTAAATGCTTTTTTCACTTCTCAGCCTTTCTCTTAGCTGGAGGTCCTCTAGATCTTCCAAGAACCACTGGAGAAATTTTTATTATTTTTTTAAACTGTACTTTAGGTTCTGGGATACATGTGCAGATCATGCAGGATTGTTGCATAGGTACATACGTGGCAAGGTGGTTTGCTGCCTCTATCAGAAAGTTTTAAAGTGATTTTTCTGACCATCTCTCCCGCGTTTAGCTTCTCAAGATGGGAGAGAGGGAAAAGTCCACGAGAAGTGTGAAGCCCTCCTCATGGTTCCCTTATCACAGGCTGACTCCCAGCTCACCTATCTGCAGGAAGTGTGGATCATCTCTGTACAGTATTTTGAAGAGTAAACAAGATATACAAAACATGCTTATCAGGGTGTTCTGATATGCCGTGTATACTTGATAATGCTTACACTATACAAGGGTTAATTTTTTTATTTGTGGAAAATTTATACTAATTCAATAGTAAAAATAATATAAAGAACTTACATGTATCTATACTAAAATTCCACAGTTATCAATTTATACCAGTTTTGTTCAACTATTTGCTCCTGTTTGCAACTCTCTCACAGATTATTTTGAAGCAAATGTCAGACATTTACATCATTTTATCAGTAAATATTTGAATATGCGTCTCTAATAGATAAAGACCATTTAAAAACATATCCACAGTTTCACAAACAGCAACTATAATTTTTAATACTACCAGCTGTATTCAGATTTCCCTGAAGATCTCAAAATGTTTAAAATCATTTGAGGTAGGATCTAAATAAAATCCATATGTTACAATTATTTGATACCTCTTTACATTTCACTTAATGTGCAGGTTTTCACTTTCCTTGTTTCTTGTGTTAAATGTCTTTGTTTAAAGAAGGGAAGGTCTTTTGTCCAACAGTATTCATTCTGCTGATTGCATCCTAACAATGTCATTTAACATGCGCTTCCAGTGTTTTGTGTGAATTTATATTAATGGGGAGGTTGGATCAGATTAAAATTTGACTTTGTCTTTTTAAGTGGTAATATGTCAAAATCCAGTAGTTTGTAATAAATACTATACTAAACTTCCATTAGAAGGCACATAATGTTTGGGTATCTGTCTTTTTGTCATGTTAGCAGATGTTAATGATTGTCTAGAATGAATTCGTTTCATTAAGAGTTACAAAAAGGTGATATTCTATCACTGTTTCTTCATTTATTAGATGGAGTAGTCCTATACAAAGGAACTTTCATTCAGTGATTCTTTCATTTTTGTGAGATATAGTTAAAAGATGAGATATATGGAGAGATGCCAGATGTAGGTGGTGGGGAGGAAGGCAGCAAATCACACTGCCACGTGTGTACCTATGCAACAATTTTGCATGTTCTTCACATGTACCCCAAAACCTAAAATGCAATAAAATAAATAAATGGGGGGGGAAAGAAAAACAAAATAAATGCTTCTTTCTCTTTAGTTGTTAATGTTTGGAATGATGAGTCACACTCCAAAGGGAGCAATTAACTTCTTTCAGGAAGATGGTGTTATTATAAACTACTGGATTTTGACATATTTTACTCCACTGGAACAATCTTTGTTAATGATGCTCAAATTGTTCCATCTTTGTCTGGTTGGAACCCCTTTAAGGTGGTTTCCAATTCCTTCTGATAAAACTAAATAATTTTTAATAGCATCCCTGCTTTCTAATATGAAAGATGTTGTAGGCTAAACTTGTATGTTTACTGGCCCACACCTGGAATCAGTACTTTTTCTTAGAGTCCAAATTTCTTTTGTGGAAAATGCCATTTGAAGATCACAATCTAGGTATTAAGTGCACACGTTGCTACTGGGCTCACCATGATTTATACCTTTTAGATAGACTTCAAAACTACACACACACACACACACAAACACACACACACACACACAGAGTGAAATTATTAATACTACATTTTCAAGCCTCTTGGGACAATTCTTTTTGGTTCATCCTTGACACAAAATCAATTAGGTTTATTTGTTTCATTTGCTTCTAATTTTTATTGGTGTTTTAAAAGATGATTTTTATTGTATAATTATGTAAAGTATTTACATGGTCTCAAGATCAAATTTGCAAAAACGAAGGATATTCACAGAAGTCTAATGCCCATTTTTTGTTCCTGTCCCTTGCACCTTGTTCCTCCCATCTTCATATAAATAACTCTTTTGTTTGTTTAGTTTTCAAATGGTCCTGCCATTGCTTTTCACCTGCACATAAAAATTATTCACATATATAACTAATATTCCTCCTTGTTATATAAATGGTAGCAAATTGTACAGTATTTTCTTCACTTTGCTTTTTTCACTTAACAGTATACCTCAGAGATCTCTTCATACTGGTATATAGAGTATTTCTCATTCCTTTTTGCAGTTGGGTGGTACTTTTCTGTATGAATATACCTTAGTTTATTCAACTGGCCCCCCCGATGGGCATCTGATAGGGTTTTGGTCTTCTCCTGTTACTAATAGTAGTGCGTGAATAGCCACATGCATTTTTCCTTCTGTATTTTTGTCATTGCAGCTCTGGGATAAATCCTAAAATTGGGATAGATAATCAAAGAGTAAATGCATGTGTAATTTTTCAAGGTATTGCTACCTTCTCCTCTAGAGGTATTAGATTGTTTTCCCCTTCACACTCGTCATGCAGGAAATTTCCTCTTTCCCCATCCGTTTACCACCATATTATGCTGGCACATGTGGACTTTTGCCATACCTATAGTTGAGAAATAGTTATCTCTGAGTAATTTTTACGTTATTCTATGTATTTAATTTATTTTTCTCTACTGTGAATGGACTTGGATATCTTTTTATGTATTCAAGAAACATTTGCATTTCTTTTTTTTCTTTGACTGTGTGCTCATATCTCACCCAATTTTCTATCAAGTCACTGGTCTTTTGCTTCTCTACTTTTAGATATTCTTCATATAACAGGAAAAGTAGCCTTCTTTGAGATAAATTGGAAAGAATGTTTTCTAGTTTGATATTTATGTTTTAATTTGTCTATGGTGTTGTATGCCTTAAATAAGTTTTTAGAATTTTATGTAATCAAACTTATCAGTCTCTTCCTTATACTATTTTATAGCGTAGTTATAAACATCTTTCCCACTCCCAGATTACAAAGAGTTTACCCATTTTAAATTATTTATATTGGATAGTTTTTACATTTAAATTACTGATCTATTTGGAATTTGTACGACATGAGGAGTTGAATGCAACTTTATCGTTAGAATTGCATCCAATTATATGGTGGTATAGTTATCTCAGTGTCCATCATCTTTCCCATTGGTATGAGGTGTTGCTTCACAGAGTGTAAGTTAATGCAATTGAATTGAATATCAACGAATATAAAATGAGCAATGGTCAATTTGTGAATTTTCTTTTTCTGTTTCGTGGCATGTCTCTATTCACTCACGAATATCACACTGCTTTAATTAGGGAGACTATAATTTTTCATTGTCTAGTAGAGCAGTTTTCCCTTGTTCTTTTCCTTGGTTGTCTGGGCTAACTTGCATTTTCCTTCATCCAAATAAACTTTTTAATCAATTATTTTAGCTACAGAAAAAAAAGATAACAAAATTTAAAAATTCAAATTTATATAAAATAATGTTAAAGAAATATATATATATATATATATAGTTTCTATTCTATAAACTACTTTAAACATGAATCAGTGTTAAATTTGGCCTAATATCTTTCCTGCATCTAGCTAATGTTCTTCTTAGCCTATTAACGGGATGTGTTGTAACAATCAATATTCTCATATTGACCCACCACAGTATTTCTGAAATAAATCACACTTAATCATAGTCTATTATTTATTAGTGTCTAATTATTTAGGATTTTTATATTAATATTCACAAATGAGACACATATGTAGTTTGTTGATGAAATATTTGTCAGCCTTAGGAATCAATATTATACTTGCTTCGTAGAAAAAAATTAACTTTTTCCTTCTTTTTATATGGTCAGAAAGAGTTTTAGGTAGCTTTGAGATGATCAGATCTTAAACGTTTTAATAGAATTCCCCTGTGAAACCATCTATACCTGGTACTACTTTGAGGGGAAACTCTTTAACTGGTTTCTCTATTATTTCTTCCATAATAATTGGACTATTTCATCTTTCTCTCCTTACTGGGCTCAATATGGATAATAGAATATTACAAATTTTCAGGAAGAAAGAGAAATCAGAAAAGAAGGTTGGGAAAGGGTACCACTTACAAAATTGGCTTTTTTCTTCTCTCTTCCTCTCCTTAAGGTCTTGTACGTGACTCAGCTACAGAGCCTCCTGACGTGAGCATGGCTGAGAGTGAGGACCGCTCTCTGAGGATCGTTCTGGTAGGGAAAACCGGAAGTGGGAAAAGTGGGACAGCGAACACCATCCTCGGAAAGCAAATCTTTAAGTCTAAAATTGCGGCCCAAGCTGTTACCAAGACCTGTCAAAAAGCATCCCGGACCTGGCAGGGGAGAGACCTTCTTGTTGTTGACACTCCAGGGCTCTTTGACACCAAGGAGACCCTGGACACCACTTGCAGGGAAATCAGCCGCTGCGTCCTCGCCTCCTGCCCAGGGCCCCATGCTATTGTCCTGGTTCTGCAGCTGGGTCGCTACACAGAGGAAGAGCAGAAAACCATTGCATTGATTAAGGCTGTCTTTGGGAAGCTAGCCATGAAGCACATGGTCATCTTGTTCACTCGCAAAGAGGAGTTGGAGGGCCAGAGTCTGGATGGCTTCATAGCAGATGCGGATGTGGACCTAAAAAGCATTTTAAAGGAGTGCGGGAACCGCTGCTGTGCCTTTAGCAACAGCAGCCTAACAAGTGAGGCAGAGAAGGAAGCTCAGGTGAAGGAGCTGGTGGAGCTGGTAGAGAAAATGGTGCAGTGCAACAAAGGGGCTTACTTTTCTGACGCCATATACAAGGACACAGAGGAAAGGCTGAAACAACGGGAAGAGGTTTTGAGGAACATCTACACTGACCAATTAAATGAGGAAATTGAACTAGTAGAAAAGGAATATGAGCATAAATCAGAGGAAGAAAAGGAGGAAAAAATAAAATTGCTAAAAATGAAATATGATGAAAAAATTAAAAATATAAGGGAAGAAGCTGAGAAAAATATATTTACAGATGTTTTAAGTAGGATATTGAAGATGCTTTCCAAAATATGGCATATGTTTTGGTAGCAATATAAATTTTATTCTTTCTTCTTAATTTACTATGATTTGTTAATGTGGTGAATCGTATTTTCCAAATATAGTTGCAAAAATGCCTCCCTCTCCTTAGCTTTATTAAGGTTTCATTGACAAATAAAAATTGAGTATGTTTAGGGTGTATAATATGATGTTTTAATATATGTATATGTACATTGTGAAAGAATTAACTCAAGGTAATTAACACATCGAGCACCTCTTGGTTACTATTTTATTTGGTGTGGTGAGAACATTTGAGGCCTAATCTCTTAGCAAATTTCAAAAATGCGATACAGTATTATTAAGTATAGTCATCATGCTGTATGTTAGATCTCCAGAGCTGATTTATCCTGCATAACTAAAGTTTTGTACCAACAATTCTCCATTTCCCCCAACGCCCAGTCCCTGGCAACCAACATTCTATTCTTTGCTTCTGTGAGTTCTACTTTATAAAATTCCACATGTAAGTGAGATCACGCAATACCTGTCTTTCTGTGCTTAGCTTAGTTTACTTAACATAATGTCCTCTGGGTTCATTGATACTATTGCAAAAGGCAAGATTTATTTCTTTTTCAAGGTTGATTAATGTTCCATTATTAATAAAATGTTAATAATGCACCATATTTTCTTTATCCACTCATCTGTCCATGGACACACTTGGGTTATTTCCTATCTTGGCTATTGTGAATAATGTGTAGTGAGCATGGGAGTGCAGATATTTCTATAATAATGCTCATTGCAGCATTACTCGCAATGGATAAAGATATATTTCAGTGGAATATATATTTATAAGCCATCTAGTTTATGGTATTTTTATAGCAGCCCAAATGGACTAATACCTAAAGGAAATGAAATCTATCTTTATCATACACACACACACACACACACACACACACACACACACACACATGCATATTCAGTAGAATGTGTGTTTAGTGGAATATAGACTCAGGGGTCTCTGTTGGGCCTCTTTAATGATGGCATGAATTTCATTCATGGGACCTCTGCCCCCATGACCTAATCACCTCCCTAGGGCCTTTCTCCTTATGCCATCACATTGGGGGTGAGGATTTCAATATATAAATTTTGGAGGGACATAATCATTTAGACCATAGCATCCTATTCCTGGCTCCCCAAAATCTATGCCCTTATCATGTGCAAAATACATTACTTTCATCCCAGTGGCCCCAAAAGTCTTGTTCCAGCATCAATTTTAAAATGTAACTTCAAAGTCTCATCTAATTATCATCTAAATCAGTAATGGGTGAGACTTAAAGTACAATTTATTCTGAGGCAAATTGCTTTCCGGTTGTGAATCAGTGAAATCAAGCATATTATGAGCATCGAACATAGTATGGTGGGAGAGGCACAGGACAGACATTCTCATTCTGAAAGGGAAATATAGGAATGAAGAAAGGAGTGACAGTTACCAAGCAAGTCCAACAACCTATGGCTCAAGAATAATCTTTTTTGGCTTGATGCTGTCAAGGTCCACTGATATGGAAGTCCTGCCTTTTGGACTCTTTTTGGTGGTAGTCCAGCCTCCAAAACTTTGCCTGCCCCCACAGCTTTGCTGGGTTCAGCACACACCACACCGGAACCTGCCAGAGCTGCACCTAGGGGAGCTGAGCAAAATGGCAACAGAGTGTGGGGAGCGGAGTCCAGAATGTGAGGTAATGCTGGGCAGCAGTGGCCCCTCCTTTGAAATTGTTTTGGTCCCCAAGGTCCTAGCCTTCTGTGATGGTGGTCAGCCCCAGGATTTCTGAAATGCCTTTGGGGTCATTCTCCCATTGTCCTCGCTTAGACAGTAGGTCCTTGCTTCTGTTTAGATGGCTCACTGCCTTCATCAATAGTACATGGCTTCCATTGAGATGGCTGATCCATACTAATTTCCTTTATCAAATGATCAATAGGCCACATTGTTTCTTTTCTGAAAAAGCTTTCTTATTTTTTTCCATTATGGAAAGACTAAGAATTTTCCAAATGTTTAAGTTCTACTTCCCTTTGACTAACAAATCCATTTGTATTTATCTCTTTTCACATTTTACTATAGGCAGTGAACAGAAGCCACACTGTATCTTCAACATTTTGCTTATAAATTTTCTCAGCCAGATATCCAATTTCGTCACTCACAAATTCTACCTTTCACAAAGCACTTGAACAATAACACAACATAGGCAATTTCTTTGCCACTTTATAATAAGGATTTCCGTTCCTCCATTGTCCAACAGCACATTCTTCATTTCTCTCTGAGACCTCATCAGAATGGTCTTTACTACCAATAACCTAAGTTATTGGTGTGTCTACTTAGGTATTTGCTAAGAAAATTGAGGCTTTCTGAACCTCAGTAGAATCATCCTTAATGGTCCATTCAGAGCAATGCAGGCTTTCTCTAGCACAAACCTCTTACTTCCAGCCTTTACTTATTACCCAGGTCCAAAGCTGCTTACACATTTTAGGTGTTTGTTACAGCAGCACCCTCAGTTCTTGGTACTAATTTTTGCTCTTAGTTTGGGCTGCTATTACAAAATACTATAAGCTGCATGGCTTATAAGCAACAGAAATTTATTTCCTATGGTTCTGGAGGCTGAGAAGTCCAAAGCACTGGCAGATTCAGTGTCTAGTGACGGCCCACTTCCTCGTAGACATTTACCTTTTCACTCTAACCTCACATGGTGAATGGGACAAGGATTTTCTCTTGAACCTCTTTTATTTTTGTTTTTGTTTTTAAATTTCTTATTGAGCCTCTTTTATAAGTGCACTAATCACATTTATGAGGTCACTACCCCCATGACCTTGTCACCTTTCAAGAGCCCCACCTCCTGTTATCATCACATTGAGCATGAAGATTTCAACGTATCAATTTTGTGGGAACATAAACAATCAGACTATAACAGATACATATCCAGAAGTGGGATTGGTAGATTATATGGTAGTTCTTATTTTTAATTTTTGGGGGAACTTCCATCCTGTTTTCTATAATGGCTGTACCAATTTACATTCCTGCCAGGGTTACTTTTTTCCCACATTCTTGCCAAAACTTGATATCTTTTGTCTTTTTTATAATAATTCTACTTACAGGTATGAGATAATGTCTCATGTGGTTTTGATTTGCCTTTCATTCATGATTAGTCTTGTTGGACATTTTTTCATATACGTGTCATAAAGATATTTGTGTGTCTTATTTTGAGAAATGTCTGTTCAGGTCCTTTGCCTATTTTTTAACTGGGTTATGTGTTTAATTGTTGTTGAGTTGTTTAAGTTCCTTCTGTATTTTGAATATTAACCCCTCATCAGATGTATAATTTACAAATATATTCTTCTATTCCATAGGATGTCTCTTTACTTTATTGATTGTATCTTTTGCTATACACAATATGTTTGGTTTGAGGTAACCCTGTTTGCCTATTTTTGTGTTTGTGGCCTGTGCTTTTGGTGTCAAATACAAAAAAAATCACCATCCAGATCAAGATTTTTCCTGTGTTTTCTTCTAGTAGTTTACAATTTTAGGCCTAACATATAATTTATTTAATCCATTTTGAGTTAATTTTTTATGCGATTTGAGATAAGGACCCCATTTCATTCTTCTGCAGGTGGATATCCAGTTTTCCCAACACCATTATTGAAGAAACTATCCTTTCCTCTTGGTTTGTCCAACGGGCCATAAATGTGTAGCCTTATTTCTGGATTTATTATTCTGTTCATTGGTCCGTATGTCCATTTTTATGCTAGTACCGTGATTTTTTATTACTATAACTTTGTTTTAATTATAATAGTATGTTTTGATTGCTATAGCTTTGATTCGATTATTGTATTTTGAAATCAAGTAGTTCGAGGGCCCCAGCTTTGTTCCTTTTGTTGAAGATTGCCTTGGCTACTTAGGGTCTTTTGTGGTTTCATATAGATTTTAGATTCTTTTTTACTCTTGTGAAAAATGGCATTAGAATTTTGATAGAATTTCATTGACTATATAGATTGCTTTGGGTAGTAAAGACATTTTAACAATATTACTTTAATCCATAAACATTATATATATATATATATATATATAAAATATTATATATATAAAATATATATATATTTGTATTTATTTGTGTCATCTTCAATTTCTTTTATCGACGTTTTATAGTTTTCAGTGTATAGATCTTTTACTTCCTTGTTTAAATTTATTCCTGAGTCTTTTTGGGGTAGCTATTGTAAATGGGATTCTTTAATTTCTTTTTGTGTAGTGAACTGTCAGAGGTAGAAAGACAACTGATTTCTGTAATTTTTTTTTCATGTGGAGTCTTTGGTTCTCTTTTTTCTTTTTCTTTTTCTTTTTTTTTTTTTTTTGAGACAGCCTCGCTCTGTCGCCAGGCTGGAGTGCAGTGTCACGATCTCGGCTCACTGCAACCTCTGCCTCCTGGGTTCAAGTGATTCTCTTGCCTCAGCCTCCCAAGTAGCTGGGACTGCAGACACGTGTCACCACACCCAGTTAATTCTTTTGTATTTTTAGTAGAGATGGGGTTTCACCATGTTGACCAGGATGGTCTTAAACTCCTGACCTTATGACCCGCCCACTTTGGTCTTCTATGTATAACATCATGCCATCTGTAAACAGAGGTTATTTTATGTCTTTCTTTCCAATTTGGATATCTTTTATCTCTATTTCTTGCCTAATTGCCCTGGCTAGAACTTCAAGCACCATGTTAGAAGTGACAAGAGTTAGCATTCTTGTCTTGTTCCTGATCATACAGGGAATGCTTTCAGCTTTTCAACATTGAGTATGATGTTACCTGTGAGCTTGTCATATGTGGCCTTTATTATGTTGAGGTGCATTCTTTCTCTTTTTTTTTTTCAGCTTTTATTTTAGGTTCAGGGATATATGAGAAAGCTTGTTACATAGGCAAACTAGCATTTTGTTGTGCAGATTATTTTATCACCCAGGTGATAAGCCCAGTACCCAACAGTGATTTTTACTGCACCTCTCCCTACTCCCACTGTTCACCTTAAAATTGACCACAGTGTCAGCTGTTTCCTTTTTTGTATTCATAATTTTTTATCACTTAGCTTCCACTTATAAGAGAGAACATGCAGTTTTTGGTTTTCTGTTCCTACATTAGTTTGCTAAGGATAACAGCTTCCAGCTCCATCCATGTTCCCACAAAAGACAAAACCTTATTCGTTTTTTAGTTGCAGAGTATTCCATGGTGTATATGTTTCATATTTTTTTTTAATCAAATCTGTCACTAATGGGCATTTAGGTTAATTCCATGTCTTTGCTATTGTAAATAGAGCTGCATTGTACATTCCTGTGCATGTGTCTTTATGGTAGAATGATTTATATGCCTCTGGGTATATACCAAGTAATGAGATTGCTGGGTTGAATGGTAGTTCTGCTTTTAGCTCTTTGAGAAATTGCCATACCACTTTCCACAATGACTGAACTAATTTACACTCCTACCAACAATAGATAAACATTCCCTTTTCTCTGCAACCTCAGCAGCATTTGTTATTTTTCTGACTTTTTAGTAATAGCCATCCTGACTGGTGTGAGATGGTACCTCATTGTGGTTTTGATTTGCATTTCTCTAATGATCAGTAATGTTGAGCTTTTTTTCACATGCTTGTTGGCCACATGTATGTCTTCTTTTGAAAAGTGTCTGTTCATGTCCTTTGCTCACTTTTTAATGGGGTAGCTTGGGTTTGTTTTCTTGTTCATTTATTTAAGTTCCTTATAAGTGCTGGATATTAGACCTTTGTCAGATGTGTAGTTTGCAAAAGTGTTCTTTCATTCTGCAGATTATCTGAGTACTCTGTTGATATTTCGTTTGTTGTGCAGAAACTCTTAATTCGATACTGCTTGTCAATTTTTGCTTTTGTTTTGATTGCTTTTGGTGTCAGCCGTGACATTCTTGCCTATTCCTATGTCCAGAATGATATTGCCTAGATTGTCTTCCAGGGTTTTCATACATTTGGGTTTTCCATTTAAGTCTTTAATCCATCTTGAGTTGATTTTTGTATGTCTTGCAAGGAAGGGGTCCAGTTTCAATCGTTCACATATGGCTAGCCAGTTTTTCCTGTACTACTTATTAAATAGGGAGTCTTTTCTCCATTTCTTGTTTTTGTCAGCTTTGTCAAAGATCAGATGGTCGGAGATGTGTGGCCTTATTTCTGGGCTCTCTAATCTGTTCCATTGGTCTACATACTTGTTTTTATACCAGTACAATGGGGTTTTGGTTATTGTACTATAGTTTGTAGTATAGTTTGAAGTGGGTACTGTGATGCTTCCAGATTTGTTCTTGTTTAGGATTACTTTTGCTATTCAGGCTCTTTTTTGGTTCTATATGAATTTTAAAATCGCTTTTCCCTAGTTCTGTGGAGAATGTTTTGGTAGTCTGATAGCAATAGCATTTAATCTGTAAATTGCTTTGGGCATTATGGCCATTTAAAGAATATTAATTCTTTATCTTCATGAGCATGGAATGTTTTTCCATGTGGTTGTGTTTTATTCTGATTTTCTTTAACAGTGTTTTGTAATTTTTTTTTTTT
>NW_016107335.1:8325440-8381655 GCF_001604975.1 Cebus imitator | reverse complement strand
TTGGAGGAGTGTTTTGAATTTTCCTTGTAGAGATCTTTTACCTCCCTGGTTAGCAGTATTTCTAGGTATTTTATTCTTTTTGTAGCAATTGTGAATGAGATTGTCTTCCTGATTTGCCTCTTGGTTTGGCTCTTGTTGGTGTATAAGAATGCTAGTGACTTTTGTACATTGATTTTGTATCCTGCAAATTTTCTGAAGTTGTTTATCAGCTCAAAGAGATTTTGGGCCAAGACTATGGGGTTTTCTAGACATAGAATCATGTTGTCTGCAAACAGAGATAATTTGACTTCCTCTCTTCCTATTTAGGTGTTTTTCATTTCTTTCTCTTATCTGATTGCTCTGGCTAGGACTTCATTCTATGTTGAATAGAAGTGGTGAGAGAGGACATCCTTGTCTTAATGCTTGTTTTTAAGGGGAATGCTTCTAACTTTTGCCAATTCAGCAATGTTAGCTGTGGGTTTGTCATAGATGGCTCTTACTATTTTGATGTATGTTCCTTCAATGTCTAGTTTATTGAGATTTTTTAACAAGAAGCGATATTGCATTTTATCAACAGCATTTTCTGTGCCTACTGAGATAGTCATGTTGTTTTTGTCTTTAGTTCTCTTTATGCGATGAATCACATTTATTGATTTGTGTATGTTGAACTTGTATACCAAAAATAAAGCCTAATTGACCATGGTGGATTCGCTTTTTGATGTGCTGCTGGATTCAGCTTACCAGTATTTTGTTCAGATTTTTGCATCAAAGTTTGTGGGGGTCTGTCATACAGACCCTGCCTAAGTGACAGATGAGTAATGTACCCTCAAACACAGAATACAGTGGAAGAGTGAGCTGGGCTGTCTGGGCCATTCACTCAAAGGAGTTAATGGCAGCTGGCCTGAGCAGCCCCTACTCCAGGCTTTTATTTAGTATACCAAAGGACAAGGGTCTTTGGATCAACACCATTAGTGGGCAATTAACTTCTGCCCACCCCCTGAATAAAAGACATTTAAGCACGTAAGGATGATCAAAGGTTTTGCTAATGGAGGTAAAGGTAAACAGACTTATCTTGAGAAACTTCTTTTACTATTTGTAGTATTTACTGTCCTAATGCCCTAAACTAAAAGCCAGTCACCTTCCACCCATTCAGTCATTACATGCTATGTAAACCTTTGGCCTTTCAAAAAGATTTGTGACTATTCCGTAAAGCTATGCCTAATGTTTTTCCTTTAATATTTTTGCCACCACCCTGAGTGAACCCCCACATCTCCCTCCTTTTTGTTTATTTTTTAAAATATAGTTTTATTGCATTTTAGGTTTTGGGATACATGTGAAGAACATGCAAGATTGTTGCATAGGTACATACATGGCAGTGTGGTTTGCTGCCTTCCTCCCCATCACCTACATCTGGCATTTCTCCCCATGTTATCCCTCCCCAACTCCCCACCCCCTGTTGTCCCTCCCCAAGTTCCCCTGCCACAGATCCCAGCGTGTGATGCTCCCCTCCCCGTGTCCATGTGTTCCCATTGTTCAACATCCGCCTATGAGTGAGAACATGTAGTGTTTGATTTTCTGTTCTTGTGTCAGTTTGCTGAGAATGATGGTTTCCAGGTTCATCCATGTCCCTACAAAGGACATGAACTCATCGTTTTTTATGGTTGCATAGTATTCCATGGTGTATATGTGCCACATTTTCCCTGTCCAGCCTATCGTCAATGGGCATTTGTTTCCAAGTCTTTGCTATTGTAAACAGTGCTGCAATGAACATTTGTGTGCATGTGTCCTTACAATGGAAAGATTTATAATCTTTTGGATATATACCCTGTAATGGGATTGCTGGGTCAAATGGAATTTCTATTTCTAGGTCCTTGAGGAATCTTCACACTCTCTTCCACAATGGTTGAACTAATTTACACTCCCTCCAACAGTGTAAAAGTGTTCCTATTTCTCCACATCCTCTCCAGCATCTGTTGTCTCCAGATTTTTTTAATGATCACCATTCTAACTGACATGAGATGGTATCTCAATGGAGTTTTGATTTGCATTTCTCTAATGACCAGTGATGATGAGAATTTTTTTCATGTTTGTTGGCCTCATGTGTCTTCTTTTGAAAAGTGTCTGTTCATATCCTTCATCCACTTTTGAATGGGCTTGTTTGTTTTTTTCTTGTAAATCTGTTTCAGTTCTTTGTAGATTCTGGATATTAGCCCTTTGTCAATCCATGGGCAGATTGCAAAAATTTTTTCCCATTCTGTTGGTTGCCAATTCACTCTAATGACTGTTTCTTTTGCTGTGCAGAAGCTGTGGAGTTTGATTAGGTCCCATTTGTCTATTTTGGCTTTTGTTGTCAATGCTTTTGGTGTTTTAGTCACAATGTCCTTGCCTATGCTTATGTCCTGAATGGTTTTGCCTAGATTTTCTTCTAGGATTTTTATGGTGTTAGGTCTTATGTTTAAGTCTTTAATCCATTTGGAGTTAATTTTAGTGTAAGGTGTCAGGAAGTTGGGTCCAGTTTCTGGTTTCTGTACATGGCTAGCCAGTTTTCCCAACACCATTTATTGAACAGGGAACCATTTCCCCATTGCTTGTTTTTGTCAGGTTTGCCAAAGATCAGATGGTTGTAGATGTGTGGCGTTGCCTCCGAGGCCTCTGTTCTGTTTCGTTGGTCTATATCTCTGTTTTGGTACCAGTACCATGCTGTTTTGATTACTGTAGTCTTGTAGTATGGTTTGAAGTTTGGTAGTGTGATGCCTCCCGCTTTGTTCTTTTTGCTTAGAATTGACTTGGCTATGCGGGCTCTCTTTTGGTTCCATATGAAGTTTAAGGTGGTTTTTTCCAGTTCTGAGAAGAAGATCATTTGTAGCTTGATGGGGATAGCATTGAATCTATAAATTACTTTGGGCAGTATGGCCATTTTCACGATATTGATTTTTCTTAACCATGAGCATGGAATGTTTTTCCATCTGTTTGTGTGATAGAGCGGGTGCAAGCCATTATGACGAGGGAACTGTAAACGTCAGAATGCAGAGGATTTTCTCTGGGACATTCTAAGCTTTAGAGAAGAATCTTCTAATGATGCTCCTGGGATGAAATACTCTGAAGTGTGGGGCTCTAGGAGGTGGGAAGGGTCTTGTGGGTTCAATTATCTCATGTTCAGATCATCAACCAATCCCCATTTTCAGCCCTATAGCTCTGCTGCAGCTGGCATTTCTGAGCCTGAACCTTCCCAGGACACTCCAACCAACTTCTCTGGCCACCTCAGCTCCAGCCTATCTGGGATCATGCTCATTTTTAATGTACTGCCCCACCGCACCCTCTTCTCTCTCTGCCTTACAGAAATATGGTTAAATCTCTTACCACTAATGCTCACACTCCCAAGTTCTCTATGATATTGTGACTTTATAACCTTTTAAACTTCATTATTCTTAGTTTAACAAAGTTTGCAGGAAGTGAGAATGTCTTTGGTCTATAATATACAGTAGCCTATTTTACAGAATGCTTAGGTTATGGCCAGTTTGCTACCTTGATTATGAAATCTCATGCTTGCTTCAGTAGCACATATACTAAAATTGGAATGAGACTATGAAATCTCTGATTTCTTACTAAATAGAATTAAATATAATAAGAGAAAATGTGAAATAACTTTTACATATTTGTATTTACACAGAACCAGTTGTGGTCATTCACAACTTGGAAATAGAGGAATTCTAATGCAAAGTTCAAGTTGTAGTTGGTTCAAAAAAATTATTTTAATAGTTTTGAGAAGGAATCTGCTAAGCTTTTAATAAGTAGTTTATGATTTTAAAACTCCATTGTCAGGATTATAAAAGGCAAAGTCAGGCAGAACACTTGCACTAGGCATTATACCCAGCTCAACACAGAGCTGTGGCTACTCTTAACTGGGTAGCCTCCACTCCAGTTTGGAGGCTTAGAGGAATATTCTCTAAGTCTCCTTCACCCTTGGTCCAACACCACTTTGAAGAGGTGCCCAAGGAAGATCCTGCTAAGCATGGTTCAGGATCCTGAGATCTTCCTGGATATTCCTTCTTTTCCCCAACCTTTACCTTCAATTCATTCTGAGCACCATCCAATGTATAGAATAGCAGATATTGCCCCTGCATTTTAACCTTTCTATCCTGTGAAGTGACCACAATTATTTGTGATGGGTAAGTCAAAAGGTGGAGAAAATGAGGCAGGAAATGATGTTGGCTGAGGCAGAGAGATAGCATTGTTGTACACAGGTAAATTTACAATCAACAAGCTCATTCTCATAATATAAGAAGGTTCTGGGAAATAGGCCAACATCACTTGTAGACCACAGACTTCCTGGTGATGTGCCCTAAAAAGTCATCCTCTGGTCACTTTACCATATAATTTGTAATAATGTGGTACAGATATTTGGATATATGTGTGAAGGGAGTACAGGATTGAAAAAAAAGATGTCAAATTGTAAAATAGAAGGAGGAAATGAATAAAAGAAAAGAAAGCAGCAAAAACGAAACTGCAAAGCTTCTGAGGGCTATATGGTGTTACTGAACAGTGGTTTCTTTAATAACCTGTCCAGATTCTGGCAGTACTTGGAAGATGTTGTTCCCACCATTCCAATCAATGAATGGCTAAAATTCCATGGGCTCCTTTAATGTATACTCTGGTGCGTGTCAAAGTGAGGGAAGGATTTGGAAGACCCACTATGAAGGGGCTGTCTGGTTTGCTAGGACTCGCAGTGCCTATGCCTCATGGTGCCACCTGGATGCTTGGTTATTCCGTGACGAGTAAGGCTGCCAAATTTATCCTTAAATGTCACTAATTTAACATTTTGCTGATGAACCTAGAGTCAAAATCACTCAAGATATAGGCTTGTCCTTGTATTGCTGTCTGTGTCGGGGCTCCTAAAACCAAGCTCTCCATGCTCGTCTCTGTCAGTGTCACTTCTTGGCCTGATCACTGTGGTTTATAAAACGCATAAATGTCAAATGTATGACAACAATAACATAAAGCTCTAGAGGGGAAAATGGAGGTACATTACCATAAGGCTCTGCTGAATATGGAGTGGCTTACTAGTACTCGAATGGGGACTATGGTAAGTTAAAGAGGTATACCACAAATCCCAAAGCAATCACTAAAATGAGAACAAAACAACGAGTTGTAGCTAATAAGCCAACAACACAGATAACAGTGAAATCATGAACATATTCAATCCCAAAAGAAGGCAGAAAAATAGGAAAAAGGAAGGGACAAAACAAATAGCAAGATGATAGATTTAAACCCAACTCTGTGAGTGATCACATGGCATGCAAAGGATCTGAATACTCCCATTAGAAGCAGTTTGTCAGATTGGATTAAAAAAGCAAGACCCCAACTGTATCTTCCCTAAAAGAAACCCACTCTAGATATAAAAACACAAATAAGTTAACAGTAAAAGAATGGAAATAGATACATCATCTTAACATTAATAAAAGACAGCTGAAGTGACTATATTACTGCCAGTCAAAGTAGATTTCAGAGCAAACATTTCTAACAGTAAAAAACATAATTTCACAATGAGAAAGGAGTTACAAAAGGACATAACAATACTCAACTATTAGGCCTCTAATAACAGAGGTTCAAAATACATGTAGCAAAATTTGATAGACCTGTAGGAAGAAATAAACAATTCCAAAATAATAGAGATTTCAACACTCCTTTCTCAAACAAGTAGACAGGAAATTAGTTTGTAGGAGACTTGGTCACACTATCTACCAAATTAATCTGATTGATAATCATAGAATATTCCCCTCGACAATAGCAGAATACCCATTATTTTCAAATGCACATGAAATATTCACTAAGATAGAACATATTCCAGGCAACAAAAAAAGTCTCAATGAATGCAGAAGCATCAAAATAATACAAAGCCTACCCCAGACAATAATAAAATTAAATTAGAAATCAATAACAAATATATCTGGAAAATCCCCAAACATTTGGAAACTTAGTTACATCTTCTGAATAATCTGTGGGCCAAAAACTATGTTAAAAGGAAAATTAGAAAGCATTTTAAATGAGTGAAAAACACAGCATATGAAAATTTGTGGGATTCAGCTAATGCAATAGTAGATGGAGAATTATAGCCCTAAATGGTTGTAATAGAAAAAAAAAGAAAAGAAAAATTTTATATCAATGGCTCCATTTCCACATTAAAAATAAGAAAAAAGAAAATATTAAACTCAAAGTAAGCACAAGAAAGGAAATAAAGATCAGCAAGGAAATCAGTGAAATAGAACACAGAAAAATATTTTAAAAAATGAATAAAACCCAAAGCTGTTTTGTTAAAAAGTTCAATAAAATTGGCAAACTTCTAGCCAGGTGGATGAAAAAAATATAGAGAAATATAAAGTATCAATTATTACATCACTACAGAGTCTCTATAAATTAAGATGATAATAAGGGAATATCATGGAAAACTTTAGGCCAATAAATTCAACAACTTTGATGAAATAGTGAAGTTTCCTGAAACTACCAAAGCTCATTTAAGAAGAAATACATAACCTGAATATTCCTATATTGTTACTAAAACATTGCATTCATGAGAGAAACATTCTTTCTTTGGGAACTAAGGCTAACAGAACCCAAAGTTATGGGAAATAGAAGCCATAATTTCACATGGCTGATTAGAATTAATAGTGGGAAGATCCACTCTGATATCATACATTGGCTCTGCTCTTTCTATCATGGAAGAGGGACATGTCACCAGGTGGCCGACTGATCTCCCTGGGATATGGTGTTGGATCAAAGGCTCAGTGTTGGTCTTAGCTCTTACCAGTTTGGTCACAGTGGTTGTAGCCACCTGGACTTCGGAAACTGAGAGTCAGAATTACTGTATTTATGCACAGTCCCCATCCCTACCACCATGTGATGAGCCTATTGAGCAAGGACAGGTGTGGCTGGGAGAAGAGGCTGGCTGATATGCACAGAATGGGGTATATTAATTAATATCCTTCTTTTCTGAATTCTTTGAATGTTAATGTGAGGTACACATATCTGTACACTCCATGCTCTTCAGAGATGTCCACCTGCATCCCTGTCCTCCAAACTGCATTACCACAGTCCATTATCATCCCTTTAATGCCTGTACGATCTGTATGGACATTCTCGTTCCCATACCCGATAGAAGTAATTTGTATACCATATTTTTGCCCCTTTTGTGATTTATGTAGATAGAGGCTTATCAATTTTATTAATTATTTCCAAACAATTACTGTTTGATTTTATTGGCTCTTTATTTTTTTCTGTTTCAGGATTTCTCCCCTTTAGCATTTCCTTCATCCTCCTTACCTTAGGTTCAATTTTTGTTCCTTTTCTAAATTTTTAATGTGGTATCACAAATGATTGTCTTCAGATTGTTATCATTTCTGAATATTTAGTGTAGATATTTTTTCTACATATTGCTTTATTGTTAGAGCATTTAGATGAAATGTGGTGCTGATTGCAAATGTAGTCCCTAACAGAGAACTTTCCTACTTGCAATGATCCCTGTAACCCAAATAAAGATTCCCTAAGTAATGATCCAGTGGTTTAATAGTACTTAAAATAAATACTACATTTTACATCAGTTTCTGTAATTAACTAGAATAATATATACCTTCTAGCCAGGCTTAAGCTTCAGAAACAAAATATAATCCTAGTCTTTTTAGGTATTCCAGTTCGGAATCATGGAGATGCTTTTTCACACTGCCTGTTCTTTTGGACTTGCCTTTGTTTGCCTGTCAAACCAAGGGACCAAGAGGTCTTTGTTATTTAAGTCATGTTGTTCTGGAATGTAAATTATCCTTACTGTTGGTGCAGAATGTATTCCATTGCCTGTCCGGCTTTTTAGGGTAGCCATCCTGTGCTTGTACACCCAAGGCCAACTACATTCTATCCTCAAAGAAATGTATGTCTTGTCTCTTACGGCTCTCTTTAGAATGATTAGCAACTTTATAATTACTAAAGTGCTAAATAAGGTCTCAGCTGTGGGGTATAATGGTAAATTGAGACCCCTTTTATAATGGAAAAATAATTGATTATAATGGTGAGCTGGGACCCCATTACAATACTCTCAAAATTTCCATTTTAGTGATAAGTAGTGTCAGATGTCAGTGTTTAGAATATTTCGATGGTTCCAGGACCATCTCAGGAGGTGAATTTGGGCCCATCCTAGTCAGTCCAATGAAGGTCATTTACTCTCTTTTGTTTCTAGCAGATGACTTATGGATATATCCTGGAAATACACGACATACTGTGGACTCAGAGGACATACCTGAGGTACTGGGACATCGGGATATGGGAGCTCAGCTGGGAGGCCTGTTGTGCTGAGCAGGATTCAGGGGCTCAGTGGTCTTTCAGAATAACTGGCAACCCTCTGGTTTTGGCCCAGCAGTTTCTTCCAGTATGTCACAGCACGACCCATGTTTTTTGTCTCACTGCAGAGCCTTTGCAAGGTGCAGTATGGTAGCCACCAAGCATCGCATACTGAATATTCCTTCTTTCCTTCTGGGGAAAATGGCTGGTGCAAGTTGTTCTGCCTGACATTGCCTTTTAGAATCCCGACAATGGAATAGCCATTTAATTTTAAATAAATTGAAACAAAATAAAACTTAAAATTCAGAACCGCAGTCACACTTGTCACATTTCAAGTGCTCAGTAGTCACATGTGGCTAAGGGCAGCCATCCTGGACAATGCAGAACAATCCCATCTCTGCAGAAAGTTCTATTAGAGCTGCTGGATCGTTAGGTGGGCAGGTCCCTTGCACAAGTAAATCTGGACAGCTCCTCCCCACATTTCCTCTCTGTTCCTCCTTCTCAACATCCTGGCTTAGCATTGTGCACAAAATCAGAGAGGCGTGCAGGACCCAGATTTTCCAGGTAAAGGAATAGGGGTGTGTGTGGCGGGGGTTGGGAGAAATTTGCAATTTTGGTGAGGAGAGGACCTGTATCTTAAAATGTCTGGTAAACATGTTTTCAGACTATATTCTCGTTGGTTCCTGTTTCCTGTCTTTGCTAATTTTAGGTTGTATTCGTTTTGAAGGCTGAGCCCTACAAATTATTGCCTCTTTCAGGGGTTGCTGCTCGGAGAATACTTGTTTTACAAATAAAAGTTTCCTTTCACTTGTTTCGGAATTTATACAGAAACTTTGATTCTTCCAGGGATAAAGTTGGGTGAGCGGACAGAATTAGTTCTTCAGGAGCTGGTGGGAAGAAGAACATTGAGATGTGTAAGGGGCACAGGTCTGTATGCGTCCCCACAAAGACTGCATCCAGGTCAGGATTGGAGGTTCTGCAGTCTGAGGTCTTGTTACTGGGTTAACTGACTGCTCAGAACTGCCCGTTAGGGAAACTGCCTCTTCAGGGACAGTCCTGGGTTTACTGGGATTTGAGCTCCCGTTTAGTGGATAGAAGGAGGCTGTGACTCTCTGCAGTTCAGGAGAAGCTGGGTTCTGATGGATACTTTTTCTTTAGGCAGAGGGAGGATAACTCAGCCACCTGAGGTTAGCACCTACAAAAGCACAGTCTCCTGGCTTTGCCTCTGAGTTAGGAACAGCAGAGCAGCATTAAAGAGCCCATGTACTAGAAGGAGGATGTGAAGAAACACCCAAAGAATGTCACAAAAACCCAGAGTGTCACAGCATTGTTTTCTTGTTGCTGGTGTCCTATCCTCTCTCCTAACACCAGCCACTGATTTTTAAAAATTTTATGATTTCTCTTCTTTGTTTACAAGAAGCTGTTTCCTACACCCTATTCTTGAAGGATAAAGAAATAATCATTCTTCCAAAAGAAATACCTGGCTTTTCACAGTGTGTCATGTTTGTTAGCTTCCTATGAGGTGACTCTGTCCTTAACAACTACCATTTTCTGCCTGTTTTGGTCATAGTCTGCCCCAATAAGAGTCCTTCAAATATCTTTCTCCATTGCAAAATGTTTGTAGGTAGCAATGAAATAAAACATTTAACATTTATACCATGTTTCTATAATGCTACATATTAATTAATAAAGGAAAGGATTGTCATTTTCACAGGTCAGATGTGGGCTGGACATAGTGACCAATCAGAGGAAAGAAGCAAGGAGATTATTCATTTATTTATTTAACAAATAATGACTGAGAACCATTCTTTGCCCAGTATTGTGTTTGTCTCCAGGGAATAATAAGACATACAAGACATATGTGGTCTTCCCGTCACAAAGATTGCAGTCTAACAGGAGACAGTAAAAAAATCAAACAAATAACTTCTAGAGTAATACACATCTTTTTTATTATGATACTTTAAGTTCTGGAGTACATGTGCAGATCGTGCAGGTTTGTTACATAGGTATACACATGCAATGGTGGTGGTTTGCTGCATCCATCGCCACATCATTATTTCTTCTAATTTCCCCAATCTCTCCACCCTCTGCTATTCCTCCCTTAGCCAGCTACCCACCCTGGCCCCAGTGTGTGATGGTCCCCACCCTGTGTCCTTGTGTTCTTATTGTTCAACACTCACATATGAGTGAGAACATGCAGTGTTTGCTTTTCCGTTCTTGTGTCAGTTTGCTGAGAATGATGGTTTCCAGTTTCATCCATGTCCCTGCAAAGGACATGAACTGATCCTTTTTTATGGCTACATAGTATTCCATGGTGTATATGTGCCACATTTTCTTTATCCAGTCTATCATTGATGGGCATTTGGGTTGGTTCCAAGTCTTTGCTATTGTGAACAGTGCCGCAATAAACATATGTGTGCATGTGTCTTTATAATAGAATGAGGGTAATACATATTCTGTAAGAACTCTCTGGGGTGCAAATACCAAGTGGACCATGCCAGAGGGTGTTGCTGGTGGACAGTGGTGTTGGGGAGACGCTCTGGAGAGCTGAGGCCTGCATGCTAAGCAGGAACAAGCTGGGCACTAGGTTGGAGGGTGAGTGCTCCAGAGAGACGGGACGATTCTGCAAAGGCCTTGAAGGTGGAAGGAGCCTAGATTTCCAGGACTTTGACGGTAGTATGGCTCACACCTAGGAGAGAGGAGAAAGCTGATCATGCATGGCCTACGGACCATTCCAAGGACTTAAGTTATTTTTGAAACCAGTAGAAAGCCACTAGGAAATTTAAACCAGAAAAAATATCAAATGTTCGTTAAATAACATCTGATTGCAGAGCAGAAAAGGGACTGAAGGGGAGATGATCAATTAGAAGGCTGTTAAATTGCAAACTAATGACAGTGGGTTGTATTAGCACAAAGATGGAGATAAATGGGTAATTTTGAGGTTTTTTGGAAGTAGAATTGATAGGATTTGGTGATGGACCAATGAGACAGAGAGGATGAAAGAGCTGTAGATGACCCCAGGGTTCTGGAGGAGCCATGGGCTAGATGGTGGTGCCGTCTGCTGAGGGGGAGCAAGGGAGGCAGAACAGGAGGTGGAGGTCAGGGCTTAATTGCAGCCAGGTTCTGTTTGAGATACCCATGAAACAGCCAAATGGAGAAGCTGAGTGAATATAAAAGTTTGGAACTCTGAGGAGGGTATAAGCTACAGACCTCATACAAAGGCATCCAAGCCACAAATCTCTAGGTGGGGGAAGGGGCCAGACCAATGCTGAGGAAGCACTGGAAGCGTTTATGTTTGTGTAAAGAAAAAGGAACAATCTGGAAATGAAACTGTAAATGGAGGGTTAAGGAGACTTTTGAGAAATGCGGCAGGAGAAATCAATGTAGCAAGTTCCCAGCAAAAAAATAAAGTTGTTGGCTATAGGCAGCCAGGGATTCTAGTTGCTTCCATTTTCCTAAAATGACATGGTTATGTTCTCAATCTACAGGAGTTCAAGCGACAATGGCAGCCAAATTCAGCAGTGTGGACTTCAACCTCGGCACACCAGGGGCCAGTTATGGTGAGAGGGCGTTCAGGGTTCCCCAGGCCAGGCTGCAGGGAGGTTAGCAGGTCGGGGTGGGGGTTGTCCTGCCTTGCCAGCCAGTCCCCATTTGAGCAGGAGAAAAACATTTCCAACCTCTTTTCTCATTTCCTCCTCATTTGACATGCTCTTTCATCTCTCTTGACCCTCTGCACTTTCTGCCCATGGTGTGGCTGTAGCAGCTAAGCAGAAGAGAGATTAAACATCCTTTGATTGACCCAGAACTCGACACGGTTTCTTATCTCCTACTTCCGGCAACATGGGCACACCAGAACAGCTGGTTGTACCCTCTCCGTTTTTCTGCCCCTTTCTCCAGCCTGGAGGAGGATTGGGAAAGAGGAATGTGAGAGTAATTGATCCCTCGCCCGGGCCCCTAATTTCCCAGCTCCTGGTGGTCTCACCATAACCAACAAACTAAACTGGCTGGCTCACTCGGTGTATCACATGACCCTCCATTTTATTCCTTATCTATAGAAATTCACTATGTCAATTGAGCTTTTGCTGGTTTAATAAACTATTCCAAAGTTTAGTAGCTTAAGACATTAGCCATTTAATTGGCTTTTAATTCTATGCATTCAC
This sequence comes from Cebus imitator, assembly GCF_001604975.1. Lineage (NCBI taxonomy): Eukaryota > Metazoa > Chordata > Mammalia > Primates > Cebidae > Cebus > Cebus imitator. The sequence continues at coordinate 8,369,194 of NW_016107335.1, read as the reverse complement.
TGAGCCATTCTTGGATCTGGACCAGCTGGGCTCATCTTAGGCACTTGATCATGCATGTGGGGTGAGCTAGTGCCTGGTATGAGGCCGAATGGTCTTGGATAGCCTTATGGACATGTCTGGTAGTTAGCAGGCTCTCAGATAGCCAGGGTAATAGGGATAACTGGGCTTTGCTGTCATCATCAAGAAGGCTATTCCACGCTTCCTCATAAAGTAGTTGCCAGAAAAGCAGAAAGAAAAGGCAAGCCACAATGCATAAGCACTTTTGGAGCCTCTGCTTGCATCAGGCTTTCTACTGTCCTACTGTCCAGAGCAAGTCATAAGACCCACCCAGATTCAACGGTTGAAGAGGCAGATAGCATCTTGATGGGAGGAACTGCAAATCGACATCCTAAAGAGGCATGCAGGGATAAGAATAGATTGTGGCTATATTTACAATTTCCTCCATGGATTGTCATCCCTATGCTGTTGACACTGACAAACTTGCAGTGTTGGAGCTGGCCTTTGGTGCCTTGTCATTTTACTTCCCATGATTCTCCTATTCCCTTCCCTATGATCAACCAATGCCCTCAGATATCCTTAGGACAGAGCCTCCCACTGTGATGGTAACGAAATAAAAATGTGAACACCAGCCCACGTTTTTTGTTTTTGTTTTTAAAGGTAATCTTAGCTTTCCTATATCCAGTGTTCTCAGTTGTATTACTTTTGAAATTATGCTTCTTTCATCCTAGGATAGTGGTTATCAGGTGTGGGAAGCTCTGCTTTAAGAATAATGATAGGGTGTATAACCCACTTCCCTGGCTTCTTAATGGGAAGAAGAAATGCTTCATTTTGAATATAAATTGGGAAAATCAATCTCCATTACAGATACTCTAAAGTCAAATCTTGGGTTACTCCCTGCACTACCTTACTAGAAACAAACAGTAGGCCTGGTGTCTCACGCCTGTAATCCCAGCCCTTTAAGAGGCTGAGGCGGGTGAATCACCTGAGGTCAGGGGTTTGAGACCAGCCTGAACTACATGCTGAGACTTTGTCTCTACTAAAAATATAAAAATTATCCTGGTGTGGGGTGCATGCCTGTAATCCCAGCTACTCAGGAGGCTGAGGCAGGAGAATTGCTTGAACCTGGGAAGCGGAGGTTGCAGTGAGCCAAGATCACGCCACTGCACTCCAGCCTAGGCAATGAGAAACTCCGTCTCAAAAAACAAACAAATAAACAAACAAACAGCTATTATTGGTAACTCATAGTTCTCTTCTGAAACCATTTTATTTCTTCCTCTGTGGGCTATACAGCTACAAAAGATCAGACTACGAAGCTCAAGGGAATCCTGAAAAGCAAGACTGAAGACAGGAGATTAAGGGAAGGGCCAGTTGCCCAAGTACTGCAAGATGAGCATCAGGCCCACAGGACTCTCTGTGAGTGCAGGAGTAACATCAGGAGAAGCCCACAGGCAGTAACAGAAAAGGGCACGGGGGTGAGGACTCTGCAGGGGAAACTATTAGAGGTAGATTCTAATAGTGTGGCTTTTTTTTTTCTCTTGATATCCCAGGTCCTGGAAGCCAAGAGCCCAGACATTCCCAGTTGAGAATTGTGTTAGTGGGTAAAACTGGAGCAGGAAAAAGTGCAACAGCAAACAGCATCCTTGGAGAGAAAGTGTTTCATTCTGGCATTGCAGCAAAATCCATTACCAAGAATTGTGAGAAATGCAGCGGCATGTGGAAGGAAACAGAACTCGTCGTGGTTGACACGCCAGGCATTTTCGACACTGAGGTGCAGAATGCTGACACGTGCAAGGAGATTGTTCGCTGCATCCTCCTGACCTCCCCAGGGCCTCATGCTCTGCTTCTGGTGGTCCCACTAGGCCGTTACACCAAGGAAGAGCAGCAGGCCACAGAGAAGATCCTGAAAATGTTTGGAGAGAGGGCTAGAAGATTCATGATTCTCCTATTCACCCGGAAAGATGACTTAGATGGCACCAATTTGCATGATTACTTAATGGAAGCTCCAAAAGGCATTCAAGACTTGATGAACATTTTTGGTGACCGCTACTGTGCGTTCAACAACAGGGCAACAGGCGCTGAGCAGGAGGCCCAGAGGGCGCAGCTGCTGGCCCTGGTCCAGCTCGTGGTGAGCAAGAACAAAGGAGGCTGCTACACTAACAGGATGTACCAAATGGCCGAGGAGGAGATCCAGAAGCAAACCCAAGCGATGCAAGAGTGCTACAGAGTGGAGATGGAGAGAGAGAAAGCACGGATAAGAGAGGAGTATGAAGAGATAATCAGCAAGCTGAGAGATGAAATGGAGCAGGAAAAGAGAAGGGCACAAATGGCGAAGGAACTAGCAGAACAGGAGGCTCTCTGTGTCGCAAGGCAGCAAGAGGCAAGAATGGAAGTGGAGAATCAGAATGGGATGCTTGAATTAATCATTAATGCATTAAAGATTGCTCTCTTAATTTTCTCACGTGTGTTCATGGAAGATTAAACTTAATGAAAACCTGTTTGTATTTTCCGCATATTCTCTGGCAACCTTGCCCCATACTTAACTCATTTCGCAAAGTTGGAGTGCTCTAGTTTCTGTCTCTCAGGTGCTCATAAATAAGGACCACCATTGTCCATTGGTAGATGTTTGATTGACTTAACAAGAGAAGGACAAATTTTTAATTTGTGAAACTCCAAAGTAGAAGGCATTGGTGCTTGCTACCTTGTGAATTCTTCCTTAGACATGCAGAGAAAATGTATGCAAGAGACCAAAGAAGATGACTCCAAGCTATATCATGTTACCTCTAATAAAACCTTTTTTCTAGATTCTTTCTGTATTAGCAGATAGTCTCCACCTGTAGCTTCTACTCACTTATTTTTGTGTTCAGAGTCACAGGGATCATCTTACTCATATGGTTTGTTAGAAAGATCAATTCTTTGTTTGCAGTAGGTAATCTTAGAGATGGAGATAATTGTAGAATTATTTCTAGATGAGTGTCTATTTAATTCCATTGTTATATAAAGAGTCAAATTGTTTTTTATCATTTGTTCATTAAAGAACAGAGACTTGTCTGGAAAATAGATCTCTACAAATTCAACTATATAGTGATCCCCGAATCCTGAAAGAGTGAAAGACAGCAATTCAACAGATAAGAGAGCAATGATTGGTATATTCAGGTAAATCTGTAGAAACTCTTCGACCAACCTCAGTTTAACCAGTTTGATAAATAGTCAGTTGTCTCCTTTTCTTGAGAAATAACAGATAGTTGTGACCCCACCTCCTTCACTCCACACCTTGAATACTTGTTGTTTGGCAGGTCATACCCACACTTCTGCCCCCACTGCATTGAATTTTTTGCTTATTGTGTTTATAATGAAACTTTTCAGTTATCTCATATTTGTGCAGAATTAGAACTTGTTTCGTCTTGGAAAATACTACTGCTACTTCTAATAATATAGGGATTAATTTCGCTTTTTGGTAAAAGTTCAAGATAATTTTGGAGCTAGACTTGGTCTACTCTCATGCTGTCCCCCCTTCCCCCTTTTGCTAGAAGACTTGAGCCACAATTTCAACCCGTTCATCAGCCAAAGACCACAACTTCCTTGGATCTTCATTATGTGCCAGTGGACATTATGTGTAACCAAAGTTTCTGAGACCTGTGTAGTTCTGTTGGTGCAAAAATTCCCTTTAATATAGAGATAGCGATGGTTGAAGTTCCTATCCCTTTTCTACTGGGTTTTCCTCACTTAATAATTTCTAGAAATTCTGAAAGCATGTTTTCCTGTTTTACTAATATGTCCTAGTGGTCACATGTGACTTATGCCAACTTTCCATATTCTGTCATCTTGAAATTGGCTTCTCCATGCCCTAAATCATTTTGCCCAAAATAGGATACACATTTCTTCCTTATTTCCCAAAAGCACAAATAAGTTTAGACTATACATTTAACAAAAGTTAGCAAAGGCTCAAAGATAAGAGAAGCACTACACAATGAAATGTGTGATTTCTGTAGAAATAATCACTCAGAGTAAGACAGCTTCTGTCTCTCACCTCACAGAAAGTGGGCGTACTTGTGTCTATTGTTTTTATCATTGAAGTTTTAGCCAACATTTTGAGACAGGAATTTAATATCCTATTGTATTACAACTGTCTGTAAGCAAATCTTTGAACAAAAAGCCACACATTCCTCCCAAGAAAAAGAAAATTCAGGTTTAATAGGAAAAAGTCTTTAACTGCAGTGGTTATTTTCAGTGTAACACACACTCAATTATTCTTACCCTTGCATTCAGGTTAATGCTGCAGATGAGGCAAAGAAAAAGACTCTGACTTAAGAAGCAGTGAGCAGGTGAGAGGCTCATGTGAAAAATTCTAAGAAGAGGGTTGCCTGTTTGCCTCCCAGGAGAGAAGGCAGACAGAAGGTCCTTGGCAAATACTAGGCATTGTGATTAGTACAAGAAGAGAGTGAGACATGCTCCCTTCTCTCAATAGTTCTGCGAGTTCATACCTACTCATGCATTCTTTAAAACTCATTGATTTCTTGTATCTCATGGTTGGTTCTAGAGCAGACACTGAGAATCTAGAGATGAGCAAAAGAAGTCCCTTTTGAGATTGGGTTCATTCATCTCAGCATAATGCTTTTGAGAGTCATCTGAGTTACCTGTTCTTTCTTTCTTTCTTTCTTTTTCTTTTCTTTGTTTGACTGAGAAGTATTTTTTCATATGGACATTCCGTAGTTTGTCTGTCAGTTCTTCTTAATTCATTTCTTAATTAATCTTCTTAATCAATTAATTGATTTTTTTGTTTGATTGCATTGGCTAATACCTCCATTATAATGTTGAGCAGTAGTGGAGATGACAAGCATGCCTTATTCTTGGCAATGCCTCCAATGTTTTCCAATTAAATAAGTAAGGTTCTGGATTATGGTAGTATCATTGATCTGCTTTTCCTCTTCTTAAGATAGATAGTTCAGATATCTGATTTTAGAACTCTCTTTTTCACTAACATAAGTCTGTAAAGCTATAAAATTTCTCTCTGTTTATGTTTGTCCACATTTTTATTTGGAGAGGTGGTGAGAGAAAATATTATTTGAGTTATGAAAGCTTTTGTGGGAAAATTGGGGGAAAGGCCAGATATTTAAATGTTTACACAACATGAAAGACCTACCACGGAGGCACCATTTTGAATGAAACACTTTGAGTTCACTATCAGCTCAGCTGGTAGCTATTGTCCCCAGCCACTGAGAGGACAGGGCAAAAGGGATTCCCCTGCATGGGTCTTTTCTGGCTGCCTCACTGTCTGGGCTCTGCAGAGATGGATTGTGAGCACAGCTTCAATGACACAACCACATTGTGAAAGTAATCGTTCTACTATAAGGACACGTGTACACGAATGTTCATTGCAGCACTGTTTACAATAGCAAGGACCTGGAACCAACCCAAATGCCCATCGACGATAGACTGGATAGGGAAAATGTGGCACATATACACCATGGAATATTATGCAGCCATCAAAAACGATGAGTTTGGGTCCTTTGTGGGGACATGGATGAACCTGGAAACCATCATTCTCAGCAAACTGACAGAGGAGCAGAAGATCAAACACTGCATGTTCTCACTCATAGGCGGGTGTTGAACGATGAGAGCACATGGACAAAGGGAGGGGAGCACTACACACTGGGGTCAGTTGGGGGGAAATAGGGGAGGGATGGTGGGGGGTGGGGAGCTGGGGGGGGATAGCAGGGGGAGAAATGCCAGATGTAGGTGATGGGGAGGAAGGCAGCAAATCACACTGCCAGGTGTGTTCCTATGCAACAATTTTGCATGTTCTTCACATGTACCCCAAAACCTAAAATACAATAAAATAAATAAATGGGGAAAAAAAAAAAAAAAGTTAAAATATTTCCAAATTTATGAAAGGTGTTGTAAATTCAGGATAAAATATGAATTCACGGTATAAATGTTTTTAAATCATCCACATTTGTTAAGTAAGAATTCTAGCCATGTATTTGACACAAGTCCCATGTTATGTAAGCAGTCTCATTTTCATGCTCTGTTCCATTTTTTGAATCCAACATGAAGCATTTCATCTTCCTCCACTTATACCGAGTAGTAGGTATTAAAAGTAGGATATTCCCAGGGCAGTGTGGGAGCTCTCTCTCTCTCTCTCTCTCTCTCTCTCTCTCTCTCCGCTTTCTGCCTAATAAATCACTTTGTGAAAAAAAGGTAGGATATATTTTCAATCCAGGAAATTAGAGGCTGTCCCACCTCTGGAGGGCTGGGAATGCAGAGATCTTGAAAACTCACTGGTACACAGAGCTGGGTGGTTTCCAGGCGCTCATTTGCTGTGACATGCAGCTAGGTCTGTTCATTGTCTCTCTGCTGTTGCTGCCAGAGAATGGTCCTTCTTCCTTGTCCACCATCCAAATCTCATGTGAATGTCTCACTGTGGTTGACTCTCACTTGGACCATACAATGTAACAAGTGATGAGAAATATCATTTGAGGCTCCTCTGTGATTCAGAAACAACAAATGATTCGGGACAGCTGAAGCATTCATATGGAAGCGTTCATCATCAATCTGACCTTTTTGTGGAAAATGTTTCCTAGCCCATTTAAGACACACTCATTGAGGCTGAGAATACCCAGGACAAAATAGCTTTGATCTTGTATTTTAACTACTTGCTGTCTGTCTTCTACAGTTACGGCTGATGAAGAACACTTCCTTGTCCACCATTGGTTTCCAATGTCCTGGAGTGCGTGAAGCACTCATTAAATATTTTTTACCCGTTTGGCAGCTGCACATCACCCTTGCCCTTGGAGATTGGTAAAACTTGGCTCAAACTGCATTTCCACAGCACACAGAGTCCAGACTCCCTCCTGCAGGGGGCTTTCTGCATTCACTTCCTCATTCTTCCCCTACTTTCTCCTGCATGGGCCACTGTCCCTTGTCTTACCCCATTTCATGCACTTGAAGTTCATTCAATTGAAGTTCAGTTTTCTGCCTGGTTTCCACCATCATAACAGTGATCAGCATTGTATAGGCTTTAGCAGCTTTCCTACAGATTTTGAGTTATAGGGGAGGGTATCAAAGGCAGCACTGGGCATTTCTATACTGAGCCCACTCTCCTCCCTCTGGCTTGGAAAGAGAAATTAATTATCCCTCTACACCCAGGAGGAAGCAACTTTTGAGCTGCTTAATAAATCGTCTCCTTTTCAGGAACGCAGATGACTGATCAATTCCAGGATGTTAGAGAACATGACACCCACTGGACCCCTTCCTTCTATTGTTTCAACTTTTTAAAAACAGGAAACAGACTGTTCTCTTTTCCCTTTGCCCTGTGGTGACCAGATGTGACCTTCACGTTTGCTTTCTCTTTCTACTCTACAGGCACCAGTGAAGGTCTCTTTCTGGCAGCTCTGCCTGGTCTTCTCTCCTGGAGCTGTCATTCTCTGGTTGTCACGTGGCCTAGCATGGGGAATAGCTCCCTTCCATTCCAGTGGAAGGATTAGACACTCACTTTGGGCTCTGGTTCCTGCTCTGGTCTCTACTCCATCTTTATTAGAAAGTCTTATCCTTCTGGTAAAAAGATGGTATTTTGCCTGATCTGATTGAGTTCTTTGTGTGTTCTATGTCCTTCAGAATCCTGGAGGAGAGAAGGGTTTTTGGCACCCTGTCATTTACTAGTAACGTTGGAAATGGGGGAAATGCTTAAATGTCAGGCTTAGGAACGCAAATTCCCAGGTCCCACCCTACACCTACTTCCTCAGAAACTTTGTATTTTAACAAGCCTTAAATGCATGCTAATGCTTGAGGTTTTTCGAAAATACAAAATTTGCTTCATAGATATGCAGAGAAAAACCTGCAGAAATAATCAGCTTCCAACATTCAAAAATATTAATAGAATATTTTCAGCCTTGTTAGCCTGAGTACTAACTTCAGAATGGATTGTCTGCATTTTATCATTTCTCCAATTGCCATGACAAGGCTCAGGTTTCCAGGTTACTAGACAATAACATTTTATACAGAAGTCTAGGTAATAAGATATGGAAACCCCACTCTTCTATGGGAAAAGAGCCAGAGAGGAAGGCAGAAAAATAAAGCAGTCAAATGTGTGTCCTGAGTTTTGTCTCTCCAGATGTTGGCTCAGGAAATGTTAGATACTGGAATTCTACTCATCCCTTAAACCTTGGTCTGGGGAGTGCTTTCAGGAGAACAGTCTTTCAAATGTGGATGTGGCCATGTGTAGTTCCTTACTTTGAGGATCTAAACACCTTCACTTTCTGTCTGGTTTTCATCACTCTATGTTGCTTTCCAATATTTTATTCTTTTTTAAAAATTATACTTTAAGTTCTGGGATTCATGTGAAGAAGGTGCAGGTTTGTTACATAGATATACACATGCCATGATGGTTTCCTACACCCATCAACCTGTCAACTACATTAGGTATTTCTGCTAATGCTATCCCTCCCTTAGATCCCCACCCCCAATAGGCCCAGTGTGTGATGTTACCCTCCCTGTGTCCATGTGTTCTCATTGTTCAACTTCCACTTATTAGTGAGAATATGTGGCATTTGGTTTCTGTTCCTGTGTTAGTTTGCTAAGAATGATGGTTTCCAGCTTCATCCATGTCCCTGCAAAAGACATGAACTCAACCTTTTTTATGGCTATGTAGCATTCCATGGTGTATATGTGCCACATTTCTTTATCCAGTCTATCATTGATGGGCATTCATGTTGGTTCCAAGTCTTTGCTGTTGTTAGTTGTGCTGCAATAAACATATGTGTGCAAGTGTCTTTATAGCAGAATGATGTATAATCCTTTGGGTATATACCCAGTAATAAGATTGCTGGGTCAAATAATATTTCTGGTTCTAGATCCTTGAGGAATAATCACCACACTGTCTTCCACAATGGTTGAACTAATTTACACTCCCACCAACAGTGTAAAAGCATTCTTTTTTTTCCACATCCTCTCCAGCATCTGTTGTTTCCTGACTTTTTAATGATCACCATTGTAATTGGCATGAGATGGTATCTCATTGTGGTTTTGATTTGTATTTTTCTAATGACCAGTGATGATGACCTTTTTTCATGTCTGTTGGCTGCATAAATGTCTTCTTTTGAGGGTGTCCTTCGCCCACTTTTTGGTGGGGTTGTTTTTTTTTTTTTTTCCTATAAATTTATATAAGATTCTTATAGATTCTGGATGTTAGTTCTTTGCCAGATGGATAGATTGCAAAAATTTTCTCCCGTTCTGTAGGTTGCCTGTTCATGCTAATGATAGTTTCTTTTGCTGTGCAGTAGCTCTTTAGTTTAATTAGATCCCGTTTGTCAATTTTGGCTTTTGTTACCATTGCTTTTGGTGTTTAAGTCATTAAGTCCTTGCCTATGTCTATGCCCTGAATGGTGCCTAGGTTTTTCTTCAGAATTTTTTACGGTTTTAGGTCTTATGTTTAAGCCTTTACTCCATCTAGAGTTAATTTTTGTATAAGGTGTAAGGAAGGGGTCTAGTTTCAGTGTTCTGCGTATGGCCAGCCAGTTTTCCCAACACCATTTATTAAATAGGGTTTGTCGAAGATCAGATGGTTGTAGATGTGTGCTGTTATTTCTGAAGCCTCTGTTCTTTTCCATTGATCCATATATCTGTTTTGTTACCAGTATCAGGCAATTTCAGTTACTGTAGCCTTGCAGCATAGTTAGAAGTCAGGCAGAGTGATACTCTGGCTTTGTTCTTTTTGCTTAGGATTGTCTTGGCTATACGGGCTCTTGGTTCCATATGAAATTTAAAGTAGTTTTTTTCTAGTTCTGTGAAGAAAGTCAATGGTGGCTTGATGGGGATAGCATTAAATCTATAAACTGGATTGGGCAGTATGGCCGTTTTAAAGATACTGATCCTTTCTATTCATGAGCATGGGAAGTTTTTCCATTTCTTCGTGTCCTCTCTTATTTCCTTGAGCAGTGGTTTGTAGTTTCCTTGAAAAGGTCCTTCATATCCTTTGTAAGTTGTGTTCCTACATATTTTATTCTCTTTATAGCAATTGTGAATGGGAGTTTACTCTGATTTGGCTCTCTGCTGATTAATGGTGTATCGAAGTGCTTGTAATTTTTGCACATTGATTTTGTATCCTGAGACTTTGCTGAAATTGCTTGTCAGTTTCAGGAGATTTTGGGCTGAGACGATGGCGTCTTCTAAATATACAATCATGCCTGCAAATAGAGACAATTTGACTTCCTCCTTTCCTATTTGAATACCCTTTATTTCTTTTTCTTACCTGAAATCTCTGGCTAGACTTTCCAATACTATGTTGAATAGGAGTGGTGAGAGAGGGCATCCTTGTCTAGTACCAGATTTCAAAGGGAATGCTTCTAGTTTTTGCCCATTCAGTATGATATTGGCTGTGGGTTTGTCATAAATAGCTTTTATTATTTTGAGATATGTTCCATCAATACCTAGTTTATTGAGAGTTTTTAGCATAAAGGGCTGTTGAATTTTGTCAAAGGCCTTCTCTGCATCAATTGAGATAATCATGTGGTTTTTGTCTTTGGTTCTGTTTATGTGGTGGATTACGTTTATAGACTTGTGTATGTTGAACCAGCCTTGCATCCCTGGGATGAAGGCTACTTGATCGTGATGGATAAGTTTTTTGATGTGCTGTTGCAATTGATTTGCCAGCATTTTATTGAAGATTTTTGCATCTATGTTCATCATGGATATTGGCCTGAAGTTTTCTTTTCTTGCTGAGTCTCTACTGGATTTTGGTATCAGGATGATGTTGGTTTCATAAAATGATTTGGGAAGGATTCCCTCTTGTTGGATTGCTTGGAATAGTTTCAGAAGGAGTGGTACCAGCTCCTCTTTGTATGTCTGGTAGAATTTGGCTGTGAACCCATCTGGACCTGGGCTTTTTTTGGTTGATAGGCTATTAATTGCTGCCTCAACTTCAACCCTTGTTACTGGTCTATTCAGGGTTTCAACTCCTTCCTGGTTTAGGCTTGGGAGGGTGCAAGTGTCCAGGAATTTATCCATTTCTTCCAGGTTTACTGGTTTATGTGCATAGAGTTGTTTGTAGTAATCTCTGATGGTGGTTTGAATTTCTGTGGAATCTGTGGTGATATCCCCTTTATCGTTTTTTATTGCATCAATTTGGTTATCCTCTCTTTGCTTTTTTATTAATCTGGCTAGTGGTCTATTTTGTTGATCTTTTCAAAAAACGAGCTCCTGGATTTATTGATTTTTTGGAGGTTTTTTTTTATGTCTCTGTCTCCTTCAGTTGCTCTGATCTTAGTTATTTTTTGTCTTCTGCTAGGTTTTGAGTTTTTTGATCTTGCTCCTCTAGCTCTTTCAATTTTGAGATTAGGGTGTTGATTTTAGATCTTTCCTTGTTTCTCATGTGGGCATTTATTGCTATATATTTTCCTCTAGACACTGCTTTAAATGTGTACCAGAGATTCTGGTATGTTGTGTCTTCATTCTCTTTGGTTTCGAAGAACATCTTTATTTCTGCCTTCATTTCATTGTTTATCCAGTCAACATTCAAGAGCAAGTTGTTCAGTTTCCATGAAGCTGTGCAGTTCTGAGTTAGTTTCTCAATTCTGAGTTCTAACTTGATTGCACTGTGGTCTGAGAGACTGTTTGTTATGATTTCCATTCCTTGGCATTTGCTGAGGAGTGATTTTCTTCCAATTATGTGGTCAATTGTAGAGTAGGTGTGATGTGGTGTTGAGAAGAATGTATATTCTGTGGGTTTGGGGTGGAGAGTTCTGTAAATGTCTATTAGGTTTGCTTGGTACAGGTCTGAGATCAAGTCCTGGATATCCTTGTTAATTTTCTGTCTCATTGATCTGTCTAATATTGACAGTGGAGTGTTAAAGTCTCCCATTATTATTGTGCAGGAGTCTAAGTCTCTTTGTAAGCCATTAAGAACTTGCTTTATGTACCTGGGTGCTCCTGTATTGGGTGTGTATATATTTAGGATCGTTAGTTCTTCTTGTTGCATTGACCGTTTTACTATTATGTAATGACCTTCTTTGTCTCTTTTGATCTTTGTTGGTTTAAAGTACACTGTATCAGAGACTAGGATTGCAACTTCTGCTTTTTTTTGCTCTCCATTTGCTAGGTAATTCTTCTTCCATCCCTTTATTTTAAGCCTACCTGTGTCCTTGCACATGAAATGGGCTTCCTGAACACAGCACACTGATGGGTCTTGACTTTTTATCCAATTTGCCAGTCTGTGTCTTTTGATTGGGGCATTTAGCCTATTTACATTTAGGGTTAATATTGTTATGTTTGAATTTGATCCTGCCATTTTGATGCTAGCTGGTTGTTTTGCCCATTAGTTGATGCAGTTTCTTCATTGTGTCAATGGTCTTTACATTTTGGTATGTTTTTGGCATGGCTGGTACTGGTTGTTCCTTTCTATGATTAGTGCTTTTTTCAGGCGCTCTTGTAAAGCAGGCCTGGTGGTGATGAAATCTCTGAGTAATTGCTTGCTCATAAAGGGTTTTATTTCTCCTTCAGTTATGAAACTTAGCTTGGGTGGATATGAAATTCTAGGCTGAAAGTTATTTTCTTTAAGGGTGTTGAATAATGACCCCCACTCTCTTCTGGCTTGTAGGGTTTCTGCTGAGAGATCCGCTGTGAGTCTGATGGGCTCCCCTTTGTGGGTAGCCGACCTTTCTGTCTGTCTGCCCTTAGCATTTTCTCCTTCATTTCAACCCTGGTGAATCTGACGATTATGTGCCTTGCAGTTGCTCTTCTTGAGGAATATCTTTGTGGTGTTCTCTGTATTTCCTGGACTTGAGTATTGGCCTGCCTTGCTAGGTTGGGGAAGTTTTCCTGGATAATATCCTGAAGAGTGTTTTCCAGCTTGGATTCATTCTCTTCGTCACATTCAGATATACCTATCAAACGTAGATTAGGTCTTTTCACATAGTCTCATATTTCTTGGAGGTTTTGTTTGTTTGTTTTTACTCTTTTTTCTCTATTCTTGCCTTCTTGTTTTATTTCATTGAGTTAATCTTCGACCTCTGATATCCTTTCTTCTGCTTGTTGATTTGGCTATTGAAACTTGTGTATGCTTTGCAAAGTTCTTGTGTTGTGTTTTTCACCTCCATCAGTTAATTTATATTCATCTCTAAGCTGTTTATTCTCATTAGCATTTCATCAAACTTTTTTTCAAGGTTCTTAGTTTCTTTGCATTGGGTTAGAATATGTTCTTTTAGCTCAGAGAAGTTTCTTATTACCCACATTCTGAAGCCTGTTTCTGTCAATTCATCAGACTCATTCTCCATCCAGCCTTGTTCCTTTGCTGGTGAAGAGTTATGATCCCTTGGAGGAGGAGAGGCGTTCTGGCTTTGGGTGGTTTCATCCTCTTTGCGCTGGTTTCTTTCCATCTTTGTGGATTTATTTACTTGTAGTCCTTGTAGTTGGTGATTTTCAGATGGGGTCTCTGAGTGGACATCCTATTTGTTAATGATGAAGTTATTTATTTCTGTTTTTTACTTTTCCTTCTAACAGTCAGGACCGTCTGCTGTAGGACTGCTGGAGGTCCACTCCAGATATTGCTTGCCTGGGGATCACTTGCAGTGGCTGCAGAAGAGTAAGGGTTGCTGCCAATTTCTTCTTCTGCTATCTTTGTCCCAGAAGGATACACACAAGATGTCAGTCTCAGCTCTCCTTTTTGAGGTGACTCTTTGGATATACAGGGATTGGGGAGCTGCTTGAGGAGACAGTCGGCTTGAGGAGCTGCTTGAGTCCTTTATAGGAGCTCAAGTGCTGAGCTGTGAGCTCTGCTGTTCTGTTCAGAGCTGCTGGGGAGGGACATTTAAGTCTGCTGCAGCAGAACTCATAACCGCCTTTTTTTTGCCAGGTGCTCTGTCCTGGGAAGGTGGGACTTTATTTATAAGTTTCTGTCATGTTGCTGCCTTGTTTTAGGGTTGCCCTGCCCAGCGAGGAGGCAGCCTAGTCACAGTCTGCCACCAGAGGCATTGCTGAGCTGCTGTGGGCTCCACCCAGCTGCCATGCGAACTTCCCTGCAGTCCTGTTTATAGGGTTATAGTTAGAACTGGCTTGGCAATGGCAGCCCACCTCTAATGGTGGAATCTCTCTGTAATGGTGGACTGCCTCAGCAATGGCGGACTGCCTCAGTAATGGCAAACAACCTCAGTAGTGGTGGACTGCCTCGGTAATGGCAGACACCCCTCCCCCACAGAGGTGGACCATCCCAGGCTCAGCTGTGTTTGGTGTGAAACTCTCAATCCAGAGCATTTCAGATTCTTGGTCTTTGTTGAGGTGGGACCAGCCAATCCTGATCACCTGACTCCCTGCCTCAGACCCCGTTTTTTTCAGTTGAACGGGTGACTCTGTCTCCCAGGCGTTCCAGTCACAGTTGAAAAGGCGCCTGGATTTGTGTGAGTTCTTGTGCAGAGACCTGCTGCGCTGGCTGAAACAGCTGCACTGGAGACTCATGGTGCTTTTTGCCCAGGAATCTCCTGGCCTGGCTCCCTGCTTCAGTTCCCTTTTTTTCAGTTGAATGGGTGACTCTGTCTCCCAGTCGTTCCAGTTGCCAGTTCAAAAGCCACCCGGATTGTGTGAGATTTTGTGCAGAGACCTGCTCCACTGGCTGAAACAGCTGCGCTGGAGACTTGTGGCGTGTTTCTGCCTGGGAATCTCCTGGCCTGGCTCCCTGCTTCAGTCCCCTTTTTAGTGGTTGAACAGGTGACTCTCTCCCAGGCATTCCAGTCACCAGTTGAAAAGGCACCCGGATTTGTGTGAGACTTTGTGTGGATACTCGCTGCATTGGCTGAAACAGCCTCGCTGGAGACTTGTGGCATTTTTCTGCCCAGGAGTCTTCTGGCCTGGCTCTCTGTTTCAGTCCCTTTTTATCAGTTGAATGGGTGACTCTGTCTCCCAGGCGCTCCAGTTGCCAGCTGAAATGGCGCCTGGATCTGTGTGAATTTTTGTGCGAAGAACCACCGTGCTGGGGACCTGTGGTGCTCCTCCACCCAGGAATCTCCTGGTCTGTGGGTAATAAAAATCTGTCTGGAAATGCAGCGACCTCTCACCTTTCGTGGTCTCACTGGGAGCTGCAATCCAGAGCTGTTCCTACTCAGCCATCTTGGATCCCTGTCACTAATTATCTTAAGTTCTCTGAGTCACAGAGAAATAGCCTGAAATGACATTTCTTGTCATCCTTTTCCCCATATGGAGCATATGAGAGCCAACAAGATGCACTCAGGTGAGATTTGGGTCATGGATGAGAAAGAAAGAGGACCATTCTCTGGTAGTGACAGCAAAGAGACAATGGGTGAACCACAGATGCAAGTCACAGCAGAAGAGCACCTGAAAGCCACCAGCTCTGTGCACTGATAAGCTTCCCTGGGCCTGTGCATTCCTAGCTCTCCAAAGTGTATGACAGTCTCTAATTCCCTGGACCAAAAGTACATCCTACATCTAATACCTAGATGTGCTTCAATTTTCCTAATTGATTCCTCTGTATCAGTAGAGGAATACAAAAAGCCCTTTGGAAAAAATGGAGGCAAAACAATTTTCAGAAATAACAGACTCAGTAGTCCTGGGTCATAAAATATGAAAATAAGACTACTTATATCACAAGGGACTTGTGCCAAATAGCTAGCAAAATTCTTATTTGACAAGTGTAAAAGATTTTAAGATAATCTATACCACTAATTCATATTTTTGTCTTGAATTTACATCTCTCATAAATTTTGAGGTAAAACATTTCCAAAGTCCTTGTAAGATAGTGTCACTTACATCACGCTTCTCATCTACTGCTCAAGAAAAATACTTGTGAATTTTCCAATTTTAGGTCAATTAGTCTTTGTTATTATTTAAAAAGTCTTGCCTCTGTGGACATTTTTTTGTTAGTCTTTGTTATTATTTTTTAAATCTTGCCTTAATGGAAGATTTTTCATGTTTCCTATACATTTAATTTCTTTAGTTTTTTTCACCACATTTTCCAACAAAACTTTCTATAACTGAATAATTTATTTTATGTTCTCTCCAACTAAAATTTTTGTGTGTGTGATTATATCTTGAACAGATATAAATCCGAGTTTTATATCTGTCAGTCACAAGCTCAGATCCTGTTAAAAATTGTTTAGTTTTTCATTGTTGGATGTTTAATTCTGGCTCCAGGTGACTAACTTTGTCGAATTCTGTTTTTGATTGTTGAGAGAAAGCTTTTTGTCAAGCACCCTAGGTAACTGCTGAAAATGTCTCTTCATATAACACACTCCATTATCTTTCCAATTATTTTACACAACAAACAAGTTGGGGTTTTCAATTTTTCTTTTGTTTTGCTGTACTGTGGCATATTATAATGACTATTAATCATGAAATTTGCAGCATATCTTCCGCCCATCTATAGTTTAGCTTAATCATCTCCATTCAATTCTGCATCAGTATTATGCCTTGACTTCAAAATTAAAAACTTGTCTATGCTTATTTTGAGCTAAAAATAATTAAATGTGTTATAAATAAAATAATAATTAGTATTTAACTTTAATTATCAGTTACAATATAGATAGGTGTAACTATAACTCATGCTGTCTACATAAAATATTCAAATAAAGATATTATGTCCTGCTTAAAAAATTAAAACTAAATCAATCCATTGACACTGACTAGAGCAGTGATGTATTTATACATAATGCTGAAAATAATCTATGTGGCAACACATTTGCAGTCCAATGCAGGTGCATCTTTATTTTATATATAAATTTTCTTCTTCTTCTTTTTTTTTTTTTAAGAGATGGGATTCCACCATGTTGCCCAGGCTGGTCTTGAACTCCTGGGCCAATTATCCTCCATCATCAGCCTCCCAAAGTGCTGGGATTACAAGGGTGAGCCATCATGCCTGGCCCAGATGCTTCTCAACTTACAATGGGGTTACATCCTGATAAATCCATTGTAAGGTAAAATATTGAAAGTCTCACACGTACTCAGTAAACCCAACCTACTGGTCATTATGGCTTGGCAACACAGTACACAGTAACGTACTGCAGTGTATGACCAGTAGGTTGGGTTTATTGAGTGCATTTACCAGAGTAATCGCTTGGTGACTGAGAGTTGCAGCTCATTGCCACCACTGAGCCAAGTGAGAAGGTATCACATGGCTTTTTACTGCATGCACAGAACTTTCATATCATCATCTAGTCAAGAAATCCTAAGTCAAACCATCATAAGTCAGGAATGATTTGTAATATCGTAAGTGATGCAACAGTTAGATGTAAATATATTTCTACCAAAACTGTAAAGTTGTGTTTCATGGTAAAATATTTTACACTCTTTCAAAATTTAAATTAAAACTAATGATAACTGAATAAAATTTAAAATTTAGTTTCTCAGATGTACCCATGTATATTAAGTGTTCAGGAGCCACATGTGGATAATAGCTTCCCTATTGAATACTGTAGTTTCTAGAAAATACTCAAACATGTGAAATTTTAACACACACTTCTACACAGTCTATGAGTGAGAAAAGACATCACAAGAAAAACAGAAAGTATTTTAAATGGAATGATAGTGAAAACAGAATATTTTAAAATATGGGCCAGGCATGGTGGCTCATGCCTGTAATCCCAGCACTTTGGGAGGCTGAAGCAGGAGGATTGCTTGAGCTCAGGAGTTTGAGGCCAGCCTGGGCAACAAAGTGGGACCCTATCTCTACAAAAACTAAAAAGTTAAGCTGGTTGTTGTGGTGCATGCCTGTGATCCTAGGTACACAGGAAGTTGAAGTGGAGGAATTGCTTGAGCCCAGGAGGTTGAGGCTTCCATGAGTCATGATCATGCCACTGTACTCCAGCCTGGGCAACAGAGCAAGATTCTGTCTCAAAAAAAAAAAGGTAACAATGTGTGAGATACAGATAAAAATGCACAGAAGGACATTTTATAGCTTTATATTTATCCGTTTGAAAGGAAGAATTTTTAATAAGGTACAGGATATTGTATATGTTGTAGAGGCTTTGGATATTGTATCTTCTGCAGAATCTTGAGTTTGTTCCAATAGGCCCTTAAATTACTGGCAGATCACTTTTGCCTTGGGAAGACTTGATTTTAGACATCATTAGCAAGGGTTTGCTTTAATTTTGTTCTTCCTTCTAGGGCAAGTCTCTTAGTTCTGAGATGCCATACTTACTCCTAAAATATAATCATTTTTAATTTCAGTGCAAATGTACAAGTTTACCAAGGTCTTCTAACTTGATGGACTGGAACTTGCAATTCTCTTTGCTACTGTGGGCAACTGCTGATATCTCTGACCAGTTCTTTCGGCCTCCACAGAAGTTTTCCTGCAACCCTCTGGAGAGTGCCCTGCGCTTGTACAGTTCAGGGTCAGTCAAGGATGTGAAGGGAGAAATGCAGAGCTTTTGGTACGCAACCCTCCAAATCCCCACCACCCTATCTCCCCACTCTGTAGCTCTTTTATTTTGTGGAGCTCCCCAGTAAATTTTTACCTCTTCTGGTTGTCCCAAACTCCACCCTCTTCCCCTGCCGCCCCGACCAGGACACTGTGAACATCTGGTGAGTGCTATTCCTGCATCCACATGACTGGATAGTGCCTTAATGTGAAAAGCCACATCAAGATGAGACCAGTGTGGTCCCTTCATCTTAGGGGTCAAGTTCTCTGTAACAGTGTCTACCTGCATTTGGCCATTTCCCATGCCTTCAAAGTTATTTTCTTAGTATTATTATTTTGCATGTTCTATACACTTTATAAATGTTATCACAAAAAGGTTAGAGGCTGGAACCTTTCTGTGACACTCCACAGCTGCTTTGATCCACCAAGGAGGAAAAACCCTCTACTGACTGAGCTCAAATTCTCCAAATCCCTGTTTTTCATCCTTCCCTTTGGTGTAGAGATATTTTCAACAAACTCTAAAAGCTGCTATTAGAGTTTGGTCAAGACAACCCTCTCTCATCACCATCACCCCCACCACTGATTTCTTACTGGTTGGTAGACTAGAGTTTCTAGAACATACCCACACCTGCCTTCTGAGGCTCTTCTGAGGCTGAAAGAGTGAGAGCTATGCAGAGACATCTATCCCTCTTCCTGAAATGTCATGGGAGACATCTTCCCTGGTGCTTAGTAATAAAAGAGAGAAAACAGCATATTCAAGGTAATTAAAAATAAACTTTAATAAATGATATGCTCTGCCAGTTAGTCACTGAATGGATCACATTTGGTCAAATGCTTGTGTTTTCTATGATGACATTAATTAAGCTAATAGAGTTAAAACAATAACATCAAAATTTACAAAATTATCTCCCATCTGAATGAAAATGCAAATGAGTCTAACTTTTACTTCAGCAGCTCTGGAGTTTCAAGTCTGTTCACTTAGAAACAAAATGGCCTTGATTAACTTATACAACTATTTACCACTTCCCTCAAACTCAACATAAACATAAGACATTGCCAACTAGAATACCAATAGGATTCTCTTTGGGAAATTACACAATTATTTTAACTTTCACATAGAAGAAAAAATGCCTGAGAATAACAAGGTGAATATAAAAATGAAGACTGAGGTGAAAATTGGCTCCCATATTGTAGTCAAAGCCACTGTAATCAAATCAATGTTTTATTTACACAGGAGTAGAAAAGTAGAAGACATGAACAGAAATGAAAATTCTGACACAAATCTTGAGTGTGAATGAGAACTGAATGTATGATAAATGTTGCATTTTTAGTCCAATGGGAAATTGATCACTTATTTAATAAATGGTTGTGGCACAAAGGCTATTTTAACTATACACCAAATAACTCTGTGCTCTGCTTTGAGACACTTTTCTGAATCTGTTAGCAAGAGAAACACTGAAGCTTTCCCAGATGTCTGCTGTGTCTGGGGGATATGGGGGATGGCTTCAGAGCAGGAGGCCGCAGGTTGGGGTGTCTGGCTGTTGAGCATCTCCAACAGTGGACGAGGGTCCAGCTAGACCTGAGGCTGTGCCCTGTGATTTCTGATCATCTCCCAGCACTGTCCCCACCAGCTGCACTTTCCACCCCTCCTGGGAAAAAGTAGCTAAAGACCCCCTGCCACGCTGCTTGAAGAAAGACAAAGAGGAATATGTTGGGGAGCAGTTTTCTTGTTGCCTTTTATTATCTTTCCATATGTCAGTCAACTCCCCAGGAGCATCTCAGACTTGAAGAAGCCAGAGTGCACCCAAAGCACATCAGTCTCCTCTTGCAGGCAGGCAGCTCCCTAACCGAGGCCTGAGCCAGGCTGACATCCTACTCCCTTCTCATCCTGTCCAGTATCACTTCTTGTAAGCCCCTTCTATAGGAACAGCCTTCCGGGAAAACATCATGGGCTTCAGAGTTCTCCCAAAAACTAGGCAGGCTGCCTTGCAAGATGTTTAAGTCACTCCACTGTTTCCTTTGCAGCCCCACTTTCTTCCCTGCCTCCTTGCATTCAACCCCCAAAAATACCTTGCTAGGGAACCCGTTTGCACATGCAGACACTCACCCCATCCACATGCTCCCTTTATCCAAGGGAGAAGGGAAAGGTTACAGTTCAAGAGTGAATAAAAGAGCTGCTCCTCCTGCCTCCATTCCTGTTCCTGCTTGCTCTCCTCCCAGCCCAGTCTCCCACCCTCCCCATGTCCCAGCACCACTGCCATGTTCCACCCACATGCACCTTAAACGGGCACCTTAAACCATCATGGTGGGGGAGAGATGAGATGTCATCTAGTCAACAGCTCACACGGAGTTGATGCACCAAATGTGACTGCATGACTCCAATGCCCAGAAGCTGTGGAAGTTACACAGGAGAAAAAGACATAAGCCCTCAAGAAGCTTTAGTTCTATCAGGGTACAGACAAGTACCCCATGAAAGGCAATGCCAATGAGATGGAAGGTCCAATAGGAAGGCAGTGTGCTGTTGGGGCACAAAGGAGGGAAGACCCAGATATTCCAGAAGAAGGAATGAAGGAACTGGGATGTGATCTGTGCACGTTGGACCCTGTCCTCCAGCCCCACACCCCTCTTCCTATGCCAGATGTCATGATCTGGAGACTGGGAAGCGCTCCACAGGATGGAAAGAGAAACAGAGGGCTGCACACAGGGTACAGGGGCTGATGGTGTCCTTGGCTCAAGTCCAGCACAGGCTCAAAGGTAAGGGCTTCCCAAAATGCATCTGTGGGCTTCCTCAGATTCCTTCTGGATCTGGGACAGCCCTTCCAGCCACGACTCCTCACCAGGCCTGTCCTCAGAGCCTTGTCCCTGGTTTACTTGCCTTTCCTGTACTTCTTTGAGCAGAAAGTTTTGCTGGGTATACTGATAAGCCTTGTTGCTGTAATAATGGCCTTCACTTTCCCATAGGATGGCTTCAACTTTCTCCATGAGCTCCTGCAGTTGGGCCTCCTGCTCCTCCCCCTGCGCCCTGTTGTTGAAGCTGCAATGGCGCCGTGCAAGAGTCACATCCAGCCTGGCGAGGGCCTCATTGTCGGTCTCTCGCACATAGTCTTCTAGGGAGTCACCAGCCAGGTCTTCTTTCCGGGTGAACACCAGGATGGTGTGAGCCAGGACCCCCACTCCAAAGACCTCCTGCAGGCGCCTGACTGCCTGCTGATCCTCATCTGTGAACCGGCCCAGCTGTGTCACCAGGAGCACAGCGTGGGGCCCTGGGGAGGATAGGACAATGGTTTGGCAGATAGCGGCTGACACCTCTGGCAGGACCTGGGGAGACAGAATGTTGGGTGTGTCAATCACCTCAAGCTGCTTCCCAGCCCACTCTCGGCTCCCTTTCTGGAATGTCTTGGTCACAGGTCCAGTGCTGAGTTTAGACTCAAAGACATTCCTGCCGAGGATGCTGTTTCCTGTTGCACTTTTCCCAGTTCCTGTTTTCCCCACAAGAATGAGCCTCAGTCTCCTTGGGGTCTTCTGTTCTTTCTCCCTCAGACCTAGAAGTATTCAAAGAAAGCAGAGGGAACTGGGGTTAGGGTCCGTGTACCCCCACTTGTCCTCACCAGGAGCCCCTGGGTATACCCTCAGACCACAGAGGCAGATTGTCAAAGACCAACATCTGCCCTGAAACCAGCCCTGGGCCCCCATTCTGGGCCCACATCCTTGAAAGTGGGGCTGAACTTTCTCTCCCAGCAAAGAGCAGAGCCAAGAGAGAAGGGTGAGACTTCACCAATAAGACACCAAGAAACCCAATACCAGGATTTTTAGATGTGACTGGGGCAGAAGTCAGGAAGGGAATTCCTTTCTCCTGGCCTTGCAGGCCCCAAGACCCAGAGCATATAAAGAAGTAACAAGTAACAGGTGGTTTCCCAGGCTAGTCCCCACGGATGACACTGATGTATCTCAGATGATGGAGCATGAAGCCTGCATGGCAGCACGGGTGCGGTCATCTCCTGAATCTCCTGGGCACCAACAGGCCTTGCTGTGGCCTGCCTGCCACTCTTGGCTCTGACACACACACCAATTCTAACTGAGTGACAGTGGCTCCCATCCAGCTTCCCCAAAGTAGTTGAAAAGGAATTTGAATGAATGGGCAAGAGTCTGTGCAGTCGACCTTCATCCCCTCCCACCAAGCCCGGATCAGAGCCAGAGGAGACAGGAGCCCCCATCTGAGCAGCCTGGAGCTAGCACACACTGCTGGACTTTACTAAAGCCAAATGCATCACTTGAGCTCTGGAGAGGAGTCTTAAAGGGATAACTAACCCTGACTGCTGTAACTAAAGGTCAAACAGGTGTTAGCACAGGTACGAGTAATTTCCCTAAATAGTAGACTAATATGGCTTTTTCCAGATGGCTCAAGCCATTTAAGTTCGTAAAATAAAAGGTCATTCATATTAAAATACATAATGAATCACAAATAATTTCTTCGGCCAGGAAAGGGCTGGGTTTCCAGCATTTCTAAATCCTGCCCCCCCCAGAATGGATGATGAAGTTGAGCCCACAAAAGTGAAGCGCCTGACCCTGTGCAACAGCTTTTGGGAAAGGGATGCCCTCGATAAGGCTGAACCCAGATCTGAGACCTGCTTGTTCACATGGTGCTTTCAACGTTACAACCATGACAGCTCCACTTCGGAGTCAGCCAGACACCCATGCAGGGTCTGTTGGAATCCAAGCCTCGGTCCAGGGTCACTTATTTTTGTCACACCCACTGTCAGCACATCTTCCTGAGGAGTGACATCCACCATGTGAAAGCCTTTCTTTTGGGACTGGCAAGGTGATGTAGTCATTGGTGCTGTCTCTCACCTCCTTTTATCTACCATACCTATCCAGGGGTCTTTTTCCTTATTTTTGGCTGGTGATAAGGAGGGCCCTACCCCAAAGGCCTCTGATGGTGGCTGAGGTGGGTAAATTTCTGTGACTGGGGGATGTCAGCTTCCTCCCTCCAAACACACCATGGTGAGGGTGCTGTATCCCACCCATACCCCTCATGTTTCCCACCTGCTCCTCTCTCCTCATTCACTTTACCTCCTGATGGCTCCAGCGTAGAATCCTGGGACAGCTCTCCTTGGGGGCTCTCCTGGGGAATTTGTTCGTATTCCTCTTCCTCCATCTATGAAAAAAAATCATGTGCTCTACTGACTTTCCAAATGAATTTCAACAGCCACCTGCCTTTCACCTTTCTCTTGCCAGAGGAAAGTTGTTTGCATTAGTTTAGGGTTGGGGTGGGACTGAGTGAGGCAAGGGAAGAAGGAGTCTGAGACAGTCTCTGCTGGCTTTAGAGAGCCTATTTCTTTAGGGACCTTATCCCCCGTGCCCTTCATTGTGATCTTCATCATGAGGTTAAGAGATTTTACAGAAAAAGGTGCAACTGGCTGGGATATGAGGAATGGGTGAAATTTGGATAGACATAGGGTCTGGAACTGTTCTGGGAGGAGGGAGAGGGGGAGTAGGGGGAGAGAAAGGGGAGCAGGAGGGGGAGGGGGAAGGAGGGAGAGAAGGGGGAGGAGGAGGGGGAGGAGGAGGAGGGGGAAGAGGAGGAGGAGGAGGAGGAGGGAGAGAAGGGGGAGGAGAAGCAGGAGGAGGAGGAAGGGGAGCACAGAAGCAGGTATGGTTCTGATTCCGTTGTGTCCTGGGAGCAGCAGGAAGGTCTAGTGTGCCTGGAGGGTTTGAATGAGTAGGATGTTGTTAGAAGAGGCCACTTGGTGGGCACTGGGGCCAGACTTTGGAGAAGGCTGTGCAGTGAGGGTTACAGGGGACTGGGATTGCAGGAGCTGAGCTGGGAAGGAAGCCAGAGGTCTCAGGGAAGATGCAGCCACCAGTTAGCTCTGCCTGGGCCTCAGCATCCCATCAGTATGAATGTTGGGACTGAGCTGGATGCCTGTGAAGGTCTCTTACCCTATTAAGGTCCCAGCACACTGCACAACATTTTTTAGAGCAACTCTTAGTCCTCTTTGCAAATTAGGGCTGCGTCATTTCCAACCAGGAACTCCTGTCCCCTTCCCATGACAGCAATGTGTCCTGGCTTCATGGACGAACACAGTTCTCTATGTCAAAATCTCATAAGGTTGTCTCTGCTCGATTTTCTCTGTGGGACTAGGAGGAAGTTGTATTCCCCATGACTGTTTTTCCAGATCATGTAGGACATTCATAACCAGATGAAACAGATCCAGATGAAGCCTCTGGGGTGTGGGGAAACCTAAGCCCAGGGGACCCTGATAGACATGTTTTTCTCATTGTCACATTGTTGGATGTTTGTTCTACGCTTCACCTGGCAAACACTCCAGTCCTCCCCAGATCCCAGGAGTGTATATGTGGATGTTGCTTTATGATTGGTAAAGGTCAATTTTGCAGTGCTGGGCTGGGGATGGAGGGAGTCCAGGAAGGTCTGGTGACTTTCTAGGAAGAGAGAAGAAGCAGGCGGGAGGACAGCCTTCCTCAGACCTCAACAGCCAGATTCTGGAAGGAGTCCAGTATTTCACCTACCAAAGGGAGTTCAGTTCTTCCTAACTGGTGACCTCTCAATCTCTTTGTCCCTGGCTTCCTTACATCCCTGGTGGAAACTGAGGCAGCACTTTACCAATGTAATCTCATTCCTCCTTTAGAGAGAAAGGGCAGGCAGCTTAACAGGAAACAACAGCAGGGTGGGACTAGGCTGTGGCGTGCAGGAACGTGCACTGTGCCCTCGAAGGGCCCAGGGGGAACGGGTCTGCACTCAAGGCACCTCTCACCTCCTCCTAGACCCTGCCCAGAAAGGCACCTCCCACACTGGCCACACTGTGCTTTTTTGTCTCTGACACAGAAGATGAAACAGATAGTGCCACCCTTGTCATGCTGTTCTGGAAGAAAGCAAAACTCAGAGAGGCCAAACATTAAGCAGTGAGTCTGTCGCAGGGCAAAATGTTCTCCAGACTTGTTGGTCACAACTCTTTTTATCACATCACAAACCCACATGCACCACAACACACACACAAACATACACAACACACACACATGCACAAAACACATGTACCACTCACACACATGCAGGTGAACACATAAACACATACACACACAAACACAAATATACATACACAACACACACACATACACAACACAAACATCACAGACACACCACCACTCATACACATCCATGTAAACACATACAAACACGTAAACACACATATACAACACAAACACCCACACATACACCTCCAAACATGACACACAAATACTCAGACTTATCCCTGCACCAACCCACAGGCAAGAGAAAGGGCCACGTTTCTTGTCTCCCGGCCAAGCACTCTCACAGAGGAGGCAGAGAAAAGCATCCACGGTGTATCAACACATGGAGGACACAGCCGATATTTGCTTACCTTTTCAGCAAAACGTGATTGGAGAGCTGGGCTGGAGACCTGCCCTTTAAAGAGCAGTGTCTGCTGGATATGGAGGAACAGGAAGTGGGCGGGAGCACAGGCCCTCCTGAGCCAGAGGAGTCTGCTGTTGTGCTTTGCAGCCTCGGAAGGAGAAAAAGGAAGGAGACCAGGGTAGGATTATTTTTATCCTGAGCCAGGATAACTAGAATTCAAAGCTTAAAAAGCAGCAGATGATTCAGAAAGATTTGTGTCAGGAGGAGTGACTTTCTCCTGATCTCTCTTTTCTGAACTCCACCACCTCCCCAGGGAACGTCTATGCCTCAGTATTGCAGCAAACAGTCACTGTCTCTTTTCTTCCCCAGCCTGTCCTTCCTTTAATAGTTTCTCTCAGGACAAGGTCTAATACTCATTATCTCTAAGGCAGGAATCATTGGTAATTCCAATTGTTACATCTTCTAGAAGATCTGCACTGTAAGACGAGGGAAAACACAAAAGAATGTCTAAAATGTAAGATTAAAGAGAGCACTTGTTATGTGGAAAGTACAGTATTTTAAACACAGGCTAAGGGAGAAAAAAACCTCAGCATCCTCAAAAACATGTCAGGTCTTAACTGACAGATCTGATCATTGTGGCTAAAGGGAAGCCATTGAAGGAAGAAGTTGAGAACATAGGAGCATAGGTGATGATATTGTCACCACACGATTTAAAAATGCTAAGATTCCCTTAAAAAATTCCACTCAATCTACTATAGTAGTTCTAATTTTCTTTTGTTCTATTCTGGTTGATAGTCATGGTGTATTTACTAAAATGTTTACATAGTATGTGTGTGTGTGTATATATATGTATACATATATATATACTCTAATGTTCTGCTTAAATTATTGTGTAACACTCTGACATAATTGTGTGTGTGTGTGTGTGTGTGTGTGTGTTTGAGACAGAGTCTTATTCTGTCACCAAAGCTGGAGTGTAACGGTGCGATCACAGTTCACTGCAACCTCCTCCTCCTTCAAAAGATTCTCATGCCTCAGCCTCCCAAGTAGCTGGAATTATAGGCATCGCCATCACACCCAGCTAATTTTTTGTATTTTTAGTAGAGACAGGGTTTTATCATGTTGGCCAGGCTGGTCTCAAACTCCTGACCTCAAGTGATCTGCCCAGTTTGGCCTCCCAAAGTGCTGGGACTATGGGTGTGAGCCACTGCACCTGGCCTAACATGATTAATTCTTAAAAGTCGTGTGTTGATCTTTACTATTTCTTCCATTGCCTAAGAAGTTAGCATGTTATTACTACACCTATAATTGAAATTAACCATCTCTTTTGAATTTTAATCATTTCCATCTTCTGCAAGTTAACCCTGGAGAGTTGTCCAGAGCTGTGGTTGACTGAACAAGCCAGAGATCAATCTTCTCAGTGTTCAGCCATGAGATTTGTAAAGTGTTTGCTACTGCAAGGTAATCTGGCCTAACCTGATTGATACAGCATATAAATCTGATGTTGATTCTTTGGTTTGTTTTTTAATATTTGTTTTTGTTTTTGGCTGACTCTCACTTTTGGTGATTTCTTTTCTGGAGTTACATTCACAGTCTTTGATTGTGAGCTTAAGTATGGAAATCACTGGGATTGAAATCAAGGTGGCTTTACTCCAGAGAGGATTTGTGTACATTTTATCAGGAACTGACAAGGGGGTGCTGGTAATACTGAACTGAGACCGCTTCAACTCCATTTTCAGATTTCCAGCTTATTCCAGAAATTCCTCAATCTACAACTCACTTTACAACTGATTCTAAATTTAGGCTCCAGAGAGTATGGCAGAGAGCTTCCTTTGCTCTGGGGGCAGCCAATCTTCCCTTTGAGTTTATGGCTCTACTCCCATTTCAGTTTAAGATATATTTATTTATTTATTTGGTTATTTAAACAATTTTTGCCCATATGCTGTTATCCCTCACTTCCTGCAAGCCAAATAATGTAGTCTGTTGTTTTGTTGAGGGAGGATCTCTCTATGCTATTGTCTTAAACACAGCATATCTACCAAGGATGTAATTCACAATTTCTGTCACGGTCTTGTTTCTTTTCTTTTTTTTTTTTTTTGAGACGGAGTTTCACTCTTGTTACCCAGGCTGGAGTGCAATGGCGCGATCTCAGCTCACCGCAACCGCCACCTCCTGGGTTCAGGCAATTCTCCTGCCTCAGCCTCCTGAGTAGCTGGGATTACAGGCACACACCACCATGCCCAGCTAATTTTTTTTTGTATTTTTAGTAGAGACGGGGTTTCACCATGTTAACCAAGATGGTCTCGATCTCTTGACTTTGTGATCCACCCGCCTCGGCCTCCCAAAGTGCTGGGATTACAGGCTTGAGCCACCGCGCCCGGCCGGTCTTGCTTCTTAAACTGCATCCTCTGTTGAGAACCTGGCCCCAAACTAGCTGCAAGGGAGGCTGGGGTGAACAAGGTGCACGTGGAAGTTTGATGAACACTAATGGTGTTGGACACACCATCCAACTCAGAGGTTTTGGAAGAAACCGTTAGTTATGGCCAAAGAAGCAGCTGAAAGAAAACCTGCATGATTTCTTTTTTAAAAAAATTATAATTTAAGTTCTGGGATACATGTGCAGATGGTGCAGGATTGTTACATAAGTAAATACATGCCATGGTGGTTTGCTGCATCCATCCCCCTGTCATCTACATTAGGTATTTCTCCTAATGTTATCCCTCCCCAATCTCCCCACCCCCTGCTATCCCTCCCTGAGCTCTCCCACCCCCCAACAGGCCCAGGTGTGTAATGTTCCCCTTCCTGTGTCCATGTGTTCTTATTGTTCAACAGCTACTTATGAGTGAGAACATGGGGTGTTTAGTTTTCTGTTCCTATGTTCATTTGCTGAGGATAATAGTTTCCAGCTTCATCCATGTCCCTGAAAAGGACATAAACTCATTCTTTTTTATGGCTGCATAGTATTCATGGTGTATATGGGCCACATTTTCTTTATCCATTCTATCATTGATGGACATCTGAGTTAGTTCCAAGTCTTTGCCATTGTGAACAGTGCTGCAATAAACATACGTGTGCATGTGTCTTCATAATAGAACAGTTTATAATTCTTTGGATATATACTCAGTAATGAGATTGCTGGGTCAAATGGTATTTCTAGTTCTAGATCCGTGAGGAATAGCCACATTGTCTTCCACAGTGGTTGAACTAATTTACACTCCCACCAACAGTGTAAAAGCATTCCTATTTCTCCACATCCTCATCGGCATCTGTTGTTTTCTGACTTTTTAATGATGGTCATTCTAACTGGCATGAGAGAATATCTTATTGTGGTTTTGATTCGCATTTCTCTAATGACGAGTGAGGATGAGCTTTTTTTTAAATATGTTTGCTGATCACATGAATGTTTTCTTTTGAAAAGTGTCTGTTCATATTCTTCACCCACTTTTTGATGGGGTTATTGTTTTCTTTTGTAAATTTGTTTAAGTTCCTTGTAGATTCTGGATATTAGACTTTGTCAGATAGATATATTGCAAAAATTTTCTCCCATTTTGTAGGTTTCCTGTTCAATCTGATGATAGTTTCTTTTGCTGTGCAGAAGCCCTTTAGTTTAATTAGATTCCATTTGTCAATTTTGGCTTTTGTTGCAATTGCTTTTGATGTTTTAGTCATGAAGTCTTTGTCCATGCCTATGTCCTGAATGCTATTGCCTAGGTTTTCTTCTAGGGTTTTTATGGTTTCAGGTTTTACATTTAAATCTTTAATCCATCTTGAGTTAATTTTTGTATAAGGTGTAAGGAAGGGGTCCAGTTTCAGTTTTTTGCATATGGCTAGCCGGTTTTCCTAGCACCATTTATTAAATAGGGAATCCTTTCCCCATTGCTTGTTTTTGTCAGGTTTGTTGAAGATTAGATGGTTGTATATGTGTGGTGTTATTTCTGAGGCCTCTGTTCTGTTCCATTGGTCTATATATCCGTTTTGGTAGTAGTACTGTGCTGCTTCAGTTAATGTAGTCTTGTAGTATAGTTTGAAGTCAGGTAGGGTAATTCCTCCAGCTTTGTTCTTTTGTTTAGGATTGTTTTGGCTTGAGGACAATTTTTTGATTCCATATGAAATTTAAAGTAGTTTTTTCTACTTTTGTGAAGAAAGTCAATGGTAGCTTAATGGAAATAGCATTGAATTTATAAATTACTTTGGACAGTATGGCCATTTTCATGATATTAATTCTTTCTATCCATGAGCATGGAATATTTTTCCGTTTGTGTCCTCTCTTATTTCCACGAGCAGTGGTTTGTAGTTTTCCTTGAAGAGGTCCTTCACATCTCTTGTAACTTGTATTCCTTGATATTTAATTTTCTTTGTAGCAATTGTGAATGGAAGTTTACTTATGATTTGGCTTTCTGCTTGTATATTATTAGTGTATAAGAATGCTGGTAATTTTTGCACAGTGATTTTGTATCCTGAGATTTTGCTTAAGTTGTTTATTAGCTTAAGGGTTTTTTTTTTTTTTTTTTTTTTTTTTTTTTTGAGACAGAGTTTCGCTCTTGGAGTGCAATGGCGTGATCTCGGCTCACCGCAACCTCCGCCTCCTGGGTTCAGGCAATTCTCCTGCCTCAGCCTCCCGAGTAGCTGGGATTACAGGCACGCACCACCATGCCCAGCTAATTTTTGTATTTTTAGTAGAGACGGGGTTTCACCATGTTGACCAGGATGGTCTTGATCTCTTGACCTCGTGATCCACCCGCCTCGGCCTCCCACAGTGCTGGGATTACTGGCTTGAGCCACCGCGCCCGGCCTAGCTTAAGGATTTTTAGGTTGAGATGAGGGGTTTTCTAAATATACAATTATGTCATCTGCAAACAGAGACAATTTGACTTCCTCTCTTCCTATTTGAATATCCTTTATTTGTTTCTCTGGCCTGATTGCTCTGGCCAGAACTTCCAATACTATGTTGAATAGGAGTGGTGAGAGAGGGCATCCTTGCCTTGTGCTGGTTTTCAAAGAGAATGCTTCCAGCTCTTGCCCATTCAGTATAATATTGGCTGTGGGTTTGTTATAAATAGCTCTTATTATTTTGAGATATGTTCCGTCAATACCTAGTTCACTGAGAGTTTTTAGCATGAAGGGGTGTTGAGTTTTATTGAAGGCCTTCTCTGCATCTATTGAGATAATCAAAGGTTTTTGACATTGGTTCTGTTTATGTGATGGATTACATTTATTGATTTGCATATGTTGAACCATCAGCCTTGCATCCCAGGGATGAAGCTGATTTGATCGTGGTGGATAAGCTTTTTGATATGCTGCTGGATTCAGTTTGCCAGTATTTTATTAGGATGATGAACAACAATGTTCATCAGTGATATGGGCCTGAAATGTGTGTGTGTGTGTGTGTGTGTGTGTGTGTGTGTGTGTGCGCGCTTCTGTCAAGTTTTGGAATCAGGATTATTCTGGTCTCATAAAATGAGTTAGGGAGGAATCCCTCTTTTTCTATTGTTTAGAATAGTTTCAGAGGAAATGGTAACAACTCCTCTTTGTACCTCTGATAGAGTTCAGCTGTGAATCCTTCTAGTCCTGGGCCTTTTTTTGTTCGTATGCTTTTAATTACTGCATCAATTTCAGAACTTCTTATTGGTTTATTCAGGGATTTGACTTCTTCCTGGTTTAGTCTTGGGAGGATGTATGTGTCCAGGAATTTATCCATTTCTAGTTTATTTGTATACAGGTGTTTATAGTAGTTTCTGATGGTAGTTTGTATTTCTGTGGGATCAGTGGTGATATCCCCTTTATCATTTTTTACTGTGTCTATTCTATTATTCTCTTTTCTTTTTCATTACTCAGGCTAGTGGTCTGTCTGTTTTGTTAATTTCTTCCAAAAGCCAGCTCCTGGATTCATTGATTTTTTTGAAGGGTTTTTCATGTCTCTATCTCCTTCAGTTCTGCTCTGATCTTAGTTATTTCTTCTCTTCTGCTAGCTTTTGAATTTGTTTGCTCTTGCTTCTCTAGTTATTTTAATTGTGTTGTTAGAGTCTTGATTTTAGATCTTTCCCACTTTCTGATGCGGGCATTTAGTGCTATAAATTTCCCTCCAAACACTGCTTTAACTGTGTTCCAGAGATTCTGGCATGTTGTCTTTGTTTTCATTGTTTTCAAAGAATTTCTTTATTTCTGCCTTAATGTCGTTATTTACCCAGTAGTCATTCAGGATCAGGTTGTTCAATTTCCATGTAGTTGTGCAGTTTTGAGTGAGTTTCTTAACCCTGAGTTCTAATGTGATTTCACTGTGGTCAGAGATACTGTTTGTTATGATTTCTATTTTTTTTTTGCATATGCTGAGGAGTGTTTTACTTCTAATTATGTGGTCGCTTTTAAAATAAGTGCTATAGGGTGCTGAGAAGAATGTATATTCTGTCGAATTGGGGTTGAAAATTCTTTAGATGTCTATTAGTCCTGCTTGGTCCAGAGCTGAGTTCAGGTCTTGGATATCCGTGTTAATTTTCTGTCTTGTTGATTTGTCTAATATTTACAGTGGGGTGTTAAAGTCTCCCAGTATTATTGTGTGGGAGTCTAAGTGCCTTTGTAGTCTCTAAGAACTTACTTTGTGAATCTGGGTGCTCCTGTATTGGGTGCATATTTAGGACAATTAGGTCTTCTTGTTGCATCGATCCCTTTACCATTATGTAATGCCCTTCTTTGTCTCTTTTGATTTCGTTGGTTTTAAAGTCTGTTTTATCAGAGACTAGAATTACACCCCCTGCTTTTTTTTTTGTTTTCCATTTGCTTGGCATATATTCCTTCATCTCTTTATTTTGAGCCTATGTGTATCTTTGCACATAAGATGGGTGTCCTGAATACAGCACACAGATGGGTCTTGACTCTTTATTCAATTTTCCGGTCTGTATCTTTTAATTGTGGCATTTAGCCCATTTACATTGTTATATGTGAATTTGATTTGTCATCATGATGCCAGCTGATTATTTGGCACATTAGTTGGTGCAGTTTCTTCATAGTGTCATTGGTTTTTATATTTCAGTGTGTTTTTGCAGTGGCTGGTACTACCTTCTCCTTTCCATATTTTGTGCTTCCTTCAGGAGCTCTTGTAGGTCAGGCCTAGTGGTGACAAAATCCCTCAACATTTGCTTGTCTGTAAAGGATTTTATTTCTCCTTAATTTACAAAGCTTAGTTTGGATGGATATGAAATTCTGAGTTGAAAATTCTTTTCCTTAAGAATGTTGAATATTGGCTCTTACTCTCTTCTGGCTTGTAGGGTTTCTGAGGAGAGATCCACTTTTAGTCTGATGGGCTTCCACTTCTAGGTAACCTGACCTTTCTCTCTGACTGCCCTTAACATTTTTTCCTTCATTTTAACCTTGGATAATCCAATGATTTGATGATTATGTGTCTTGGGGTTGCTCTTGTCGAGGAGTATCTTAGTGATGTCCTCCATATTTTGGGAATCTGAATGTTGGCCTGTCTTGCTAGGTTAGGGAAGTTTTCCTGGATAATATCCTGAAGTGTGTTTTCCAACTTGGTTTCATTCTCCTCGTCACTTTCAGGAACCCCAATCAATCCTAGGCTGGATCTTTTCAGATAACTCCATATTTCTTGGAGGCTTTGTTTGTTTCTGTTCAATCTTTTTTCTCTAATCTTGTCTTCACTCCTTATTTCAGTAAATTGATCTTCAGTCTCTGATATCCTTTCTTTTGCTTGATAGATTCAGTTAATCAATACCTTTTTAACTGAGTGTTTTTATACAAACGATGCCATATCACCATCTATGAAGATGATCAAATGATTTTGTTCCTTACTTTTATTAATATGATTAATTATATTGTTAGATCCTCTAATATTAATTTATATTTTCATTACCAGAATGAACTTTCTTCATCATGGTGTATGAGTTTTTAATACATTGTTGAATTTTATTTCTAATATCTTTAATTTTTTTCATTGATACTTATAAGTTAAATTGACTACATTTTATTTGATGTGCATTGTTCATCTGGTTTGCATATCAGAGCTATAACCACTAGTGAAGGCAATAAGCTGTATCTTGAAAATCAGAAGTAGCATATACACACTTGGGGAAATAGCTGTACATTCAAGTACACAGCTATATTTTATCACTCACACCCCAAATAGATAGAAACTTACAATGAATTTTTTAAAAACATATATTTTAATTTCCTACATGCCTCTCCTGCCTGTAGGGTCTCCAGTACTTCAAGTCATCTTGAAGTCTTACAAGATCTTTGATTCACTGGCAAGGGATCTCAAGTAACATTGCATCAGCTCAAGGAACTATCAAGAACTGTAAAGGGTCTCAGATTTTACACTATATGTAAGCTAACAAGTTAGCCTACTGACAGTTTCATAAGTACTAGCAGAAGATATGAGACTTCTAGGACAAAGCCAAAGATAGTTTATTACTCACAGAAATAGTCATAGATGCCAAGGTGGGTTTATATAGGAGTAGACTTCCCCAATAACTTCAAAATTTATTGGAAGGTCTGAGTTATTCATGCTTACCTAAGTACATTCATGTAAATTAATAAATATCTGCGATATAGATGGATTCTACTTAAATGTGATGCTTCATTCATAGAAATACACTCTACTTAAAGGTGGTACCATCATCCATACAAAAACACTCAATTTCTAAAGTGCACAACTAACATCATTTTATTGTGGCCTTACTAAAGTATAGTCAAACTAAAGTCTTCATCCCTGATTCTTCCTTTGATAGTTCATGATCCAATAGCAGTGGTCTGGTTCACTCTCCAGATATATACAGTAGACTTGCTCAGTTGTTTCTGGCAAGTATTGGCTCTGAAAGTTACTGTGCAGTTCCTTGAGAATCTTCTAGGTCTAGTCACAATCTGTAAGCCGTGGTAAGAGTCCTGCAGAGCCCTAAACTTTGCCCTAGAGAAACCATCAGGCTTCCCTCATGTCTCTGTTCTCCACAATGGTTTGCTAAGATGGCTTGTTTATTTGTCTTCTACAAATCTCATGTTGAAATTCGAGCTCCAGTGTTGGAGGTGGGTCCTAGTGGGAGGTGTTTGGGTCATAGGCACAGATTCTTCATGAGTGGCTTGGTGCTGTCCCACAGTAATGAATGAATTGTTGCTCTATTAGTTCATGCAAGAGCTGGTTGTTTAAAAAGAACCTAAGGAAAATGGCCCAATAGGAACAGCTCTGGTCTACATCTCCCAGCGAGATCAACACAGAAGGTGAGTGATTTTTGCGTTTCCCACTGAGGTACCCAGCTCATCTCACTGGGACTGGTTAGACAGTGGGTACAGCCCATAGAGGGCTAGCCAAAGCAGGGTGGGGTGTTGCCTCACCAGGGAAGCACAAGGGGTCAGGGAACTCCTTCCCATAGCCAAGGAAAGCTGTGAGGGATGTTGCCATGAGGAACGGTGCACTCCGGCCCAGATACTACACTTTTCCCAACGTCTTTGCAACCCACAGACCAGGAGATTCCCTTGGGTGCCTATACCACCAGGGCCCTGGGTTTTAAGCATAAAACTGGGCAACCGTTTGGGCAGACACTGAGCTAGCTGCAGGAGATTTTTGTTCATATCCCAGTGACACCTAGAATACCAGCAAGACAGAACTCTTCACTCCTCTGGAACGGGGGTTGAAGCCAGAGAGCCGAGTGGTCTAGGTCAGCCTATCCAATCCCCACGGAGTCCAGCAAGCTAAGATCCACTGGCTTGAAATTCTTGCTGCCAGCACAGAGGTCTGAAGTCAACCTGGGATGCTGGAGCTTGGTAGGGGTAGGGGAATCCACCATCACCGAGGCTTGAGTAGGTGGTTTTTCCCTACAGTGTTAACAAAGCCACAGGCAAGCTCCAACTGGACAGAGCCCTTTGCAGCTCAACAAAGCTGCTGTAGCCAGACTGCCTCTCTAGATTCTTCCTCTCTAGGCAGGACATCTCTGAAAAAAAAGGCAGCAGCCTCAATTAGAGGCTTATAGATAAAACTCCCATATCCCTGGGACAGCACCGTGGGGAAGTGGTGGCTGTGGGCACAGCTTCAGCAGAATTAAATGTCCCTGCCTCTGTGCAACAGATCTCCCAGCACAGTTTTCAAGCTCTGTTAGGGGACAGACTGCCTCCTCAGGTGGGTCCCTGACCCATGTGTCTCCTGACTGGGAGACCCCTTCCAGCAGGGTCCAACAGACAACTTGTACAGGTGAGCTGTGGCTGACATCTGGTGGGTGCCCCTCAGGACAAGGCTTTCAGAGGAAGGAACAGGCCGCAATCTTTTCTGTTCTGCAGCCTCTGCTGGTGACACCCAGGCAAACAAGGTCTGGAGGGGACCTCCAGCAAACTCCAGCAGACCTGCAGCAAAGGGGCCTGACTGTTAGAAGGAAAACTAACAAACAAAAAGGAATAGCATCAACAAAAAGGACAAACACACAAAAACCCCATCCGAAGGTCACCAACATCAAAGTCCAAAGGTAGATAAATCCACAAAGATGGAGAGAAGTCAGGGCAAAAAGGCTGAAAATTCCAAAAACCAGTATATCTCTTCTCCTCAAAAAGATCACAACTCCTTGCCAGCAAGGGAACAAAACTGGATGGAGAATGAGTTTGATGAATTAACAGAAGCAGGCTTCAGAAGGTTGGTAATAAACTCCTCCAAGCTAAAGAAGTATGTTCTAACCCAATGCAAAAAAAAGCTAAAAACCTCGAAAAAAAGTTAGAGGAATTGCTACCTAGAATAATTAGTCTAGAGAAGAACATAAATGACCTGGTGGAGCTGAAAAACACCGCACAAGAACTTTGTGAAGTATACACAAGTATCAATAGCCGAATCAATCAAGTGGAGGAAAAGATATCAAAGATTGAAGATCAGCTTAATGAAATAAAGCATGAAGACAAGATTAGAGAAAAAAGAATGAAAAGGAACAAAGCCTCCAAGAAATAGGGGACTATGTGAAAAGACCAAACCTATGTTTTATTGGTGTACCTGAAAGTGACAGGTAGAATGAAACCAAGTTGGAAAACACACTTCAGGATATTATCCAGGAGAACTTCCCCAAACTAGCAAGACAAGCCAACATTCAAATTCAGGAAATACTAAGAACACCATAAATATAGTTCTTGAGGAGAGCAACCCAAGACACATAATCATCAAATTCACCAAAGTTGAAATGAAGGAAAAAATGTTAAGGGAAACCAGAGAGGAAGGTCAGGTTACTCACAAAGGGAAGCCCATCAGACTAACAGCAGATCTCTCTGCAGAAACCCCACAAACCTGAAGAGAGTGGGGGCCAATATTCAACATTCTTAAAGAAAAGAATTTTCAACCCATAATTTTATATCCAGCCAAACTAAGCTTCATCAGCAAAAAAGAAATAAAATTCTTTACAGACCAGCAAATGCTGAGAGATTCTTTCACCACCAGGCCTGCCTTACAAGAGCTCCTGAAGGAAGCACTCAACATGGAAAGGAATAACTGGTACCAGATGCTGCAAAAACATACCAAATTGTAAAGACCATCAACACTATGAAGAAACTGCATCAACTAACGGGCAAAATAACCAGCTAGCATCATAATGACAGGATCAAATTAACACATAACTTAAATATAAATAGACTAAATGCCCCAAGTAAAAGACACAGACTGACAAATTGGATAAAGAGTTGAGACCAATCTGTGTGCTGTATTCAGGAGACCCATCTCATGTGCAAAGACACACATAGACTCAAAATAAAGGCATGGAAGAAGATTTACCAAGCAAATGGAAAGGAAAAAAAAAGTGGGAGTTGCAATCCTAGTCTCTGATAAAAACAGACTTTAAACCAACAAAGGTCAAAAGAGACAAAGAATGGTATTATATAATGGCAAAGAAATCAATGCAACAAAAAGAGCTAACTATCCTAAATATTTATACACCGAATACATGAGCACCCAGATTCAAAAAACAAGTTCTTAGAGACCTACAAAGACACTTAGACTCCCACACAGTAATGCTGGGAGGACTTTAACACTCCATTGTCAATATTAAATCAAGAAGACAGAAAATTAACAAGGATATTCAGGACTTGAACTCAGCTCTGGACCAAGTGGACCTAATAGACATCTACAGAGCTCTCTACCACAAATCAACAGAATATACATTCTTCTCAGTACCACATGACACTTATTTTAAAATTGACGACATAATTGGAAGTAAAATATTCCTCAGCAAATGTAAAGAATGGCAACCATAACAAACAGTCTCTCAGACCACAGTGCAATCAAATTAGAACTCAGGATTAATAAACTCACTCAAAACCTCACAACTACATGGACGTTGAACAACCTGATCCTGAATAACTACTGGGTAAATAACAAAATTAAGGGAGAAATAAACAAGTTCTTTGAAACCAATGAGAACAAAAACACAATGTATCAGATTCTGGGATACATCTAAAGAAGTGTTTGAAGGGAAATTTATAGCACTGAAGGCCCATAAGAGAAAGCAGGAAAGATCTAAAATCAACACTCTAACATAACACTTAAAAGAACTAGAGAAGCAAGAGCAAACAAATTCAAAAGCTAGCAGAAGAGAAGAAATAACGAAATAACTAATATCAGAGCAAAACTGAAGGAGATGGAGCCACAAAAAATCCCTTCAAAAAATCAATGAATGCAGGAACTGGTTTTTGGAAAAGTTCAACAAAATAGATAGACCACTAGCCAGACTAATAAAGAAGAAAAGAGAGAAGACCCAAACAGATGCAATAAAAATGATAAAGGGGATATCACCACTGATCCCACAGAAATATAAACTACCATCTGAGAATACTATAAGCATCTCTATGCAAATACACTAGAAAATATAGAAGAAATGGATAATTTCCTGGACACATACACCCTCCCAAGTCTTAACCAGGAAGAAGTTGAATCCCTGAATAAAACAATAAGAAGTTCTGAAATTGAGGCAGTAATTAATAGCCTACCAACTGAAAAAAAGTCCAGGACCAGACAGATTCACAGCCAAATTCTACCAGAGATACTAAGAGGAGCAGGTACCAATCCTTCTGAAACTATTCCAAACATATTGTAAAAGGAACTTCTCCCTAACTCCTTTTATGAGGCCAAAATCATTCTGATACCAAAACCTGGCAGAGACTCAACAAAAAAAAGAAACTTTCAGTCCAATATCCCCAATTAACATCAATGCGAAAATCCTCAATAAAATACTAGCAAACTGCATCCAGCAGCACATCAAAAAGCTTATCCACCACCATCAAGTCAGCTTCATCCTTGGGAAGCAAAGCTGGTTCAACATATGCAAATCAATAAACATAGGTCATCACATAAACAGAACCAATAACAAAAACCACATGATTATCTCAATAGATGCCAAAGAGGCCTTCTGTAACATTCAACACCCCTTCATCCTAAAAACTTTCAATAAACTAGGCATTGATGGAACGTATCTCAAAATAATGAGAGTTATTTATGACAAAACTATAGCTAATGTTATACTGAATGGGCAAAAATCAGAAGCATTCCCTTTGAAAACTGGCACAAGACAAGGATGCCCTCTTTCACCACTCCTATTCAACATAGTATTGGAAGTGGCTGGTGGGAGTCTCCAGTTCCAGGTCCAGGGCTTCAGATAGCACAAGCTTAACCTTGGAAAGATGTATCCAACAATCTAGTCCTAATATTTTGACCATAGAAGGAATGGCCAACACCACTGAAAACAGTCTTTTCCATTTGGGTTTTAGTTGTTGAGCAGTTGACCCATCCTTCCATGTTTTAACGAGTACCTTATCTCCTGGCCTGCCCTTGGTTTGCTAATTAGTTCCTCATACAGGGAGCCTTTGAGTTCCAAACTCTTGTAAAGCCTGCTGAAATTGTCCCAGGTTATCTAAGTATTTTACTAAACTGGCTGCTTCTGGATCAGTAATTAGATCATTAGTCTAAAATCACTATTGTATAATAGTTCATATGGGCTCGTGTTAATTTTTGCTTTTGGAGAATTACAAATGCCTAAGAGGGCTTTGGGCAGTAACTTGATACAAGTTTCTGTTGTATCCTGACATAGCTTAGCTAATGCCCATTTCAGAGTTTGATTAGCCCTTTCTACTTTCTTGGAGGATTGATGCCTCCATGGCAAATATAAATAGTATTTGATTCCAAGACCCTAAGCTATATGGGAGTTATTTCTGAGTTATAAATAACCCTTGTGTTATTCGGGAGACAAAAGAAACCATGACCACTTTGGAGGCTTTGGGGAACCCAAACTGGGGGAATATTTCTTTCAAGAGAAACTTCATAACCTCATCAACCTTCTCTGTTCTGGTAGGGTAAGCTTCAAACCCAGCTAGAAAAGGCATCCATTCATATTAACAAAACCTTGTATCCTTTACAAACTGACATGTGGGTGAAGTCCAGTTGCTAGTCTTCCCCTGGGTAAGTTTCCCTTCTCTGGACTGGTCCTATTAGAGGAAGCATTTTGTTTCCTGGGTTGTTGAATACACACAGTGATCAAGATTGTCAGATCTGCTTAACCACTGAAGCTGAGTTAGGCCCAAGGAAGAACTTGTTTACCAGGCCAGAGTGGCATCTCTTCCCATATGGAAAAAGTCCTGAAAGATTTTTATAATTCTCCATTAGGCTGTTTGAGAGAGATAAACTTCTGATCCCATATACCACCAGGATTCTTCTTATTGTCTTCCTAGGTCCTTTATTAACTGTTTTTCCTGTGATGTGTATTCAGGTTCTATTGGGGAATCATGGAAAGGAAGCAGTGCTAGGATTTATTGAGATTGTGCCCTGAACTGCTGCTTTGGCTTCCTGATCTGCCTTTTTGTTTCCTTGTGCTACAGGGATTAAGTCCTTTTGATGCCCCCTACAATGAATTGTAACTATGATGCAGGATTTTTGCTCCTTAGCTCAGCTAGGTCTGAGTCCTTGTCTCATGACCAGGAAGAATGAGGTGCACAGATACCAGAGAGTGAGTGGAGTCGTATTTATTAAGCAAAAGGAAAACTAGAGAAAACAGAGTGGTCCTGAAAGCAGGTTACCATTTCCCCTTTATAGTTGAATACCCAGGCTTAAGGTACAAATTCCTGGCAATTTCATCCCATCCTTCCAGTGCGCATGTGGCCCTTAGACTGAGCCACTTCAAATTGATTTATTTCTCTTGCTGTGCATGTATTAAGGAATGGAATTTTCCACTGCAAGTATGTTTAGGCAAGCTCCCTGTGCAAGTTTCCTCAAATGTATAAAACATCTGGTGTAAGCACTTGTGGGAGCCGATTGGAAGTTCTCTGGGGGGCTTCCCCTTACTGTCTTCCTGAAGCAAGCTGCCTAACTCCTTTCAGCTATGGCCTCTGGCAAGTATATTGCTTCCAGTAGTTGAAGAATTTCAGTCCCATGCTTTATGGAGAAAAGCTTCTCAGTTAGTAGTCCTCTTTCTTTCCAAATTTCAGCATGAGCATAAACCTGAGAACTGCATATTTAGAATCCATATAGATGTTAAGCTTTTCCCCTTTCCCCAATATCAGAGCTCAGGTAAGAGCAATAATTTCTGCTTTTTGTGCTGATGTACCCAGGGTCAGAGGCTGGGCCTCAATAACGGTGTTATAATTTGGATTTTCTTTTAGGGCACTAACTCCCAGGGCAATGTGAGTGCTAGAGTTCCAGGCATACTGTGAGAAGAGCCAGAGGTATTTAATGAGTGCCTCAGCTTAAAGGGGGCATGATAGTAATAATTTGACAAAAGAAAAAGAAAAGTTTGTAAAATAAAGTAATTGTTGAGTATGGATATACAATCCCTGGTATGTTTTTGAAAACATTAGTCTTACTTACAGTAGGGCTATATTTATGGAAAAAATTTAAAGGAATTAAATATTTAATGGATACAATCTGGGATACAGCATGAAAGCATTTCTTCTGGGAACAATAGTGCCATTCATTTCCTTGATGCCTGAAATTCTATAAACTTATTCATTATAAACATCATGAACTGTTCTCATCTCATTTCAAATAAAACACAAAATTCCTCTACCTCATTTCGAATTTTAGGGAGAAGTTTATGAAGTTGCAGAAGAAATGAAGGTAATGTATGCACATAACTATCTTGGGGAAACAGAGGTGTGAATAGATTAGGGAAGGGCTGGAAAGGAGTGGGGTCATTGGTCTATTTACAAACGTCACTGACTTTGACCTCTTAGGAGTTGTAACTGCAGATTTTTACCTTCAGTCTTCCTTGCTAAAGGTCAAGGATGAGTGGCCTTCAGGCTTCCTTGGTAAAGCAAAGGGGAGGAGAGAAGGGGGTACAATCTGAGACTCCCGGGGTACCACCTACCTACACACCTCCCCATTCTCCTAATATGGAATCCATCTGGTTTCTTCCTACTACTCTTCCACAGCCGTTGATTCTGTCGCATTTATTTTGGGTCCTTAGTTGCAAGACTGACTAATTTTATCCATTATTTATGACCTGTAGGTGGTCTTATGCCTCCAACAACACTGAGCTTGTCTCTTCTTAACAGTATTCTCAGCACTGTACACATGGAATGAACATCATGATGAACTGTATGACAGGCTGAGTTGAGATAAGATCAAATGGGAAGAGCAGGGAAGGAATGGCCGACAGTGTCCTGCAAGGCTGCTGTAGTGCTGACTGCCACAGCAAGCAGCATGCTCTGGCAGTCTTTTTTTTATGTTGGACTCCATGGCCTCGGTTTCCTTTATGAGTTTAAACTCACTGACAAAGGGCAGGCAGTGTAAAGTAAGAAGTGCTGGTCTGGAGCATGGACCCTTCTCCCTGGACTGCCCCACAGTCTAGCCAAGATCCATTCCTGGACATATGGTCACCTGGGCCAGCTCTGTCACAGCCCAGTGTCCACCCACTTCCCATCATGTCCTCCACATCTAGATTTTTCTGATGGAAGCCTCAGACACTCAGGGCCAGGCTTTCTCCTTCCAGAGCCACATCATTTATGCAAAAGGTGCCTCAGGTAGCTGAGATGACACCAACTTTGCTCCCATCCCTTTTCCCTTTGGGAATCAAGATATCTAAAGACAGCTTGTGAGCTCTGGGCCTTAGGGTGTGGGAGACAAGGCATCAACATCATGAATAAAAGCACAGAAAAGTTGATGAAAGATGAATGAAACATTATAGACAGTTCTCTTAGGGGCTGTTCCTGGTCATAGGCTAACAGGTGGGGGTTCTCATGACAAAGACCCTGGATAGATTCCACAATGTCTTAATCCCTGAACAGGGGATCTTCGCTTTTCCCTAAAAAATCTGTATATCATAAATGTTTTTAAATTTCAATTGCTTCTCTGGGGTTTGGAATCCACAAATTGCCATGTTGCAGAGGTGATAGTAATAATTATGAACAGTGTCACCATCATCTCTATCCTCTTCTGAATTCTATGAAGCTATTTATCATCTTCAAAATTTTCTTATCACCATTGTTTTAGTATGTCTTCTAACATCCCTGTGAGATCATCTAAATAGATATTAAAATCTGCTTTCAAATATTAGAAAATTGAGGATCAAAGGTTGCATTGAAGTCACAAAGTTAGTTATGAAGCCAGTATGTTCTTAATTCTCCAGTAAAAAAAAATCCATTCTAAATAATATTTGCAATGAGGTCTACTAAGACCAATAACACAAAACAAGATTGACAAGCTAAATCCTTGCATTAAAATCAGCTGGAAAATTATTTTGAAAAAAAAATTTTTTTTAATGTTGAGGGCTTTTTATTTTTTTATTATTTTTTTAAATTTTATTGCATTTTAGGTTTTAGGGTACATGTGAAGAACATGCAAGATTGTTGCATAGGCACACACGTGGCAGTGTGATCTGCTGCCTTCCTCCCCATCACCCACATCTAGCACTTCTCCCCATGCTATCTCTCCCCAACTCCCCTCCCCCCACTGTCCCTCCCCTATTTCCACCCAACAGACCCCAGTGTGTAGTGCTTCCCTCCCTGTGTCCATGTGTTCTCATTGCTCAACACCCATGTATGAGTGAGAACATGCGGTGTTTG